>NC_135480.1:376077-730711 GCF_052094955.1 Ictidomys tridecemlineatus | reverse complement strand
CGAGTGCAGACGAGTGTTGCGCGCGCCGCGCTGCCGCACCAACGTGGACAGTGCTGGGGACACCCAACTGGGGGCGCCAGCGACACCTGCCGCGGGACCGCCTGGAGCTGGTCAGGCTGCGGAGAGCGGGGCTAAGGATGCGCTGCTCCACGTACCGTCTTCCCTTCAAATGGGGAAACTGAGGCTTGAGAAGAGACTGCATTCCCGCACTGTGGCCGCTGTCCTGAGGCCAGACCCTCGGGGACCAGTTAGGTTTTTTGCCACTGTTGCCTTGATGGCCCCTGTGGACCCGCTGTGCAGAAGCCCTGCTTGGTTGGGCCTTGGCTCGGCACCGAACCCCAGGGACTCTGGAGAGCAGGTGGCCCTGCCGATTGCTCCTCTATGAAGCCAGATGGTTTGGAGAGAAAGCTCCCTCCTCAGGAGTTTCCCTGGCCCTGTATCTGTATTGTCCCAGACTCACCTGTGAGACCTTTGTCCCCACCCTGGCTCACTTCCACAGTCCCGATGAGAGGTTAGGTCTGGGTAGAGCTTGGCCAGGAGGAGAAAGGGCAGGGCCGTCCATGTACCAGGCACCTCGGAGGCCCCAGGACCCTGGGGAAAAGCAAGCTGTGACAGGCTCAATACCCAAAAGGCAGCCAAGTTCACCACCTTCCAAGACAAAGAGCTGAGCCAGGAAAAAAAACCTCCAGAAGAAGGGGAGACTCAGGGTCCTCACCCTCACACCAGTGTGTTAATCCTCTCACATCCACCTCCTGTCCAGAGCAGAGGAAGTGGGCCTGGGAGGCTTCTCCCCAGGTTGTGCCCCCTCCAGGCCCGCTGGACACTCACATACCCCTTCCTCTGAAGTCTACCTCCCCCAACCCTGAAAACATGCAGGGCCAATTCTTGACACAAGAGCACCTGTGCAGCATATGAGCATGCTGGGCAGGCAGCCCCAGGAACCCTGATGTGCCTGTGCCCAGCTCAGAGCAATGCCAGAAGATTGCCTGGGAAGGCTCCTCAAGCTCCCCAGCTGGGGAGTGAGGATCTACAGGAGAGGGAGAGAGGGGGGGGGAGAGAGGGAGGGGGGGAGAGAGAGGGGAGGGGGGAGAGAGAGAGAGGGAGGGGGGAGAGAGGGAGAGGGAGGGAGGGAGGGGGAGAGAGAGGGAGAGAGAGAGGGAGGGGGGAGAGGGGGGGAGAGAGAGAAGAGAGAGGGAGGGAGGGGGAGAGAGAGAAGGGAGGGATAGAGAGAAGGAGAGAGAGGGAGGGGGGAGAAAGAAAGGGAGAGGGGAGAGAGGGAGGGGGGTGAAAGAGAGAGGGGGGAGAGAGAAGGAGAGAGAGGGAGGGGGAGGGGGGAGAGAGGGGGAAGAGAGAGAGGGAGAGGGAGGGAGGGAGAGGGAGGGAGGGGGAGAGAGAGGGAGGGAGGGGGAGAGAGAGGGAGGGAGGGGGAGAGAGAGGGAGGGAGGGGGAGAGAGAGAAGAGAGAGGGAGGAGAGAGAGAGGGAGGGAGGGGGAGAGAGAGAAGAAGAGAGAAGGGAGGGATAGAGAGAAGGAGAGAGAGAGGGAGGGGGGAGAAAGAAAGGGAGAGGGGAGAGATGGAGGGAGAGAGGGAGGGGGGTGAAAGAGAGAGAGGGGGAGAGAAGGAGAGAGAGGGAGGGGGAGAGGGGGAAGAGAGAGAAGGAGAGAGGGGGGAGAGAGAGGGAGGGGGAGAGAGGGGAAGAGAGAGAGGGAGGGAGGGAGGGGGAGAGAGAGAAGAGAGAGGGAGGAGAGAGAGAGGGAGGGAGGGGGAGAGAGAAGAAGAGAGAAGGGAGGGATAGAGAGAAGGAGAGAGAGAGGGAGGGGGAGAAAGAAAGGGAGAGGGGGAGAGAGAGAAGGAGAGGGGAGAGATGGAGGGAGAGAGGGAGGGGGGTGAAAGAGAAAGAGAGGGGAGAGAGAGGGAGGGGGAGAGGGGGAAGAGAGAGAAGGAGGGAGGGGGAGAGGGGGAAGAGAGAGAAGGAGGGAGGGGAGAGAGAGGAAGGAGGGAGGGGAGAGAGAGAGAAGGAGGGAGGGGGAGAGAGAGAAGGAGGGGAGAGAGAGAAGGAGAGAGAAAGGGAGGGGGAGAGGGGGGAGAGAGAGAGGAGAGGGGGAGGACAGAGAAGGGGGAGAGAGAGGGAGAGAGATCCAGCAGGAGCATGCACGCACACACTTTGGAGTGGGCTTTTATTGTGGAACTCTAAATTCTGGGGAAAATTCTGTCCAATGAAGATCAAGGGGGGCAGTGTTGCAAGGTCAGGTGGGGTTGTAGAGAGACAGGCCTATACACAAAGACACCGTCCTCAAATCCAAGAAGGGTAGTCTAGGGGCATTTCTGCTATCTGATGCCTCAGTCACCCAGCCTGGGAGTGACTCTGTCACATGCGAGGTTGGTCTCCCACACCTCTCTTTAATACTGACTCTGGAATTCCCACACCTGTCCTCCTGTCTACACAGTGTGTAGAGGAGGGCCTGACAGGTGACCATACAAAAGACCCCCACCTCTGCCAGCATATTTACCCTGACAGTCATGCAAGCAAGCCTGGGGCCTCAATCTGCTGGAGCCTTCCTGAGGAAGAGGCCATCTTTCATAGCGTACAGTGCTTTTTTTAAATTGTCTGAGCTGGATCTTTATCAAATTTTAGCATCAAGGTCACAATACTGTTCCCAAGGGGATGGTGAAGCTGATAGCCCTTTCCTTCTTCATGGGTCATGGCCACTGGGTTGGAAGGGCTCTGCAGGCTCAAGATTTGCTCACATCATGAAGGAAAAGATCACAGTAGGGCTGGGCATCCCAAACACATGGCTCCTGTGTTGTTGGCTAAGTATGCACACCTGGACCTGCTTAGGCCTACTGTCAGTTTTACAAATAGCCCACGGATTACACAATCTCCATGATTGACAGTGAATTACAGACAATGACCCTCGCAGAAAATTGGGGTTAGCCATCTGATCCAGGCTGCGACCCTGAGCTCCATGCTGGTTCGGAGATGGTTGTGGCAGTCCTCAGAGTTAGTGGCTACCTCTGTAGTCATCAAGAATAACATGCCCAGGGAAGATCAGACTCTGGGAGCAGAGCATTCTCTGCCAGGCACAGTTTGCAGGCATGAGGAATTCAAGAACCCAAAGGTAGGCAAGTGGGTTGTTCAAATGGAGCTAGAGCTGGGCACAGTGGCCCATGCCTGCAATCCCAGTGACTCAGGAGGCTGAGACAGGAGGATTGCAAGATCAAGGCCAGACTCAACAATTTAGCTAGGCTTTAAGCAACTTAGCAAGACTTTGTCTCAAAATAAAAAATAAATAAATAAATAAAAAAGGGCTGGGGATATACACATGTATATGTGTTTATATATACATATGTGTTTACATGTTTGTATTTGTATGTGTGTATGTATGTGTATATATGTATATTTACACATTTATTATGAAGCCTGACTGCCTGAAGATTGAGGAACCCAAGCTCCTACTGTTTCATCTTGGGGCAAAAAGCTATCTTGATATACACATCTCATGTCTCATAGCCACAGAACTAAGGGAGCCAAGAGCCATATGCAACTGGATTCAAGACAGTTGCAAAATAGCCACATTGAATGCATCATCTCCCCAGACATCTTACAGAGAAGCTGGAGTGCTGGTGAGGCAAGCATGGGGCCCAGGAAGCTGGGATGGGGAAGTGGGATAACCAGAGATTCCGACCCCCACTTCTCAAGATCCTTCACACACAGCCCCAGCCCTTAAGACCTAGAGTCAGGTTTCAGAGACTTTCTCTCTGAGGCTGGAAGACACGGCTCCTCCAGGATCACAGGAAGTCAAGTTAATGTCAGCAAAAGTCTAGGTTGTGTGGGACAGATTCTAAGAGAGCAGGCCTAGTCAGCAGCTCTGTCCTTTGGGACACCCAAAAGGCATCTGGGTCAGCAGAGCCAAGTCAGGCAGCAGACATCCCTCATTGCTACACTGTCAAAACAGTTTAGTCATGTCCAGTGGTGCACACCTGTTAGCTCAGTGAGGCAGGAAAATAGCAAGTACAAGAATATAAGAATATAATGTTATCCATAAGATTAATTATATGTTGAGCAACTCAGCAAAACACTGTCTCAAAAATAAAAATTGAAAAAAGATCTGAGATGCAGCTCACTGGTAAAGCACTTGCTTGACATATGCAAGGTCCTGGGTTCTATCTCCATTGCAGGGGGAGCGGGGGTGGGGGGGTAGGGGGGTGGGGGCAGCATTACTCGCCTGATTTCCAGAGGCAGGTCAGGACACAGATCCCAGTGCCTTGAAGAAGGGGAGCCAGGCACTCCTGAGCAGGGAGAGGCCTCAGGGTAACATAACAGCCTAGTCCTCAAGTTGTCTTTCCTGGTGATTTATCAGTAAAACTCAGCAGAGACCTGCAGGTCAGGAGTAACAGGACTCCAGGCTGCAGCTCACTGGTTCCTGGGAGCCTTGGTTGCCAATCAGTCCACTGCTCAGAGAGGAGACTTAGGGGTCAGAGGAGAGATGCCACTTTGGCCTGGGTCTGTCACCATGATAATGGAGCTGGAATCAGCATGTTCAGCAGCAGTAAGAACTCCTCCTTGGCTTCTTGGCAGGGAGGAAGGACACTGGGGTAGAACTGGCTAAGTACTTGGTGTACAGCACAGACCAGTTGGTACTGGCTCCAGCCCCCACCCTCAGTGGTTCTGACATGACAGGAGGGGTACAACCAGGGTGTTGGTTTTTTAAGGCACTCTAGGCAGTTCTGGTGTGTGGTACCAGTTGCCAAATCCTGGACTAGTCCAGAATCAAGCTTCCACCACACTCAGACACCTGCATGGAGCGGGTGTGCTGCATACTCACCCTTCACTCCCCTGCCTGCCAGTCTGCAGGAGTGGGCATGTAAAGTGTCCTGGATCACTGTTTGCTCCCTTGCTGGAGGTCCTGGGGGAAGCCGCTGTCCAGCTCTTCCTCCCACAGCAAGCCAGATCAGTTCAGGCCCACAGGTGATCTCTCAGATGTACGGGCAGAAATCAAGCTGTACAACAAGCTAGTGAAGAGAGGGTTTTACTGCTCCCTTTTGGAACACCCACTCATCCAAAGTGGCCAGCTAGTAAGGTGGCTGTGGGTTCTGGGTTCAGGTAAATGACCCACCTGTCCTTGCCGCAGTCAGAGGAAAGGGGAAAAGAAAGAAGGCAGAAAAACACTCTTCTTACTCAAGTTGCAAACAGGATTGTTTTCCAGTCTCTTTTGCCCACACCCCACCCATCAATTGGGGAGACTGAGCTGCCAGGAGGTCTGGCAGGCCTGTGTCTTCTAAAGGGTAGGGATGAAACCTAAGAAACCAGCAGCAGCAGAGCCACCTCAAATAGGTGGAGAGTGACAGGAACACTGCTTTGCTCAGCAGGTACAGCACACCTGGACATGGCTCTAAGAGCCACGGAGAGCTGCCTCCCTGCAGCAGCCTGATTCCTGAGGACTTGGGCCATTGCATCATCCCATAGTCATTACACCAACAGGACCCGCTGAGCAGAAAGTAGCTACACCGGAGGACACATTTGCCAACGGCAGAGCTGGCTGGCCAATTCCTCTTACTGCCTTCCTCCTGTAATCATTCAGCTGATCCGGCGTATGGACCCCCAGAATAAAAACTATGTTTCCTGGGTTGGGGCTGGGGCTCAGTAGCAGAGCACTCGCCCAGCATGTGTGAGGCACTGGGTTCTATTCTCAGCACCACACATAAATAAATGAATAAAATAAAGGTCAATCAACAACTAAAACTATATGTAAAAATTAAAAAAAAAAAAAAGTACATGTCTGTGTCCCAGTCTCCTCTTATAAAGACATCATCATTTGGGATCAGGACCCACCTTAGTATCCTCATCTGAACTAGTGACCTCACTTAGTGACCTCATCTGCCACAACCCTGTCTCCAAATAAGGGCTTTGATATAAAAGTTTTCAGACACAATTTAGGCCACAATAGAGATGATATTTGCACACGTTGGGGCATAATTTTGAGTCACCACCCTGTCCCTCTTCCCTGTACTGGGAGCCTGGTTTTGATAGCAGGAACTCCAACTCGGACCATGAGGATAAGTACCAGCTGTCCATTGCCACAGGACCTAGAAAAGCTGGTATTTGTGTCACTATTGTTGGGGGCTCTGTTCTACCCAGGCAAACTTAGATCCTAGCTGTTACCATGCCTGAGGGTGCAAGAGGAACACCAAGAACAATACAGGGGTCTGTTTCCTGTCTTGTCATCAGTACCACTCCACTTCCGCTCCAGTCTCAACAACACCATCAACTGTCAGGAAATGGTCATGTGTCCCTCCCTCATCAGGGCCCAAGGCCACAAGACCAATGCAACTGGTGACAGGAGCCAGGAGAGGTGCCGAGGAGATGGCTCTGAAGATCCTACCTCTCCCTAGGAGGGTGCCACTGTTACCGCTGTTGACGGGTGACGAGTCCTTGCTTCCCCAATGTTGAAGAATAACACCAAAGAAGCAGGCCGAGGCCAGGTCAGAGTAGAAATTAGAAGTTTCTTAAAGGACAGCAGAAAAGACTTCTCCCGGAGGAAGAAGGGGACCCAAGAGGTGGGATCCGTGGAAGTGCGGTTGTCTCCCCTTTTTATGGTTTTGGTGATGGAATGTAGGTTGGAAGGCCCAGGGGTGGGACACAGGTGGGCCAAAGAAGTAATCTGGGCAGGAAGGACTTCTGAGTCAGCACCTTCAAGTTTGCTGGGGGCTGTTCATTAACACTTCTTTGGGATGGGCTCTGGCCTTGGGCTTTTTCCTGGACTTCATTAACATTCCATGAGTTGTCCTGCGTTTCCCTGAATCATTCTCAGCATGGCCTCCATTTTAGATTTCACTCGGTATTAGACCCGATTTATCTAACTACACTGACTACCTAACTTTAAAATCTGGCTTCACCACTTTGGGCCTCTGCTTTTCCACGGCCCCCAAACTCCCTTCGAGGACTCAGGCCAGGCCAGCCAGGCCTGGAGCCTGCTGATGACCACCTGGCAGGCCTCCCTGGCTTGGGGATTCTCGCAGCAAGTGTTTCCATATTGGGCTAGTGTTCACCTCCCGTCCACGCCAACACAGGGCACTCACCCCTGGCTCCTTCTTCTAAGGGCCCAGTGGGGTGAGCTGATGGAATACGTGTCATTTTTAAGATACGCCTGAGAAAAACAACTTTAGGAAAGAAAACATGCTGAAAATGTCACTTTAGGTCTCTCAACACAGATGAAGGCATTTCCTGGGGCTGATTTGATAAGTGACACAAACCAGATGTGACAAACAACAGGAATTTATTCCCTCAGTTCAGTCAGCTGAGCAGGGTCCTTTTAGAAGCGTGGGGAGAGTCCGTGTGCACTGTGCCCTCCCACCTCTGTTTCCCTGGCATTCCTGGACATGAAGACAGTGACCCCATCTCCAGCCACAGCCTCGCGTGCCTTCTTACCTGTGTGTCTCAAATCTTCCTCTCCTTCCTCTTACAAAGACCCCAGTCAATGGATTAAGCACCCACCCTAATCCAGGATAATCTCCAAGATCCTTATCTTGATGGCATCCACAGAGACTGTTCCCAATGAGGTCACATTCACTGGTACCAGGGGTAGAACTTGCACAATCTTGGGGGGAGGGGGCGGCATCCCACCCAAATAGCTACTGAGAAGCGCTGCCTCTTTAAACTTCATGCTACATGTATGCTCCTCCTTTGGTTTTTAGGGTTTTTATGTTGGTTTGGGGTTACTGAGAAGCATCAAACCCACAGCAGATGCCTTGAAGCACACAGATCCTTGCCAAGGACAAACACAGTGTGGGGCCACACACTGTCACAGACACCCACCCCAGGGCTCTGCGCCTGCCTGGCTGCTGGCCAGACAACCACAGCTGTCACTCTGGCCAAGGACAGTGGGGCCAGTGGGGCCCACACAAAGGACACAGACAGAAAATCTGCTGTGCTGGCCCTGGAGCTCCATCTGGAAGCTTCCGCTGCACGTGAATGTGCCTGCTTCCTCCTTCCTTCTTGCCTGAATCTGCTGATCCCAGCACCTAGAGAGGATGTCTCTGTGCACAGTGGGGATGACTCTGCAGCAGGGAATCCTGGGGTGTGTCTGTCCTCCTGGACTTCTGTCCTCTAAATTGGAATGTCTCAACAATAGTGGCTTGTGTCCTGCCCTCCAGATGACTCAGCCAAGGCCTTTGGTTAAAACAAGATAGAGTCACTGGGCTGTCAATACTGGGAAGGGCCTTGCTGATCCTGACTTGGCAAGTGAGGAATAGCCCAAGCCACCTGCAAGGCTGGGGACCCCACCTTGGCCCCACTCAGGGACACTGGCAAACCCGGGGAGACACAAACTCTGCCCCAGAGCCAGACAGCCACCAAAGCACCTCCAACAAGCAGTGCCAGTGGCTTCAGAGTGCTGGCCACCATCTGGCTCCCATAGCAACTCAGAGACACCTTGAGGCTGTCCCTAAGAGGCAGGCTCAGTCTGGGGACATCTGCTGGCCAGGAGCACTAGGGTGGGGTGACCCCAGAGCAGAAGCAGGGATTCAGTCAGCAGCAGAAAGTCTTTTCTCTGCAGGTCCACAGAGGCCACTCTGTCCTGGCCTGTACTCCAGTGCCCACTGCAGACAGGCGAGGGCCAGCAGGACTGCCTTGGAGGGCCCTGAGTTTGGACTTTGGCCAAGGCACTAGATACTGAGGATTGGGACATGGGGCAGAGGGCTGGCTTACTTTCTGGACAAGGGGGCTAAATTGCTAGGATTTGGCTAAATAATTAAGGTTCGAGTTACTAAGTCATAGATTCCAAACCCAACTCTTTTCTTTGTTTCTTTTTTTAGGGAATTGAACACCAGGCACCACACATGCGAGGTAAGTGCCTCACCACTGAGCTACATCCCCAGTCCATTTTTATTGTATTTGAGACAGGGTCTTACTAAATCGCCCAGGTCTCCCTTGAACTTGTGAACCACCTGCCTCATCAAAAACAGTTTCTTAGCCAGGAGCAGGTCTGTAATCCCAGTGACTCAGTGAGTCTCATGAAGAAGAATCATAGGCTTGAGACCAGCCTGGTCAATATTTGAAGACCCTCTCTCAAAAAAAAAATAAATAAATAAAGGTCCAATTCCCAGTTATTTACACACACACACACACACACACACACTCTCTCTCTCTCTCTCTCTCTCTCTCTCTCTCTAACTAAATGTAATTTTATAAACCTTGCTATTCCCTCTGTAAATCTAGAAGGCTTTACAATCTTTTTTTTTTTTTCTCATTGCTGGAATTGAACACAGCGGTGCTCAACACCTTCCATACTTTTTAATTTTAAGTTGCTGAGGATGGCCTTGATTGAACTTGTGATCCTCTGTCTCAGCCTCCTGAGTCCCTGGGATTACAGGACCGTGCCATTGCAATGGGAGAAACTTTATAGTTATTTCTTTCTTTAGTTGTAGATGAACATGATACCTTTATGTACTTACTTTTATGTGGTTCTGAGGATGGAAACCAGTGCCTCACACATCCTAGGCAAGCGCTCTGCCACTGAGCTACAGTCCCAACCCCTTTATAGTCATTTTTAAGGAGCCTCTGGATGACATTTGGTTTCATCTACAAATTCAGTTAATTAAACATTTTCAACATTTCAAGCTGAATTCAATTTATACTAAGTACCCATGGTTAAGGTTATCAGAATTGACAACAAAATCTGAGGAATCTCAACAGCTCAAACAGATTAGAATCCCAGAGTGCTCTACCAAACATGTGCGGGTTGAGTTATCAGAGCCCCAGGCTGAAGACCCCAGCTGAGGAGTCCCAGCAGGCCTGGCTCAGTCACCTGTCCCAGTAGGCAAGGTCTTTGAGGTTTCACAGAAAAAGGCCAGGTGCTTGGGGGCTGGCCCGGCAGGGTCTTTGCATCGCTGTCACAGCAGGTCATCGGGTCAGCCATGGTCTGGTGATCGGTATCCCAGAATTGGTTCTGTGAAACACTGAGAGGGTTGTCCTCTGGAGAGGGCCACCTCTTCCCCTCCTGGGATGATTGCTCTTGCTTGGGGGGCAGTCTCCATTCCAGCCTCGGCCAGTCTTCCCCGTCTAAGGAGCAACCATGGGATGGTCTATTCTCCAAGGTTCCAGAGCCTCGGAGGTAGTTTCCATTCCTTGTCATAAAGATGCTTATCAGTCAGACCTGTGGTTCCTGGAATTCAAGATAACCACAGAATCAAGTGGCTCAGAAGGAAAACAAAGTTGGACAAATGAAGTCAGGCCAGCCATGAGCCCTCCTTCAGCACCGCTCAACCCAGAAATGCCGATGCCCTGGCTCTGGCTCTCTTAGGCCTCATTCCACAGCTTCCTTAGCCTCTATCCTTAGGTGGGTGGTGAGTATCCACTGAAAGAAACCCGTTTTCAACCCAGGGACCTGTGGCCCTGGATGCCAGCTCCAGGGAGCTGAGAGGCAAGCCAACAGGCCTTTGGAACCAGCTCTGCAGACTGGGCTGGTCCTGGCTCCTTGCTCCTCCCTCCCTCTGTTCCCGAGGCCTGCCACGCAGACCTAGGTGCACTCCGAGTGGATTTTGCAATTCTGTAGCTCAAAGGACTCTGACCTCAGGTGGGACCCCAAGAAGGGTAACTGCCTTTGCCACTTGAGAGATCTGTGAACTTCACAACTCTCGGGACATCCAGAATAGCTCACTGGGCCCTCTCTAGAGCTCTGCCCAACTTGGGTTCACCATGTGCTAACAGTGCTGGGCCACGCTGGACACCAGGAAAGCAGCTGTTGCCTGACCTTCAGCACACACGTCCAGCCCTGGCCGCTCTGGAAAGACTTGGGGGGCAGTTGGCAGAGAATATGGGGAAGACAAAGAAGGGAACCTTATTAGAAAGAAAACAGAGAGAAAAGCTCTGCTCACGAAGACTCTGAATGGGGAAATAGCCACACAGTGCACCAGGAGTTGGCCCTGGTGATTGGGGAGTGTGTGGTGTGTGTGTGTGTGGCGGGGTGTGTGTGTGTGCGGGATATGTGTGTGGCGGGGAGGTTGTGTGGTGGAGAGGTTGTGTGGTGGGGGGTTGTGTGGCCGGTGTGTGTGTGTGGCAGGATGTGTGTGTGTGGCAGGTGTTCTGTGTGGTGTGTGTGTGGCAGGTGTGTGTGTGCGGCAGGTGTGTATGTGGCAGGAGTGTATGAGTGGCGGGTGTATGTGTGGTGGGTTGTGGTAGTGTGTGTGGCGGGGTGTGTGGGTGGTGGTGTGTGTGGTGGTGTGTGTGTGGTGGGATGTGTGTGTGTGGTGGAGAGGGTGTAGTGTGTGTGTGCAGCGGGGATGTGAGTATGGTGGGATGTATGTGTGTGGCGGGTGTGTGTGTGGTAATGTGTGTGTGGCGGGGGTGTGTGTGGTGAGGGTGTGTGTGTGATGGGGTGTGTATGTGGCAGGGATGTGTGCGGTGGGGGAGTGTGTGGCGGGGGTATGTGTGTGGTGAGGGTGTGTGTGTGGCAGGGTGTGTGGCGGGGTGTGTATGTAGTGGGGATGTGTGTGGCGGGTGTTTGTGTGGCGGGGACATGTGTGGCAGGGTGTGTGTGGCAGAGGTGTGTGTGGCGGTGTGTGTGTGTGTGTGTGTGGCTGGGTGTGTGTGGCAGGGTATGTGTGTATGGCGGGTGTGTGTGTAGCGGGTGTGTGTGTGCAGCATGTGTCTGTGTGGCAGTGTGTGTGGCAGTGTGTGTGTGGTCGGGTGTGTGTGGGGGGTGTGTGTGGCGGTGTGTGTGTGGCAGGAGAGTCTGTGGTGGGGTGTTTGTGCGTGGCGGGGGATGTTTGTTGTGGCAGGGGTGTGTGTGGCGGGAGAGGGTGTGTGTGTGGCGGGTGTTTGTGTGTAGCAGCAGTGTGGCAGGATGGTGTGTGTGTGGCAGTGGTGTGGTGGGGAGTGTGTGTAGCGGGGGTGTGTGGGGTATGTGTGGCAGGGTGTGTGGCAGGTGGTGTATGTGGCGGTGTGTGAGTAGTAGGTGTGTGTGGCAGGTGTGTTTGTGGTGGGGTGGCGGGTGTGTGTGTGGTGAGTGTATGTGTGTGGTGCGGTTGTGTGGCAAAGGTGTTGTTGTGGTGGGGGTTTGTGGTGGGTGTGTTGTGTGGTGGGGAGATATTTGTGGCGGGGGTTATGTGGGTGTGTGTGTGTGGCGGGGGTTGTTGTGGCATGTATGTGTGTGTGGTGGAGGGGTGTGTGTGTCACGGGAGCATGTGTTTGGCGGGGGGTGTGTTTATGTGGTGGGTAGTGTATGTGTGGAGTGTGTGTAGTGGGAAGTGTGTGGCGGGATGTTTGTTGTGGCGGGAGTGTGTGTGGAGATGTGTGTGGTGGGGTGTGAGATGTGTGTGTGTGGCTGAGTGTGTGTGTGGGTGTGGGTGTGTGTGGCAGGGGTGTGAGATGTGTGTGTGGGGGGTGAGTGTGTGTGTGTGGCAGGGTATGAGGTGTGTGGGGGGTGAGTGTGGGCTTGTGTGTGTGGCAGGATGTGTGTGGTGGGTGTGTGTGTGGCAGGGGTGTGAGGTGTGTCAGGGTGAGTGTGTGGGGGTGTGTGTGGCAGGGGTGTGAGTGTGTGTGATGGGGTGTGAGGTGTGTGTGTGTGTGGGTGTGTGTGGCAGGGTGTGGGGTGTGGGGGGGTGTGAGGTGTGTGTGGATGTGGGTGTGTGTGGCAAGGTGTGGGGTGTGTGAGGTGTGTGTGAGGTGTGTGTAATGGGGTGTGAGGTGTGGGTGTGTGGGTGTGTGGCGGGGTGTGGGGTGTGGGGGGTGTGAGGTGTGTGTGGGTGTGTGTGATGGGGTGTGAGGTGTGGGTGTGTGGGGGGTGGGAGGTGTGTGTGTGTGTGGCAAGGTGTGAGGTGTGTGTGTGGGGTATGTGATGGGGTGTGAGGTGTGTGTGGGGTGTGTGGTGGGGTGTGGGGTGTGTGGTGGGGTGTGGGGTGTGGGGGGGTGTGAGTTGTGTGTGGGTGTGTGTGATGGGGTGTGAGGTGTGGGTGTGTATGATGGGGTGTGGGGGGTGTGAGGTGTGTGTGGGTGTGTGTGATGGGGTGTGAGGTGTGGGTGTGTGGGGGGTGGGAGGTGTGTGTGTGTGGCAAGGTGTGAGGTGTGTGTGTGGGGTATGTGATGGGGTGTGAGTTGTGTGTGGGGTGTGTGGTGGGGTGTGGGGTGTGGGGGGGTGTGAGTTGTGTGTGGGTGTGTGTGATGGGGTGTGGGGTGTGGGGGGGTGTGAGTTGTGTGTGGGTGTGTGTGATGGGGTGTGAGGTGTGGGTGTGTATGGTGGGGTGTGGGGTGTGTGGGGGTGTGAGGTGTGTGGGTGTGTGTGATAGGGTGTGAGGTGTGGGGGTGTGTGTGGGGTGTGAGGTGTGTGTGGGTGTGTGTGATGGGGTGTGAGGTGTGGGTGTGTGTGGCGGGGTGAGAGGTGTGGATGTGTGGGGGGTGTGATGGGGTGTGAGGTGTGTGTGATGGGGTGTGAGGTGTGTGTGTGTGGGTGTGTGTGTGTGTGGGGGGGTGTGTGTGTGATGGGGTGTGGGGGTGTGAGGTGTGGGTGTGTGTGGGGTGTGATGGGGTGTGAGGTGTGGGTGTGTGTGGCGGGGTGTGAGGTGTGGGTGTGAGGTGTGTGTGATGGGGTGTGAGGTGTGTGTGTGTGTGTGTGGGTGTGTGATGGGGTGTGAGGTGTGTGTGTGTGTGTGGGTGTGTGATGGGGTGTGAGGTGTGGGTGTGGGGGCGGTGTGATGGGGTGTGAGGTGTGGGTGTGAGGTGTGTGTGTGTGGGGGTGTGTGATGGGGTGTGAGGTGTGTGTGTGGGGGTGTGTGTGTGTGATGGGGTGTGGGGGTGTGAGGTGTGGGTGTGTGGGGGGGTGTGTGTGATGGGGTGTGGGGGTGTGAGGTGTGGGTGTGTGGGGGGTGTGATGGGGTGTGAGGTGTGGGTGTGTGTGGCGGGGTGTGAGGTGTGGGTGTGGGGATGTGTGTGATGGGGTGTGAGGTGTGTGTGTGTGTGTGGGGTGTGTGATGGGGTGTGGGGGTGTGAGGTGTGGGTGTGGGGGTGTGTGATGGGGTGTGAGGTGTGGGTGTGTGTGGGTGTGTGAGGTGTGGGTGTGTGTGGGGGGTGTGAGGTGTGGGGGTGTGTGGCGGGGTGTGAGGTGTGTGTGTGTGTGGGGTGTGTGTGATGGGGTGGCGGGGTGTGAGGTGTGTGTGTGGGGGGGTGTGATGGGGTGTGAGGTGTGGGGGTGTGGCGGGGTGTGAGGTGTGGGTGTGTGTGATGGGGTGGCGGGGTGTGAGGTGTGGGTGTGTGATGGGGTGTGGGGGTGTGAGGTGTGGGTGTGTGTGATGGGGTGTGGGGGTGTGAGGTGTGGGTGTGTGTGGGGTGTGATGGGGTGTGAGGTGTGGGTGTGTGTGGGGGTGTGAGGTGTGGGTGTGTGTGATGGGGTGGCGGGGTGTGAGGTGTGGGTGTGGGGGGGTGTGATGGGGTGTGATGAGGTGTGAGGTGTGGGTATGTGGGGGTGTGTGGCGGGGTGTGAGGTGTGGGTGTGTGTGGGGTGTGATGGGGTGTGAGGTATGGGGGTGTGTGTGTGGGGGTGTGTGATGGGGTGGCGGGGTGTGAGGTGTGGGTGTGTGGGGGGTGTGATGGGGTGTGAGGTGTGGGGGGTGTGTGGTGTGAGGTGTGAGGTGTGGGTGTGTGGGCGGTGTGATGGGGTGTGAGGTGTGGGTGTGTGGCGGGGTGTGAGGTGTGGGTGTGTGTGATGGGGTGGCAGGGTGTGAGGTGTGGGTGTGTGGGGGGTGTGATGGGGTGTGAGGTGTGGGGGTGTGTGATGGGGTGGCGGGGTGTGAGGTGTGGGTGTGTGGGGGGTGTGATGGGGTGTGAGGTGTGGGGGTGTGTGATGGGGTGGCGGGGTGTGAGGTGTGGGTGTGTGGGGGGTGTGATGGGGTGTGAGGTGTGGGTGTGTGTGTGTGGGGGTGTGTGATGGGGTGTGGGGGTGTGAGGTGTGGGTGTGTGGGGGGTGTGATGGGGTGTGAGGTGTGGGGGTGTGTGGCGGGGTGTGAGGTGTGGGTGTGTGTGATGGGGTGGCGGGGTGTGAGGTGTGGGTGTGTGTGGGGTGTGATGGGGTGTGAGGTGTGGGGGGTGTGTGTGGGGGGTGTGTGATGGGGTGTGAGGTGTGTGTGTGTGTGGGGTGTGTGTGATGGGGTGTGAGGTGTGGGTGTGTGGGGGGTGTGATGGGGTGTGAGGTGTGGGGGTGTGTGGCGGGGTGTGAGGTGTGTGTGTGTGTGGGGTGTGTGTGATGGGGTGGCGGGGTGTGAGGTGTGTGTGTGGGGGGGTGTGATGGGGTGTGAGGTGTGGGGGTGTGGCGGGGTGTGAGGTGTGGGTGTGTGTGATGGGGTGGCGGGGTGTGAGGTGTGGGTGTGTGATGGGGTGTGGGGGTGTGAGGTGTGGGTGTGTGTGATGGGGTGTGGGGGTGTGAGGTGTGGGTGTGTGTGGGGTGTGATGGGGTGTGAGGTGTGGGTGTGTGTGGGGGTGTGAGGTGTGGGTGTGTGTGATGGGGTGGCGGGGTGTGAGGTGTGGGTGTGTGGGGGGGTGATAGGGTGTGAGGTGTGGGTGTGTGTGGGGGTGTGAGGTGTGGGTGTGTGTGATGGGGTGGCGGGGTGTGAGGTGTGGGTGTGTGAGGGTGTGATGGGGTGTGAGGTGTGGGGGTGTGTGGGAGGTGGGCGAGACAGTGGAACTGGCCCGCTTAGTGCCTTGGGTGCTGTCGAGTCCGGGCAGGGCCCTGGAGTCCCAAGCCCCCCAGGTCCCCAGACGTCGTGTCGGGCACTGGCCGGTCAAAACCTGTCACAGGGGACACGCAACAACGCCTGTCAAACTTTTTTCCCCGTGGAACAGGCACCGGCCACGCCCACTCTCCTGGGCCCACCCCTCGCGCAAAGGCCCCGCCCCGCCCCGGCGTGCCGTGCGCGGCGGCGCGGAGGCTGGCGTGGCTGGGCGGCCATGGGCGGGGCTTCCGGCGCGTCGCAGCGCCTTCCGGCCGAGCGCGAGGGCTCTGCCGGCTTCTGACATGAAGGTGAGCCCCGCGGCCGCCGCGCCTGTTCCTCCTTCTGGCACGGCCTCAGCCGCCCGGCCGCGAAGTGACTCCTCCCGTGCCGGACGGTTGTGGGGCGCGGGCGACGCGGGCGGGCGTACGGGAGCGCGAGCGCCGGGAGCAGGCGTGCGCGCCGGCGTGGCCGAGTCGGCGGAGCGGGCGTGGAAGGGGAGTGGGGGCGTGGGCGAGAGAGGACCGAGGCAGCGACAGCGGTGCCGATGGCGGCATGTGAGCGAGCGTGCGACCAGGCGGTCTTGGGCGCGCGGCCGGCCGGTGGTCCCTGGGCTGGGCGGGCGCGCCGGCTCTCCCCGGGCGCAGACCCATGCCTCGAACATCGGGGCCGCAGATGTCCACACCCGAGGCGACGCGCCAGCCCTTGCTTCACAGGTCCCTAGACTGCAGCCCACGGAGGTGAAGGGCAGCAGGCTGGTGACAGAACCGGACCTGAGCCACCTCAGTGTAGTGTTCCCATGGCTCTGGGCCCCAGCACTGGGCAGGGCTGTCCCCCTCGCCCCGGGGTTTCCTCCCGTGTGAACTGTGCTAGCAAGTGTGCCTGTGTGCTGAGCTGTGGCCTGGCACGCAGCACAAAGTCAATAAATGTCGCGGGGTCGTTATCGTTCTGCCTCTTACACCACCTTCGTTTCCAAGCATAGCATACACTCCGTTCTCACCATAAGAACATGGTTGGCTCCACAATTTGTGCTCAAAAGTGAAAACATGGGATGGCCAGTGTTTTTGGCAATGGAGCTGCATTTCTGTTGAGAGTCAACTTGTCCTGGCACCGTGATCCAGGCCTGTAATCCCAGAAACTCAGGAGATTGAGGCTGGAGGATCGAGGCTAGCCTCTATTATTTTGTTAATTTTGATCCTGTCTGAAAATGTAAAAAGGGTGGGTGGGAATAATGCTCAGTCATAGGGCTCCCCTGAGTTCAGTCCCCAGTATCAAAAAGCAAAAAAACAAAACAACAACAACAACAAAAAAGCTGATTTTTACTCCTTAGGCTAATCTCATGCTCTAGTACCATACAATCTGAGGAACACTGATCAGCTTCTTTCACTCTGCACATGCACAACTGACATGCACGCGTGAGATGCATGCACTAGTGCATTTCTTGCTGTGGGTTGGCATGAAAAGCATTTGAAAATCTCTGTACTTCCTTTCTATCAGCCCTCCTGTGACTGTCCTTCCAGTGTCCTGGGGCTCAGAGCCCCAAAATAGTCTATTAAAACAGCAGATTCTGAGACTTGGATTAGTCAGTATCATAACACACCACACTATGGAGGCCCTTCTGCCCAAAGGAGGGTTTTTAGTGTTTGGGAAAGAAACATGGTTTGATGCAGGAGCACAGTGTGTGAGCAAGGTATAGTGGTACACACCTGTAATCCTAGCAACTAGAGGTTGAGGCAGAAAGATCGTAAGTTTGAGGCCAGCCTTGATAACTTAATGAGATCTTGTCTAAAGTATAGAAATAAAAAGGGCTGGGGATGTAGCTCAGTAGTAAAGCACCTCTAGGTTCAATCCCCAGTACCAAACAAACAAGCCCTGTGTGGGAGAGCCCAGGAGTCACCAATGTGAAGAGCACAGTGGAAAGTTAGCCCTCACAGGCATTCAAGCTGTGGACAGTGGGGAGCCATGGGAGGTGCAGCAGCCTGGATGTGCCCTCACATGTGCATCACTGCCCCACCGCTGCACTGTGGCAGGTTGCATCCCAGTGTTTCATCCCACAGCCAAGTGACCAGCTACTGGCAGTCAGCGGTAGCACCAGCCCTGGCTTTGTGTTTGGTTTGGTTCTTCCAGTACCCTGGCTGGGTACAGAAGCTGACAGGTCCATCTTCCTCTTCCACAGGTGCATGTGAGCTTCACCTGTTCTCTTCCTTCCTTCCTGAAGGTATGAAATCAAATTGGGTTAAGGATGTGATAAAGGGACCTCTAAGTGGGTGGACAGTGGCCCTGCTGCAGGTTTGCAGGGCTGCAAGAAGAGAAGAGACCCAAATGGTGGTTACCAGGGCACACCATGACGATCACTCGCGTAATCACTTCCTTGGAGACCATCCTTTTGCATGATTCCTCCTCAATTTCCTTCTTTCATCATGGAAGAGACTGGGGTAAAAAATGGGTGTTTGGTTACTTGGGAGGCTGAAGCAAGAGGATTGCAAGTTCAAGGCCCATCTGGGCAACTCTAATAAGACACTGGCTCAAAACGAAAAACGGCTGGGGGGATGAGCTCAGAAAGGAAACTGATGGGTTTGATCCCCGTACTCTCCCCTGCAAAAAAGGATACCTGGGAGCTAAGAGAGCTGCAGTCTCAGCCTGGCCAGGCAAACTCTGCCTCAACCCATGGACAGAATTCCCCATGGACAGAATTGGGCAGCAGTGAGAGTGTTAGGGTGAGATAAGGCTGCAAGAGGCTGCTGCCCCTTGATTCTGATTTCTCTTGCTAAAAGGAGGGGTTGGTTCGGTGGGGAGCCAGTGATGGAAGGTGTTCTGGGCCTGGATTTTCTTTATTAATTTTTTTTATTTATGACAGAATACATTAAAATTCATATTACATACATAGGGCACAAATTTTTCATATCTCTGGTTGTATACAAAGTATATTCACACTAATTTGTGTCTTCATACATGTACTTTGGATAATGATGTCCATCACATTCCACCATCATTTCTAACCCCATGCCCCTCCAATTCCCCTCCCCCTCCTCCACCTGGATTTTTTTTATTTCCTCAGAACTGTGATGGCTCTTATTTATTTATTTGTTTAGGTACTGGGATAGAACTCAGGGGTACTTGACCACTGAGTCACATCCCCAGCCCTATTTTGTATTTAGAGATAGGGTCTCACTGAGTTGCTTAGTGCCTCACTTTTGCTGAGTCTGGCTTTGAAGACATGATCCTCCTGCATCAGCTTCCCAAACTGCTGGGATTACAGGCATGTGCCACTGCACCAAGCATATTTATTCTTTGTTTATTTTTGGCACTGGGGATTGAACCCAGGGGGCTTAACCATTGAGCCACATCCCCCATATTTTATTTTGAGACAGATCTGGTTAAGTTGCTTAGGGCCTCACTGAGTTGCTGAGGCTGGCTTTGAACTTTCAGTCTTCCTGTCTCAGCTTCCAGAGCAGCTGGGATTATAGGCTTCACCACCATACGTACCTGGCTCTGTGATGACTTTTAGAGCAATTGTTGCCTTTCTCCAAGGCCACAAGTACCTGGCTCTGTGATGACTTTTAGAGCAATTGTTGCCTTTCTCCAAGGCCACAAGCACTGCGTGCTGTTCTTTGTACCCTCAGCTTCCCTTCCTAGTTCCTCAGAGCCTGAAGGCCATGGGGTCTCCTTGCCTCCCAGTCTTACCCACGTCCCAGGCAGGTGATGGAATTTGGGTTTCCCCTGCATATAGCGGGCTGGCTGCAGAATAAAAGCTGAGAGAGAAAACAGAAGAAACCACAGGACACAGGAAGTAATTTTAGAAAGTGGGGATGGGACTTGTTGACTCTTGGATCTTAGGGATCAAGTTTCCACACTGGAAAGAGAGTGTGCAAGAGAGCCCGCGCTTGCTTTATTTATATGGAGGAAGCATCAAAGGTTTCCTGTAGAATGTTCTTTGACAAATAAGGTAGGAGGTGGGCTGTCCAGTTTCCAGTGAGTTATGCCCAATTCCAGAACTACGAGAGAGAGGGGGCTGGGGATATAGCTCAGTTGTCTCGCATGCATGAGGCCTTGGGTTCAATCTCCAGTGTCACACACACAAGTATGAGAGAGCCCAGTTCTCATGCATCACTCAATCCATTGAGTAGGAGGAGCCACAAGATAGTTTACAATGCCAAACCTAAATTTCCCTGGCTCAAGGCTGAGTGAAGACTCGAAGCTCAAAAAATTCATGGTGGCCCACATTTCAGGTAGGGAACTTCCCTTCTGTGCTGGGAACATGGTTGTTTTGGGTGACAAAGATGGAAGCTTGTTGCTGCAGTAGGTCTTACCCAGGAGATGATGGCAGGGTAGGAAAATCTTCCTCTGCAAAAGGAAGTGAAAAGAGGTCCCTGGCAAGGAGTTCATAGGAACGAGAGGGTGGGCACTGTGGTGGGCCTGGTTCTGGCAGCTCCTGATGGATATTCCCTGACTGGCCTGGTATTCCTGGAGCTTTCTCATCCTGGGCTTGGGTGTTAGAGGTGCCTGTGGCCTCCAGGGAAGGCTGTGTTCCAACTTGCTGGGCAGTGGGCTAGCGCAGCCTCCAGCTGCTCATCTCCCTTTGCCTGGGCTGTGCGAGCCTCTCAGCTCTTCTGGAGGCTGTGAGACTAGATGGATGAGCTTCTGCATATCCAATGTCTTGAAGCCTATGACAGCTGCCCAACCAGGCTCTACTTGTTGCTCAGTTGCCCTCAGAGTGAAGGCCAGAGGGTGGGGTTGCCTGGAACCTAAAAATGAACTGTACAACTAATAAGAGTTCATTGCAGGGCTGGGGTTGTGGATCAGTGGTAGAGCGCTTGCCTAGCATGTGCAAGGCACTGGTTAGATTCTCAGCACCACACTGAAAAATAAATAAAATAAAGTCATTATGTCTGACTACAACTAAAAATATTTTTTTTTTAAAGAGAGAGAGAGAATTTTTTAATATTTATTTTTCAGTTCTTGGCAGACACAACATCTTTGTTTGTATGTGGTGCTGAGGATCGAACCCGGGCCGCACGCATGCCAGGCGAGCGCGCTACCGCTTGAGCCACATCCCCAGCCCTAAAAATATTTTTTTTTATTGCAGAAAAAAGTCACAAAATACAGGTAAAGAAATAAAAAAATGAGCAGCAATTCCTAATTGCCAGCATATTTGCTTTTCAGTGTATGTGCAGTACTGGGGTTTCCACCCAAGGCCTGTGTACAACAGGTAAGTGCTCTCTCTCTGAGCTATGTCCCCACCCCTTTTTCTGATTTTTACTTTGAGACAGGGTCTCATTAAATTGCCCTGAGGCAACCCTCCTGCCTCAGGCTCCTGAGTTTCTGGGATTACAGGCGTGTACCTGTGCACCCAGCTTTTATTCTTGATTTACACGATTTCTTTGCATATTGTGGATAGGTTATGGGCAGAAACCTTTTAAGCATATTATGAATATGTTTTTCTGGCTTATTTGACTCTAAAGTTGCTCTTTTGTTTCCTAAAAGTTGCACCTTTTCTTATTTTTAAAAAAATTTTTAAATTTCTTTTTAGTTGTAGGTGAACAAATACCTTTATTTTTATTTGTTCTTATTTTTATGTGGTGCTGGGGATCGAACCCAGTGCCTCATGCATGCTAGGCAAGCGCTCTGCCACTGAGCCATATCCCCAGTCCTATTTTCTATTTTATTTAGAGACAGGGTCTCACTGAGTTGCTTAATGCCTCACCTTGCAGAGGCTGGCTTTGAATTCGCAATCCTCCTGTCACAGCCTCCAAAACCACAGGGATTAAAAGCTTGCATCACTGCACCTGGACCATGCCCAGGTTTTAAGATTTACATAATTTTTTTTTTTTTTTTTTTTTGTGTGTGTGTGTGTGTACACACCAGGGATTGAAGTCAGGGTCACTTGACCATTGAGCCACATCCCTAGTCCTATTGTATTTTATTTAGAGACAGGGTCTCACTGAGTTGCTTAGTGCCTCTCTATTGCTGAAGCTGGCTTTGAACTCGTGATCCTCCTGTCTCAGCCTCCTGAGCTGCTGGGATTATAGGTGTGCGCCACTGCACCTGGCTAAAGATTTACTTTTTTTTTTTGAATATTTTTTTAGTTGTTGATAGACATTTATTTTTATTTTTTTTTTACTTATGCGGTGTTGAGAATCAAACCCAGTGCCTCACACATGCTGGGCAAGTGCGCTACTGCTCAGCCCTAGCCCCAGCCCCAATATTTACATTTTTATGTGGTAAACTTTGTGGGTATTCGTATTTTCTCCCAGTACCTTCTGTGGCTCCATTGTTTTATACTTCATTCATAGTGTGACTAGGATTTCTTTGGATCTGAGGGGGGATGTGGGGACCAGCATTCTATTAGGTGGCTGGTTGTGGCCAGGGCAGCCTTGGGCGATAGGGGGAGGGCTCCATGGCCAGTGGGGATGAAGCTGTCTGGGTGTCTGTGAGGAACTTGTGGCCCAGTCAAGGGAGCCGAGAAGTGCTGGGGATTTGATCAAGCTACCAGGGCTGGCAGAGGCTGGGCTCTGACCTGGGGGCCCAGGCTGTACTAGGAATGCTCCCATCAGCAGAGTGACGCCTGGCCTGTGCTCTCCTGGTCATCGTCTCCATGCGTTCTTTCTCTGCAGCCCTCTGGACCCAGAGGTTAGACTCCGTGTGACACACTCACCATGCAGATGCTCCTTCACATCCTCTGGCTTATGCTGGCCTGTGGCTCTGTGCACACTACCCTGTCAAAGTCAGATGCCAAAAAAGCTGCTTCAAAGACGCTGTTGGAGAAGGTAGGAATAACCTGGGAACTTGAGGTGACCGTACAGGCCAATGGCTGACCCTTCACACTCCTGTCTCTCCTGTTTGGGGGAATCAGGACTCTTCAGGGGCATGGCTGCTCATGTGGCCATCTGACCAGCCAGCACTAGACAGGTGGGTGGGATGCTAGGCAGGTGGCTTGTGTGTTTCTAGGACTTTACTGGCTAAGGCTCTGAGTATGCCACCTCTGGAGCCAGGTTCTGAGGTGCCAGGCTTTGTCTTGTGTCTCACCCTGCCCATTCAGGGCCTGTCCCCTATGAGTTTCCATCTTTCTTCTGCACTCCTGCTCACAGTGGTTATTCTTTCTCATATTGATGCTCTTAAGCTGCATTGTATTGGGGATGTTGTGCTGTTCTTCTGGGATGGTCCCAGGAATTATAAACTCAAAGATTTAAGTCCCCATCTAGCCTATCCCTCAGTCCCAGCAGCTCCTGCAGTCCCCATGCCTCTGGCCAGACCGCAGTTACAGGAATGATGATGGGGGTGATGTTGTGAGCTGGGCCCTAGAGTGTGGACTGAGCAGGCAAGTCGAGAACTTGTAAAAGAACTTTGACAGGGAGCTGCGTTGTGGCTCAGTGACAAAGTGCTTGCCTTGCACATGTGGTGCCCTGGGTTCGATCCTGAGCACCACATAAAAATAAATAAAAACAAAATAAAGGGGCTGGGGTTGTGGCTCAGCAGTAGAGTGCTCACCTAGCACATGCGAAGCCCTGGGTTTGATCCTCAGCACCACATAAAAGTAAATAAATAAAGATATTGTGTCCAACCCAAAAATAAATATTAAAAAAATAAAATAAAGATATTGTGTTTATCTATAACTAAAAAAATTTTTTAAAAAAGAAGAAAAACTTCTAGAAGCAGAGGAGGGGAAAGAGGTGTGGCCATAAGGTAGGAGAAGAAAGACCTGTGTTGGGAGCACAAAGTTGGTCAGTGAGGTGGCATGTGCCTGGCATGTCCTCAATATATATGGCCCTGTGCCCAGGTGAGTCTCAGGTCCCAAGTGGGTACTGACTATCCATCATCATGTGGATGGAGGCACCCTAGCTTCCTGTCTGCTCTTCAGTCCCCAGCAAGGGACAGCCCCTGACAGCCACCACATCTTCTCTAAAGGCCAGAGCCTTTCTGGCCTGAGTTGTCCACTGGCCTGTGCCCTCTACCTGCAGGGTCTCCAGGTCAACAAGTCACATTGGTCCAGAGATAGTCCATGGCTAAACAGGATGGGCTTGCTGTTGCTTGGAAGGCTACATTACACGCAGGACAGTGAGTGATGGCTTCCTCCCCTTCCTTTCCTTTCAGACTCAGTTTGCAGATAAGCCTGTCCAAGATCGGGGTCTGGTGGTGACGGACCTCAAAGCTGAAGTTGTAGTTCTTGAGCATCGCAGCTACTGCTCGGCGAGGGCCCGGGAGCGAAACTTTGCTGGAGACGTTCTAGGTTATGTCACTCCGGTAAGTTGGGTTCTCATGGTGCACAGGGAGGCCCTGAGGTGCAGATGGGCTGCCCCATCCTCCATGGCAGGCAGACCTCCTGCTCTCTTCTCCCAGGTGTCAGGGCTGTGAGGCAAAGTGGGAGAGATGCCAACCTGGAGATGGCAGAGTGAAGGGTGCCGGGAATTTCTTGGGGGCTTGCACCTCCTGATTGCAAGTGACTTTGGTCAGTGCTCCCTGGCTATCTGGCCCCAGCTGCCAGCCTGCAGAAGCGTGGGTGTATGGGGCTGGTAAGGACGAGCAGCAGTCACCCTGGTAAAGGAGCTGTTGCCAGGGTGCCAGGCTATGGGCATCAGTCCCGACAACTCTGCGGAGTGCTGGGCCCCACCATCACCACAGGCAGGGTTGATATGGGCCCTAGGCATGACCTGAGCAGCCAGAAACAGAATCACACAAGGCAGGTGTGCACTCATTTGTCCTCTGCCTGCTGTCCCCTCTCTCTACCAGTGGAACAGCCATGGGTATGACATCGCCAAGGTCTTTGGGAGCAAGTTCACGCATATCTCACCAGTCTGGCTACAGCTGAAGAGACGTGGTCGTGAGATGTTTGAGGTTACAGGCCTCCACGACGTGGACCAAGGTTTTCACACTGCCTGCTTGCCTGTGCTTATCCCAGGGACAAGGAGAATGTGTCTCTGTGTGATTGTGAGTGGGTACACGTGACTCATGAGAATGTGTGACTGAGTGTGTGTGCCATGAATGTTGAGACTGTCTGCATGAGTGTGCATATAAGTGTGTGGGAGTGAGTTTGCTGAGCCCAGAGTGCAGTCCTGTGGTGTGGGCTGGTATGTAGAGTTGGGCAGAATGGGCCAGGAGGAGGTGGTCACCATTGTGTGACCCTCTGTATCACTGGTCAGTGCCTCAGAGCAGACCCAGCACTGCCTCAGTGTTCTGGGGATGGTGGGGCAGGACTTCCCTTGCACATCTGAGTGGCACGTGAGCATGTGCCAGGTGGGCTGCAGGACAACTAAGGTAGCTGCTGGGATGTGAAGGGTGCAGACCATTGGTTCCTTTGCTCTTTCTCTCCCTTGGTGGTTTCTAGCTGGTGTCCAGGGATTCCCATTGGGTTTTGGCTGCCTTTGGTTCATGGAAACAGCCCTAATGTTCCCAGGCCCTTGGAATGGCCTAAGGTAGGGCCACCTGTTCCCTTGGCTCAAAGCCATCTCTGTTCAGGAAGAATAAGCTCAAGACTGCTCTGCAGGGGCAGGAGAGGCTGGGTTGGAAGCTGGGGCCATCAGGAGGAGGTGAGACTAGAGGAGGAGGGTGATGCAGGGTGACCCCTGGACCTGGGAAGAGCTAGTTCAAGTGGACTGGATCTCCTGGCCCTGTGCTTACTGTCCCATCCGATCCTACAGGATGGATGCGAGCTGTCAGGAAGCATGCCAAGGGCCTACACATAGGTGAGTCCAGCAGGCCTGGAGGTGAGTGTTCAGGAACCACATCCATGTCACATCATGGTGGAGGGGGTTCTGTGGACCCAGTTCACTGCACTGTGTGAGTGTAGGCCGCTCCTCCTGCTCTGAGTCCAGCACAGCCTGGCATTCATGGCCCATGATCCAGCCCAAGTCCTGGGCTCTCCTGCCCACTGGGCCATAGCCCACCAAGGCCAGTGCTTCCTTGGCAGTGGCTTTGCTCCTTCTCCCTCCCATTTCTTCCTTCCTTCTCCGTCCAGCATTGAGTCCCTGAGGGCAACACTGGCTCTGCTCCACCGGAGCTCCTGTAGCTCGCAGCTGGTGAGGGAGCACCACATGTTCCAGTGAGCAGCAGGTGCCCGGGGGCAGCCAGTATGAGTGTGGGGCTTGGGCTGAGGGGAGACTCTACTGGAAGGCTCAGGAGCAGCAACAGGGCTGAGCTGAAGGAGTGTGGGGGTCTTGGCTGGGACTGGGAGGTGGGCAGGACACAGGGGCCTGTGCAGGGCCAGGAGGGGACCTGTACTTGGGGCCAGTGGGAGCCATCAGGATAGATTGAAGTTGGAGACAGCTATGGTCAGACCAGCCAGGAGCCAGAAAGCTGAAGTCTGTCCAGCCACCTTTCCTGGAAAGCAGGCCCCTAGGGGAGCTGGTGAGGGAGGAGGACTGGCAGCATCACCTGCTCCTTCCCCGATGTGACCCACCCTTGCCAGCCTACATGGGGGTGGGATGTCCATGCTGGAGCTGTGTCTGCTTTGGATGGCTTCCCCTCCCATCACTGAGTTTTGATTCTACTCTGGGGCCCAAGAAGACGCCTTATTGGGGACAAAAAGCAGAGGAGTGTAATTCATTGTTTCCTGGTCACAACCTCGGTGTGTGTCTCCCATTAGCGCCTCGGCTTCTGTTTGAGGGCTGGACTTACGATGACTTCCGCAACGTCCTAGACAATGAAGATGAAATAGAAGAGCTCAGCAAGACTGTGGTCCAGGTGGCAAAGGTGAGACCTGTATGCTGTCCTCACAGGCCACCAGGTCTCACCCCCAGAAGGCCTTGCCTGTCCCCGCCAGGCCTTGCCTCCTCAGATGGTCTCTTTCTCTCAGAGGAGGTTGTGCCTCCCAAACCCACCCCACCTCTCAGATCAGCTCCTGCCTCCCACACCAGCTGCTGTGTCTTCCTGGCCTTTCCTTCTGACTGGGACTCCCACAGGGCCTCCACTGGGCTCCTCTTGCTTGGATTTCTTCTTAAGCACCTTCTAGTGCAACCCAGGTCTTCCAGGCAGGACAATGTCAGCCCACTCCAGAACATCCCAGGCTCCTTCTTGACCACAGGGATCCTCTGGGGGTCCCAGGGTGGGAGACTTGTCTTCAGGGCCAGGAAGCTTCCTTTGGTCAGAGCCTGAGTCCCTTGGAGGGAGCCCATCTCCACTGGCTGCTTGTATGCTCTGGTGCAGGGACAGAAGATCCTGGATAAACAGAATGCAGGGTGCCAAGTCCTGCTTCTGACTCCTGTAGGGGGTCCCCCTGCTGCCCCCTTCAGAGGGATTTCTGGGTGTGCAGTTTAGCCTTGGACCTTGCCTCGTGGGTGACTAGGTTGTAACTTTGCTGTTGGATAAGGCGGGAGTTCTGTCTGTCTTTTCACCTGTCCCTCTTGGGTCTCTCTCCTCATTGGTTCTGTTTCTTTCAGAACCAGCATTTTGATGGCTTTGTGGTGGAGGTGTGGAGCCAGCTGCTGAGCCAGAAGCATGTGTGAGTTTGGGGCAGCAGGTGGCTGCTTGGACCTCAAGTGTTTGCTGGAGCCAGAGGGAGGACCGAGGGAGAGGAGCTTTTGGGAGGGCCTTCCTCCTGCGTTCCTATGTCTGAGGTGGAGAGGAGGCCCTGTAAGAGGTGGAGAAGCCAGAAATGGCCCCAGGACAGGAGACCTATCCTGACCACATTGCAGTGCCAGCCTGGAGGCCCCTCATGTGTGGGTAAAGGGCACAGAGGACCTTCACTCACAGGGACTCTGTGAGTAGAGTGGCCAGGACAGTGTGACAGGTCTCACTAGACACAAGCAGAGGCTTCCTCAGTGAGCAGGAAGGAACTTCCTGGGATGTGAAAAGAGACTAGCCAAGCACATGTGGGACTTTGAGGTGTGATGGCCCTGGTGTCCTTTGGGCTCTTCAATGTGCCACGAGGAGGGAGCCACAGAGTACTCTCATAGATCTGTTGAGGTTTGCCTTACTTTGTTTCTGTTTCAGTGCATTAAGTAGGCAGTAAGACGTGACCTCATAGTGTCCCCGGGGCTCATTAATACTGGAGCAGGAGGGCTGGGGGGAGAGTTGTAGAGCCCAGCCAAGTGAGAGACTGCAGCAGGGGAGGCAGAGGTAGGAATAGCCTGCCCTTGTACCCAGGAAGTGGAGGGCAGCTGTCCTCAGAGGATGTCAGGGCCGTGGTGTGGGCAGTGATCAGGCTCCTGAGCAGCAAAGACCAGTTGGTCCAACCATGTTGGGCATTGAGCTGCCTCCAGGACAGCTGCCTCCCAGGACAAACCTGACTGAGCTGACACAGGAATATTTACGTGGGTCTCCTTCCACCCACCCCCACCCCCCCAGCATCTAGTCTGAATTCGATGTGTCAGGTTGGCTTGGCAAGACTGTGATTAACCTGGCAATACCATGGTTAGCAGACTTGGGCAGGCATGTGGCACTTGCTTTTGGCCCAGTATGCAGGCCCGTGGTATGGGCTGGTATGCTGTTGGGGTCTAGTGTCTGTAACACATGGGCTTGGGGTGCCAGCCTCTTGATAGCAGCTCTCCCAGGGGCCAGAGAAGTTATCTGGGAGCCATATGAAACAGCTATGAGAACTGCTCTTCAGAGCACCATCTGGCTGGAGTGACTGTTCCTGGGCAGAGACTGCTGGGCATGACAGGAAGAGCTGAGCGGGCAGCTCTGCCAGGGTTCCCAGGCCTTTCTCCCCATGAAACCTGAAGCAGTTTGAACTACTGCAGCATGTGACCTTAGTCTGCCCTGGCCAGAAGTCTCAACTTGGTTCATAGTAATGCACTCCTGGTCACATCCCAGCAGACTCAATGGGCCTGTGGTAGTCCCTCCTCAAGGTCTGGAAATCTTTGTGGCAAGTGTACACAAGTCACTGAGGGTAATAGGTGTTATGGTGAATTTTGGAGGTAGCAGATCTGGGGATGTCAGCCCTGTAGCTAATGCTACAGCCTGCCCTTGGGAGCGGCCAGTTCCTTGGTAAGATGGAGATGAGACTGCCAGACAGGTACCGGTTTGCCCTGCTGGCCCCCACTTGGAGCTGTCTCCCACATGCCAGACCCGAGTCTGGGCTCGGTGGGTTCTCTTGTGTGCTGTTGCTAGCACAGGCTCAGAGGCTATCTAGCCTGCAGGGTCTGTTGGTAAAGCTCTCAGCAGAGAGTTGCTGCTGCCAGTCCCACCCAGGGTGGCTGCAGTGTGGGCCCCTGGGAGCTGCTGTTGCTGGCAGATAGGGATGAGCTTACACCTGTCCCACAAAGTCAGCTTCAGGCTACGCCCTTGTGGATGCATGTCCAGATTCCTTGGGCCCCTTAGAGGGCGGCCTTGGCCACCTTTTGGCCCTCAAGTCTCGTATGTCATGGGGATCAGAACCCATAGCCTTTGGGGCTAGTAGGAGGCCCTCTCCAAGTAGGATTGGTTTCCTGAAGCCCCGGGCCTCTGGTGTTTCAGGGGCCTGAGCAGTGTCCTCCTTGTCCATGACCTTTAAGTGATAAGTGAGTAATAGCCACTGGTACACTGACTAGTTCTGGATGCAAAAGTGGGAGGACAGGTTGTCCCAAGACTTTGTCCCTCCTGGTCTGTACTTGGGTTGCCACCTGCAAAGCTAGCACTGGGCCAAGAGAGGAAGGCTGTCTGGCTTTAGCTTCCTTGTGACCACAGAGTTCTCACACTGGCATCATTGGCACTCAGTTTGAAAGGTGACAGCCTTGATGGGGCAACATCAGGGAGACTGAGAAGCCACCACCATCCCACAGCCAGTTGCTGAGAGGACCCGGCCTTCCACACTCTTCAGAGACAGACTTCCATTCCCATGGCCAGTGGAAGCCATGGCCTTATGCTTGGTGCCCATCAAGGTGGGACTTGCAGTCTACTGTCCATTCAGGGCTGCTCCTGAAGGACCTGGAGAAGAAGAGTGAGGGCCTTGTGTCCAGGGAGAGTGGGCCCAGAGTAGACACATCAATATTGGAACAGCAGCATTAGGCCAGCTCCTATGAGCAGAGACTCCACCCCAGCTAGTGTTAGGTGCCCTGTGGGCTGTCCACCCACTGCCCATGTGGGTCGAGAGTTACAGGGTAGGTCCTCTCAGCTTGTATGGGGAGAGAGATCAACAGTTGTCCTTGGGCACACCACCCCACTTGCCCCTCTGGTCCCCTCATCTGGTGGCCCCAGCATGCCTGATGACCTGCCCCATTTTGAAGCCCCCACTTGTGTGGCCCTCAGACTGTCCTGTGGTGTTTCACAGCCTGAGGCTTATAGTGCCACTCAGTGTATTGGTGCACTCGGGCTCTGGAGCATGATATAGACCTGTGAGCTGTTTCATCTGGGCCCCTCTCTTCTGAGCACCCACTGGGGTGCTCTTGAGACTCCAGCTGGAGGGGCCCCTGGGTATGAGGAAGGACAGGGGTCTTTTGGATAATGGATAAGGACAGGTTGGGGTGTGAGCCCCTTCTTCCCTAGCCCTCTCCACAGATCCACATGTGCCATTTTCTGTATGGTGCTGTACCCAGGGTGGGGTGAGAAGGCCCAATGGAGGGTCTCAGGCTGGGACCACTGGGAGCCTGCAGTGCTTGGAGCCAACTGCCTCTTGTTCTTGCAGGGGCCTCATCCACATGCTTACCCACCTGGCTGAGGCACTGCATCAGGCCCGGCTGCTGACCATCTTGGTCATTCCACCTGCCGTCACCCCTGGGTAAGTGCAGTTCTCTTGAGGGGTTGGGGGAGCAAACATGGGCATCAGTCAAGGGCCCAGGCCTCTGGTCAACAGGAGCTATGCCTGCCCCTTTGGTGTGGGTCCTGGGCAGGGAGAGGAGGGGAGGACTCTTCTCAGCTTAGGCAAGTGCTTTATCTCTTGAGTATGCCCTTGGCCCTTTTGCGGGGGTACGAGATGGAACCTAGGGGCGCTCTACCACTGAGCACTGATCTGTATCTCCAGGTTTTGTTTGTTGTTATTCTTTTTTAGTTGTAGGTGACATGATATCTTTTTTTAAATTTATTTTTATGTGGTGCCAAGGATTGAACCCATGCATGCTAGGCAAGCACCGTACCACTGAGCCACAATCCAAGCCCCCAGGTTTTGTTTTTCACTTTGAGACAGTCTCACCAAGTTGCTGAGGCTGACCTTAAATTTGTGATCCTCCTGCCCCAGCTTCCTGAGTCCCTGGTGTTACAAGTGTGTGCCATCATGCTCGGCTGAGAACTAATGTTTTTCAAACTTATTTTTCCTTCATTCTCAAAGAGGCCCTGAGGCCCAGGTGCTTGGTGCTTTAGGTGAATCTGTGTGAGCTGTGTTCCATGAGAAGTTAGGCCAAGTGGACAGGGCTGTGCAGTCGTATCTACACCAAGATGCCACTGGCTGGGGCTGGCCGTCTCCCAAGCCGTATGAGGCAGGGAGTAGTAAGGAGTGACCCAGACAGTACTACAAGAGCCAGGGAAGTTGGAATCTCATGTCCACTCTGCCAGAAGCATTTCACATAGGAATGTGGTGTTTAGCGTGGAAAGTGAGCTCATGGAACACAGAGAAGGCTGAATCACAATGAGAGAACAGAACTGGGGGCTGAGTAGGCAGGAAGAGTGGGGAGCGAAGGGTGCCTCAGAGCCATGGGGGTGGGAGTCCTGGGGGTCTGCCCAGGGCCCTGGGGATTTTCCAGGGGGCAGCCCTGTGCATGTGGCCCTCAGACGAATGCTGGCTCACAGCTGCTACTTTGGGAAGGAGCTGCTGCCATCTCACATCCCTGCAGCCTTCCACTCTCTAGGGTGGCAGCCTCTCTCAGTGGGACGTGCTTGAACGTGCCTCGAGGGCCTGAGGTGATGCTGGCAGGCTGTAGAGTCACACAGAAGAGCTGACTTGGCTCTCACAGAGCCTTCAGTGTGCTCCACAGCCAGGACAGATGCCATCACCACTGCAAGTGCTGGGGTGGTTTCCTGCCCAGCTGAGGGCCCTTTGCTTGGCCTGGGTGTCAGCCTCCTTCCTGACCTTTTTTCCCAAACTTTCTGGCCCGCAATCTGAGTTGGGTGCAGCTTCAGGCTTTACTGGTCTCAAGCCTGTGTCCTAGAATCTTACTCAGGGCCCAATAGGCCAGCTGCCCTAGGAGGGTAGTCATGGGAAGTGGAGGGCCTGAGGGTTGCCTGTGTCTCTGCCCGTGTTTGCAGGTGGTGCATCCATGCGTCTGGCACACATGGGTGTAGTGGGGCTCTTGTGTTCTTTTGGTCTTGGCTTTTCACTCAGTGCGGGTGCAGCTCCCGATGCTTGTTGCTGAACAGTGGAGGGTCTCGCCCCAGACTGAACCCTGAGCCCTTCCTATCTGGTGCCTATGGCACCCTGAGACCTCGACTCTGTCTTCCACCTCACTGTGCCCGTTGAGCTAATCCGTGAGACCATGGGCAGTAAGGTGATGGGCTTTGCCTCAACAGTTCCTAGGCTGGGCCTGTATTACAGCCCAGCGTCGCCACCCATGCCAGTGAGGGGCCCATGTCTGGGGCTTGGGATCTTGTTCTTGTCTGCAGTTTGATCTGTGTCACTTCCTATGCTGAGTCTATGTCTTTGAAGAGATGCACCTTGAATGTGTGACCCACGATTTCAGGGTTTTCCTAGGGGTGGCAAGGATGAGGCTGTGAGGACCCATCTTGCAGACCTAGGAGTAGAAGAGGAGACCGGGGGCTGCAGACACTCCCAGGGGGTTGCTCAGAGTCTCCTGGTGATGGGTGACTGGGTGTGGCTGGGGTGCCACAGCCAGGTGGAGACCAGGTTGTCCTTGGTGGCTAGAGGGTCACCCATGAGAGGACACAAGAGCAACCTTTGGTGGGACACTGCCCTCTAAAGTCAGAGTGGAAATGGCTTCCCAGGGGCGCCTTCTCTGCCCCAGCATCGTCACCCAAGTTCCCAGCCTTGGGCAGGGAGTGTAGAATGGGAGCTGAGGCCTGCTGTCGTCCCTCACTCTCAATGACCAAGGCACACAGCTCCTTCATATGGCTGCATGGGGAGGGGACCTGTACCCAGAGGGAGAGAGAACCACGGGCAGTGGCTGAGAGGGGCGCCAAAACCTGTGGGTAGGTGGCTCAGGAAAAGCGGGACCCCAAGCCCAGCAGAGGCCTGGGAGCTGCTGGTATGGAACTTGCCCAGGTGCACGTGGGGCTATGAGGCTTTCCTTATAAAGCTGGCTGTCGCAAGGGCTTGGGCAGGATTCAGGGACTAGGCTCCAAGCAACCAGCCAGGCCACAGGTGTGTTGGCCGTGGGCACTCACTGAGGGCCTGCAGGCTCCCAGGATTCCCCAGTTTGAGGATGCCTCTCTTTCTGTCAAAGAAAAGGACAGATAAGAATGAAAACCCTGTACGAAACACCCCATCTCGGTCCACCCCAGCACTAACACGTGGCATTAGCATGCTGGCTTAAGATCTGTCTTTTTCCAAAAGTAAGGAAGTTTCAAAGAGAAGCCGAGGCTCTGTCCTTCCCTCCCCTGCAGTGCGCTGGCTGCCATGGGACTGCACCGTCAGCCTTGGGTGTCAGCATTCGCTCTTCCCATCCTCTCCCCAGTTCACATGCCTTAGTGTGGAGTGGCTGTAGGCTATGGCTGGGCACCACTGGGTTGTCACTGGGCCAGGCAGGAGAGGCGGCCCCAGAAGACACTGGTTGTGGTGAACTAGGTCAGGAAGGAGCCAGTGCCTGAGGGAGGTGCTGCTTTCCAGAGATGAGAGAGGGCCAGAAGGGCAGAATGGATAGATGGGTGGTCTGATACCAGCCCTCAGGAGGCAGAGGCACCTCCAATCGGCACCTAGGCCACTTGTGCCTTGTCTACACAGCATTTGGGCCCAGCTGGCCACCTGCTCAGGCACCCCCTCCTGATCTAGGCTGGACATATTCCCACAGGGCCTTGCCCTCTCCTGCAAGCCAGGCATTTGTGCCTCCTGTTTCCCTGCTGAGGTCCAGTGAGGGCCTTGGCAGCTGGGAAGCTCCAGGTGGCTTGGTGCAGAGCTGGGGGTGGGCAGTGCTCCTGTTGCCCTGTCTTGGATGGTCCCAGCCCTCTGCAGTAGTGCTTAGCTCAGTTTGTCCCTCTGTGAGGTCTCTGTCCCAGGATTCCTGCTGTTCCTACTCCACATCCATTGTTCTCAGCTCCATCATGTCCTCAGTGGTATCTGGGTCATCCCTCATCCATTGTCCCTTGCTGTGGTCTGCATGTCCATCTCATGAGTCACAATATCCCTGGTAAGGCAGGAGATATCCCAGAGCAGGGACATAGCCACTGCTGCCCTTCCTCTGTCCATCCACCTGAGCTCTGGGCTTCTCAGAAGCAATGTGAAGGGCAGAAGGAATCTCCCAAGATACTGTCCCCCACTCCTCGGCTCTTATTAGAATGTCACTTCCAAGGAATAACCAGCCAGTAAAAATATGCCCTATGTGCCCGAGCAGGTGAACAAAAGTGCCCTGTGTGAGGCAAGCAGGACCCGGGGGGGCAGCTGGGCCTCCCTCCCTGTGTCCCTGTTCAGTGCAGCTGGCCTGGGCTCTGGCTGTCAGCCAGGCTTCTCCCTCCCTGTCTGGCCCTGCCCAGCTGAGCAGGGGAGGTGTCAGAGACAAAATGCCTCAGATGCTTCTGTGACATGAGATGGGATGGGGACATGCCTTTCTTCACAAGCAGGATTAGGAAGGGTGGATGCTCATGGGTTCCTAAGTGAGTGTCCCACCTGGGTAGGAGCCTTCACAGGGGGAAAGCTTTTCCTGGAGCCAAAAGCTGTTTCTGTGCATCCTCAGAGCCTGTTGTCTGGAGGGCTCTAGGGAATGTTTGAGCTGCTGTCCCTTCTGCTGGGGCTGCACTGGGCCTGTGAGCAGGCCGCCCTCTGGGTTCACCCTGGCACTCGGGTGACCATGTCTAAGGTCCCCACCATGAGACCACCTCTGGGCTGGGGATACCTGGGCACTGGACAGCTGGATTTGGGCTTATGCAGGAACATTGAGCAGCCCAGCATTCTTCAGAGAAGAGGCAGTGTCTTGTTTACTCACGTTGCTAGGGGGAGCAGAGAGCCTGGGGTGTGGCTGAGTTTAGAGGCAGATGGACCCTTGGGATTGGGAGCAGGGTCAGAAGGAGCCAGCAGCTGAAATGTATAGTAGACTGTGGTTACAGGAAACTGTGAGGGTGAGCATCCCTTGCTGGTTGGTCCCTATGGGCAGCAGAGGCCTCTGTGAGGCTGACCTAGCCCACCCATGCATGTCCTGGAACTCAGCATCTGGAACTGCCCAGCCCCTGCCCCTCTTCCTCTGAGCCCTCCAGGGGCAAGGAGAGCTGGACATCTCTGCTGTCTCTGAAGTGTGACCCTGGCCATGCAGCAGGCCATCCCTGTCTTCAAAGGAAACTGACCCCCATATGGCAGGGATGGAGGGATGTGGGCTAGGAGCCCCTATATCCAACTTGCTCTGACTCTGGCTGGGCCCAGAAAGCAGCTAAGGAGAGGCTGGCTGATGGGCTGTGTGTGGTGGCCAAGGTAGCATGCTCTCTCATTCCAGGACCGACCAGCTGGGCATGTTCACCCACAAGGAGTTTGAGCAGCTGGCCCCGGTGCTGGATGGCTTCAGCCTCATGACCTACGACTACTCCACGTCGCAGCAGTAAGTGTGGCCTTGTGCTGCGGGCACAACCAGATCTCTGAAGCTGCAGGCCCACTCCTGCCTCCCAGGCAGGCACACTCCTGCTATGGGACCTGCTGCTTAGCATGTCCATACCCAGGAGAGGTGACCTGTGGGGGGCCCTGTCTGGGGTGGAATAGGCATGGCCTTGCTCTTGCCTCTGTCCTCAGACCTTTGCCTGAGCCACCTGGCTCTTGGAAGACCATGTGAAGTAGCAGGAGTGACACCTGAGAGGCTGTGTATCTGCTGAGCCCTCCCTGCCTTGGTCTAGGACTGCTGCCTGCCAAGCTGGGCACTGGGAGGCTGCCTTGGGTAGGACACCCATGGGTTCTAGTGGAGGGGTCCTGAGCCATTTTGCCGTGGTCCTCTACAGCAGGGTCCGTCATTCCTGGTTCTTTCTGATTTTTGTTTGTTTGGTACTAGGGATCGCACCCAGGAGTGCTCTACCACTGAGCTACCAGCTCTTTTCTTATTTTTTATCTTGAGACAGATTTTCGCTAAATTGCCCAGGCTGGCTTTGTGCTTGTGATCCTCCTGCCTCAGCCTCCTGGTTGCTGGGATCATAGGTGTGTGCCACTACACCCAGCTTCTTCCCAACTCTTGAGGGGCATGGGCCACAGTAAAGGGAAGATGCACTCCAAGTGGACAGCCCTGGGTCAGGTTCAAGGCTTCCTGCCTGCACTGGAACTCTCCCTGTCACCTTGCAGGCCTGGCCCTAATGCCCCGCTGTCCTGGGTTCGAGCCTGTGTCCAGGCTCTGGACCCCAAGTCCAAGTGGCGGAGCAAGATTCTCCTGGGGCTTAACTTCTATGGCATGGACTACGCAGCCTCCAAGGATGCCCGTGAGCCTGTCATTGGGGCCAGGTAAGCTCAGGACCCTCCTCATCACATCCAGGGTGTCACCAATCAGAGTGGTGTGGGGTTGGAGAGGGTGGGGACTCTGGCCCCTTGGGCTCATGGGCTCTGAGGCTGATGATGTGGGCATCCTTGCACCTCAGCTCCTGCCTGGGGTGGCTACCACCTTGATGCAGTAGCCTGGGGATGCAGCCACACCGCTGTCCCTGAGTGTGTTGACCTCTCCTGACCTCAGGAGTGGGAGTGTAGGCCAAGGCTGCTAGTGTATGTGTGAAGGGCTGTCAGCTGGCCTGCGCCACGTGGACGAGGAAGACCTGCTTCTTTTCTGTCACTTCCTTCTCTGAGGGTCTCCGGTGTCTGCTGTTGTGTGGTTCTGCTGGTGTGGAGCCCAGTTCTGTCCGTCCTGGAATCCACTGCCCCTGTCTCCCCTGCACCTCCCTGTGCTTGTGGCCCCTTACTGCCATCAGGTTCAGCACCTGCCACTGGGCTTTTTTTTTTTTTAATCATATGATTTTATTTAGAACTTATTTTCTTTTTTTGCCACTGGGTTTTGAGCCACATGGTCCTTCGTGTCCGGGTGCTCCTTGTACTTCATCTCCACTGTGCTCCCTTGGGTCCGTGCACACATGCTGCTTGTCACATGTGGAAGGTCTCGTGGTTCCTTCAGCTCTCTGGACCTCCCTTTGGCTCCTGACCTCAGGCACCGCCAGCGGGTGCTTGTGTCAGGGCAGTCCAGCCCAGCCGCAGCTCCTGGGCCTGGTTCCACTTCTGGGGTTCTTGCATCGTTTCGGTTGCTCCTCCTTGCTGTGTCTGCACTGGTGGCACAGACTGCTGGTGGCTTCTTTTGCCAGGCCCACCCTGCCATTAGTTGCCTTCAGGTTTTCTTTCATCTCACAGGTTGTAGGTCCCATGTGTCAGGGTTTGGGTCTCATTTTATACCCTCTGGGCCTCTGCTAAACTTGTGCTTGTATGGGATTCCGTTGGGATGACAGCCGGTGTCCTCCTCTGCTGATCCTGATGTTGGGTCGGCTCTGGTCAGCCTGCACGTGACCGTCTCCTTGGTCAGGGCCCTGGGGTGCAGCCCTGTGGACCCGGAGTTGGACTGGGTACCAGATGTCGCAGATGTTGCCTCTGGGAGCCGGGTGTTTGAGTGCTCCTGTGAGTCTTTGTGTTTGTTCTGGAAGCAGTTTGGCTGTGCGGAGCTCATTTAGGCCACCCACATTCCTAGTGGCTCCTTCCCTGAGGATGGTTGGTGTCTGGAGACAGGTGTGGTGTCACTGCTTGCTGGGACTCTCTGCAGGGTTCCCAGGCCTGCTCTGTGAGGGCAAGGCATGTGTTACCCAGGGCAGTGAGCAGAGGCAGGCCATCACTCTGCCTTGAATGCTGAGGTCCCGGCTGGGCCCTTGCTATAGTGTTTCCCTCCAGCTGGGACCAGGGGTCAGCCAGTGGTGGGACTCCCAGGTTCAGGGCATGGCAGCAGTCAGTAGAGGAGGCGGGACACCTCTCTGCGATCTTCTGTTCCTGCTTGGAGGAGGAATGCTTGTTAGGACCACCTCACTCCCATCTCCCCTGTTGGTCCCTCTGTGGTGGGCTGTCAGGGTGGATTGTGTTCCAAGGCAGTGGTGGGAAGGGGTGGTCCCACTGGGGGGCTTTTTCCCCTTCTAAACCCACACTCCCCTGTGTCCACAGGTTGGCCCTAGGGTCTGGGGTCTGGCACAGGCCTAAGCCGATTGCTGTTCTCCTGACCCCTGGGGTCTACTCTGTATCACTGAACTTGGCCAGACTCTGTAGACAGGGAAGGTCAGGCCACTGGCTGAGAAGGGCCTGGGCAGATGGCACTGGTAACAGGAGATTGGGCAGCAGCCTGAGGCCCAGTGGCCCCACACCTACCATTTGCAGCAGGATGGAGAGAGGTCAGCCTCATAGCTGTGTCCTGTGCTGGAAGACGTGAATTTGCTGCACAGAGAGGGCTCCTCCCATTCCTCCCAGGACACCCCTAGGGCAGGCTGGTGCTAAGGTGGATCCCCGTCCCCCGCTGTCTTCTTTCTGATCAGTGTTGCTCTCTGTGTGTGTGTCAGGCCCTGGCATCTTCAGGAAGCCCAACCACAACACCTGCTGTGTGGGCACTTCCTCCTGCTGGGCAGGGATACCAGCTGCCCAGACATCCTCAGTGGACCAGCCACGAGTTTCTTCCTGGGCCTGCCAGGCTTCTCCTTGGGTGGGGCTTTGAAAGGAGGCGAGGTGTTGGCCTCGAGCTGCCATCTCTGTCTACTTGGGCTGGCATCTCCGGTTCCACTGAAATCAGTGTTCTCGCCCTCTGGGGTCTGGGGTCCAGGTGCTGCAGGCTGACTTCTCCCAAGGCCTCTCTCCTCCCTGTCCATCAGTGTGTCCTCCCTGTGTCCTCACGTGGTCCTCTGCAAATCCGTCCTGATGGCCTCTCCTTTTTCATTTTGATGGTACTGGGGATTGAACCAGGCCTTGCTCCCCCTAAGCTCACACCACTGAGCTGTACACCAGACTGATGTCTTCTTGGAAGAACAGTCCCATTGGATCAAGATCCATCCTAATGGCCTGCTTTTAACTTAATCACCTCTTTAAGTGTTGTCTTTCCAACTGTGGATAAATTCTGAGGTAGGAGTAACCTCACAGACTCTAGAGTATGATGAACTTGGAGGCATACACTTAGCCCGAAATGCCACCTGAGGGTGAAGAGATGATCCAGGGAGACGGACGGCCCAGCAGGAGCTGCTGGAGAGGGTTGTTACAGCCATCCTACCCTAGCTGATGGGATAAACACAGGGCACCCAGTCTGCTCAGATCACAGAAGGCATTGGTGGCTTCCTCTGGACAGTACCTGCTCTTGATTGTTCTGAGAAGGGCTGGGGGCTTTGGAGGTTCAGAAATTCTGATCACAGAGGTGTATGCTGAGTGTGGACACACAGGCTGTGTGCATGGGTGTGTATGCACATACACAAGGATGCCCTCAGGCCTCCTAGCTTTGTGGAGGGGTTGGGAGGGAGGGTGCTGTCCTCAGTCCCCAACCCAAAGTGCCCCTTACTAATGACCTCTAAGCCTAGGTGGTGCAGAGTGGTGGTTTAGGCATTGGGCAGTTGCTGGCCTGGACTTGGGCCCACTCAAGGGGAGCAGGTGGGCTGGGAGATGGGAAGGACGCTTTGGTCAGGGCACAGCACATGTGCCAGCTCAGTAAGGTGCTTCCTGCAACTATGGGATAAATGACCAGCTCAGGAGTCGTGTCCTCATGTTCTCCTTGTGACTAGAGTGCCAGGCAGAGTGCTGATGCTGCCCAGCTGTAACTCCCCTGAAGGACACACTGCAGAGGGTGTGCCCCCACTTCAGTCTTGGCCTGTGCATCAGTCCTGCAGAGAAGGCTTCAGGGGACACAGGCAGATATGGCAGGCACTGCTGCCTGCAGGCGTTGGGAACCTGACCACCACCAGGAGCTCCTTCTGTAGGAGTTTCCTGGCTCACTGCTGGAGTCCCCTCTAAGGACGCCACAGGTCTAAGGAGAATGTTCTTCCTCACCTCTGCATGGCCTGTGACCACCCGCACCCTTGCCCACACCTCCTCTCTTTTGTCCTTCCAGGCCCTCATGGTCTTGTTCCAGCCTGATGGCATCCCCCTCAACAGCTCAGCCCAAGGACTCATTGGCCGTTTAGTGCACAGGATCAGATAGACCTCCTGTCCTGGGGGGGTCCTCCTCTCCAGCCCCCTCAGCTGGGCTTGCTCCTCCCCCTGCCCTTCTCGAGCAGCTTCACAGCCTGGCACCTCCTCTGGCTCCTGTCTAGCTCTGGTGGCTGCAGTGCTATACCAGCTCAGAGCCTTCCCTCCCTTCTGTCCTCTCCTGCTGCTGGCACCAAGACCATGTTCCTCAGTGAAGTTCCCCTTGTCCACTGCAGTAGCCCAGGCAAGGCAGGGAGACATCTTTAGCCCACCCTCCTCCCTGCAAGGCCAAGTACTGTCTAGCAACACTGCTCACCAGGCCCCCACCCAGGCGTGACTTTCCCAGAGTGGAAAGCCCTTCATCCAGCCTCTGTCACCTTCCTTCAAGATGTCTGTAGATAGGCACTGTGGTACATGCCCGTAATCCCAGCAACCTCAGGAGCCTCAGTTTAAAGCCAGCCTCAGCAACTTAATGTGACTCTGTCTCTAGATAAAATATAAAAAGGACTGGGGATGTGGTTAAGCGTCCCTGGGTTCAGTCCCTGGCTAGGAAAAAAAAAAAAAGAATGTCTGCGAGGCAGATAGCAGGACAAGACAAATCCAGTGCATGTGACCCTGTCCCTACCACAGTGACTCAGTGGATCTGAGCGTTTCTTCTTCCCATTCTTGCTGGTCTTTTACTCTGAGAACATTCAACCATAAAAGCCTTGGACATGTGACAGATTCCCCCACTGCCTCCCAGGAGCTCACCCCCTTGTCCTGTGGGTACGTTCCTGGGCTTCTGCACATTCTACTTACTATGTCCTCCCAAAGCCAGTGATGTGGATGAGATGCCCTCCACACCGTCCCCTCAGTGTTTGTAGCCCATGAGTGGGCGTTCTGGGCTTACTTGGCCTCCTCTAACCAGTTAGAAGCCTTGGGCATGTCCTTTGCCAGACAGGTGGTGGGTTGGGCCAGTCATCATGCATCTGTGGGTGTCCCTTAGGTCATCCCGTCTCTGGAGCAGGACAGTGAGCCACGGGGTTTCCTCTTGGGATAATGCTGGACCTCACACTTCAGACATGAGGGCTTGGCTTCTGCTAAGAAGGGCTGTCAGGCCTGAGGAGTTGTTTAAACCTGTGAAACCAAGGGCATCTGAACCAAGGTTTTGCACTCTACAGGGTGAGATTGGGGCGTGGCTGTTGTTGGCCCCCTCCCCCTGGGAGAAGACCTGGGCCTGTGAATGGGGAGGGTCTCAACAGCACCCACCAGTAGCTCTGGGCTGGCTCCAGAGTCCTGTGCTCACTCCTAAGCCTAAACAGGCCCTGGACGAGGGTGCATAGTAGGGCTCTTCCACAAGGCATCCTCAGGCCCAGCCCTGCAGGCTCAGGTAGTGGTCACCCACTGCCATCACTCTGCCCACAGGCCTTCGTGCAGCCTGGCTCTTGTCGACAGGACTCACAAGTGACCCCAGTGCCAGCCTCAGCTGTGGGTGGACAGTTGATGGGAGTTGGTAACCCAGCAGACTGCTCTGTACACGGGTTTCCAGCTCTGATTTGGCACAGCGGTGCCATGCACCCCTGTGCACCCTACTCAGCAGCCCTGACCCTCCCAGTCATAGTGAGCAAGTGGGCAATGATGCTTCTCCTATTTCCTTCCAGTGTACCCTCATTTACTGCCCATCTGCAGTGGACTCCCCTGAGACTTTTGCATGGGTTGGGGAGCCCATTGCAGGTAGGGCCCTGCTGGCAACTAGAATTTTCCATGGACCCTCTTTACCTGATTTCCTCCAGGCAGGAGCTGGGGACCTGGAGTCATAAGTCACAACCTTCCACAGTGGGCAGCAGCCCTCCCCCTTGGGCCAATCCTTTTGATGGAGGCAAATCCAGATGGGAGAGGTCAACAGAAACAGGCAGATATAGTTTGTGAGGGGAGGGCCATCTCTCTCTTTAGAGGGCAGGGAGGGGATATGGCACATGTCTGCTCAAGGATCAGTCCCCCTACCCAAACAGCTCACCAGGAGGCAGCCCACAGCCCCTTCATACAGGGGACAGCCAGACGTGAGGCATGGACGAGCCTTATCAACATGAGTCCCCCAATTCTTTGAGAATTAAGTAGCCTCTTGGTAATAGTCCAGGCAGCCTCTCAAATGATCTGCCAACCTGTCTTGGCCTCCAGCTTGGCTCCAGGGCCCTCCCAGGGTATCAGGGTCAGCTGTCTGGCCATCTGCTTGACCATAGAGCCAGGAGCCATGCTGGGGCAATTGGCCAGCTCTTTCATGCCAGCAGCCGTGACTGTGGTCAGAGCTCCTGGGGGAGCCCTGGTCATTCCCTATCTTTAAAGTGGTCTGGGCTTCCTCCACTGAGAATCCATGTCCCCCAGGAGTGGGTCTGGTGCCAGTTTGTATATCTCCTGCTGCCAAGTGCCCCACACTACCCTGGTGGGCTGAGATGTCTCCCACTGTCCAGAGGCTCTGCCTGGCTCCCACCAGGCCCAGGTGCAGAGTAGGGTGGCTGGCAGCACCAGGGTCCATCCTGCCACACAGATCCTGTCTCCTCCCACAGGGGCTGTGTGTTCTGAGCTGGGAATGTCCCTCACAGAAGGAGAAACAGGGTTAGATGTTCCTGCCTGTCCCTATGTTTGGCTGACTCAGCAGAGCCAGATTGGTGACATCACCATACCCACAGGTTCTCAGGCCCTTCCTGGACGGCTATCCACTCACCTCTGCCCCAAGGATGGTGCACCTAGGTGGGGTAGCCCTCCACCCCTTGGATATGGAGCTGTTTCCCAGTGGTGAGCCAGCTGGCTGGGAAGTGTGGCATCCTCCGGGCAGCCTTGCTGATGCCCACCTCACAGGGAGAAGTCAGCAGTTACTTCATGATCCTGTGGAAGCCAGCAGGCCCAGGCAGTAGTTGAGAGGGGCAGCCCTAAGGGGAGTACCACCTGGCTCCTCTCTATCCACCATGTCCCCAGGCAGGTTTCCTTATAGGTATCTGGTAACCATCTCCATCCTGGGCAAGAAGTTTCTACCACTGGTGTGGGTTCTGCTCCTGGGTACAGGTGAGGGGGAGGCATGTGGCTTTCATTCTGCCCCCTCCCACCTGGCCCAGGGGAGTCTTCAACCATGGCCTGGTGAGATCCTGATGCCACCCTGAACCCTCCTTGCTCAGCCTGAGCTGGCTTTGCATGTGGGCATGATGTCCCACTACATCCTGGTCAGTCATCTTGCTTCTTGGCTTCTGTCTTTCTCCTGGGCAGATCCAAAGAGAAAACCACCTGCTGCCCACCAGCTCCACGTGGACAGCCCATGGCGCTGGCCTCATCAAGGCCTCCTTTGAGCAGAATCTCATCACCAAGAAGGGATGCCCTTAGTGGGTGACCAGGGCTCCCACTGGACCGAGGCCATGGAGTTGGCCCCAGCCAGTTTTAGGGCATTGGAGATGTCTGGCCCTGCCCTACTGGGGCACTTCCAGCCCTTTTCCATTGGTGCAGTCCTGGTGGTCTGTCAAGCAGCAGGTCAGCCCCCAGTGGACCCTCTCCATTTCTGTGGGATCAAGATTGCTAAGACCCCGCTTGGCTAGGAAGGGTTGGGGCTGCCATTTCAGCTGGTGTGTGGACTTGCAGCCCAGAGCTGTGCTCCGGCTACAGGCCCCGCCATAGGAGGCCCAGGACTCTGCTGTGGATCTGGTCCTGGGTGGTCGTCCACTGCCCCAGGCTGGTTTCCCTGTCTTCTGTCTGCCTGCAGACTGTGGAGGAATCCCCAAGCTCTGGACTGAGCCCTCTGTCTATGGTCCAGCCTTCCCTTCCTGCAGAGCTTTCTCCAGGAGTTCCATAAGCTGGTCTCCATGGAGATACCCAGGTCATGGGGGGGGCCCAAGCATGTCTTTCTGCCTGGACATGTAGGGTGTCCTCTTTGTCCCTGGTGATCGCTGAGGGCCGCTGGCCTGTCTAGATAGGTTTTCTGGGAATAAGATCTGTTTGGCACTCCTCACCCTTTGAATGCAAGGTCTGTAACATAGGGAGAGTGTAATCCAAGTGCATAACTTCCCCGTTTTGAAGTGTGCAGTTCTGGGGTGCTCAGTACCTCCCAGGGCTGTGCCACCCCCACCACCATCCAGTTCCTGAAGGCTTCCTCACCCCAGCCTGCCACTCTCTAGCCTGTACCGTGTCCCTCTGGGCTTGCCTGTTTTGGACATTGCCCACGAGTGGACTCAACATGTGGCTGAGGCCTTGGCCGTAGTTTAGGGAAATGCTCAACCCTCACTTCTTTTGAGTTGGGCCATGCTGTGTTGCTCAGGCTGGCCTCTGACTCCTGGGCTCCAGCAGTCCTCCTACCTCAGCCTCTCGAGTGCTGGGTCCCACTGTACCCAGCTTGCTTCTTAGATATCTGCTGTCCCTTTACTCTTCCCTTCCTGGGGGCTTCCAGTGATGCCCATCATAGTTCCTGACCCCTGTCCTCTGGGCATCTTTTTCCTCTGCCTTTTTTGCATCTTCCATCCATCCGCTCCTTCCTTCCAGGCAGGCCTTTCACCCAGCATGCCTGGCTTCCCCCCCCCCCCCCACTGTGGCCAGGCCAGCACCTGTTGCCTCCCAAAGGCATATGTGACCCTTTCTGTTCCTCTTAGGAGCCTGGCCCATCAGGTGGGGCTCATCTTCCATGCTGACCATGCTCTTCAGGGGTCTCATGTGAACAAGACCCCAAGCCCAGACCTTGCTTATGCAGTGTTGGGGCAGGGGTGCCCTAGCTCAAGAACCACAAGTCTGGGTGGCCCCTGCTCCAGGCATCTTCCTGCAGCCCTCTTGGAGTGTCTTTCTACTGTGACCTCCTGATAGGAGGAACCTAGTGCTCCCAGGGGTCCTGGCTGCCCACTCACCTCCTCCAGGGGGTAGCAGATCTTTCGAGGGTAGCCACAGAGGCCCCCAAGAAGAGCAGTATGTGGCCACAGTTCTGCACAGGCATGAGAACCACCTGTCCTTCAGTGACCCCACACATCCCAGATTCCTCCCTCTAAGCCATCTAGGAGACATAGATCAAAGGCAGTCAGCTGCATCAGCGCTTTCGTGGTATTGTAATTAAGGGGGTGGGGGCAGAAATGAAGCAGGCAGAGCTGTGTGCTGGGCCCAGGCCACACCTCATGGGAGCAGACCCCTCAACTCCCCAGGCACCCCATCCCCCCAGTGGCTGCTAGACATTGTCAGGGCCTGAACTAGAGGGGATTCCAGAAAGGTCAGTGAGAAGCAGAAAGGCCCGGTGTTGCACAGACTGAGTAAAAAGTGCCCACAGGTGCAGTGGCACATGCACCAGTCGTCCTGGCTACTCAGGAGGCTGGGGCAGGAGGACCACAAGTTCAAGAGCTGCAGGTGTAACCCAGTGGTGAAGCACTCTGGGCTCAGTGAGTGCCCACAGCCGTGGTGCAGAGCTGCTTGTGCCACCAGGCAGGATGACCTTCTGGAGGAAGGGGGAGCTCTGGCTACAGGCACCTGGAGGAGGTTCAGTTTGGGTCTGGGAGGCTGTGGTACGTCAGTGGTCTAGTCCCACCCATACTCTGTACCCACCCTTCCCAGTGTCTGTCCCATGTCTTGCTGGGGCCTGGGAGGCCTGACCCCACAGTGGCTTCTAAGCCACACCCTGCCAGGCTCTGGCATTCAGAGCACTGCTGCACAAGGTGACAGCTCCTGTGGCCTGGAAGAGTCCCTGGAGGCCAGCAAGCCTCCAACCTGCTCAGGACTACAGCCTCCCCATCGGAGCCTCAGGGTCACAAGGCAGCCCCTGTGCTAGCCAACCCCAGATCCTGCAGATGTCCGCTCCCCATAGCCCAAGGCACGGGCTCCTCCCTTGGCTGCAGCCCAGGTAGGTGCCCTGTGCACTGTGTCCTCGCACGGCAAGCCCCGATCTTGCCATCTGGACCAGAGAGGGTCCTCCTCCTGCACAGACTACCAACTTCAGAGACGAGAAGCTTCCAGAGCCATCTGTTCCTGGTGGCCCACAGCCTTGTGGGGCTACCTGCCCTGTTTTGAAGGTGCAGTATGGGCTAGACTGTGACTTAGATCCTCCACCAGCTTCTAGAAGCCCTCATCCTGGCCCCACACCTCAGGAACAGCCTTCACAGTGTGGGTAGAGACATTGGTCTTCAAACCACTGGCTTCTGATGCTCTGAGGGCCTGCTTTCTCTGGATTTGGGCAGCATTGTCCACAGTGTGGGCAGGCAGCAGAGGGAGGCCATCTCTGGGAGGCCTGAAACCACTGCCCACAGTCCCTCAGCCCTGGGGCTGCAGCTGAGTGGGGCTGCCTGAGGCCCATCTGGCTGGTTGTCCCTCTCTTGAAGAGGGTGTTGGAAGGCTCAGGGGTGACTTCTCTGAGGTGGCTCTGGAGCCAGTGGTGTTTCTTGAAATGTATGACTCATCTGCAGCAGTCCTGTGGGTCTGGCCCAAGGTTGGCCTCCCACAGAGCACTCTGACCTGGGAGCTGTGAGGCTGGCTGGCTCCTGCACCCACACCCTGTTCCTCCAGGTACATCCAGACGCTGAAGGACCACAGGCCCCGTATGGTGTGGGACAGCCAGGCTGCAGAGCACTTCTTCGAGTACAAGAAGTGAGTGGGGCACGTACTGCCAGCCTGGGGAGGGTAGAGTGGGAGAACAGTGGGGACCAGTGCCAGACTGCAAGTGACCACTTCCAGGTGTCTGTCCCTGACCTTACGGGTGTGGGAAATACAGCCCCACAGCCTCGGCTGGAGCCAGGGAGGTGGACAGTTCCTCTTGTCTTGCAGGAACCGTGGCGGAAGGCACGTCGTCTTCTACCCAACTTTAAAGGTATGTGCCAGGTGTGGTGGCTGCTGCCCAGGGAGGTGGGACAGAAGCTTTGGTCAGACAAGGAGGATGCAGCAGTGCTAGCTCTTCTCACATGAGGGCCCTTGCCTGCAGTGCCAGCCCACCCTGGAGCCCAGGCCACTCTCCCCTGCTGCCCCAGTGTGTGGGTGCAGAGCTAGGCGAGGCCCACACCTGTCTGTACCCACAGTCCCTGCAGGTGCGGCTGGAGCTGGCCAGAGAGCTGGGTGTCGGGGTCTCCATCTGGGAGCTGGGCCAGGGCCTGGACTACTTCTACGACCTGCTGTAGACTGGGCAGCAGTTCCAAGGCAACGTGGACTCTTAGTCACAGAGCGACTGGTTGAGTGAAATATAGGCCTCTGCTGCTTGCTGTGAGTGTCTGCTGTGATCCCTGTCCTGGCAGGAACTCTGGGACAAGAATTTGTCCCCTCCCAACTGGGCCCTGGCCACAGCCTGCTGTGGGCTCGGGGCTTGGGTCTCTCCAGCACTTCCCAGGCTTCGGGCTAGATGTGGATGTCCCACACTTGCCCCACAACTGCACTCGAGGCCTCTGTGGGGATGGCTCCCACAGGGCAGCAGTGAGAGCCTGCACCTCCACTGGTCACCTGGCCAGGCGCCTGCTACCTGCAGCATTCCATGTGGGACACCCCTCTGAAGCCCTGGCCCAGCTCTGCACTTGTCACAGTGGAGGGCAGCGAGACTTCCGCTGAGTCTGGGTGGGCTCCATCACCCTGTGTGCACGTGGGAGCCAGAGATGAGCACAGGGAGACACCTGTCCCCGAGAGCAGGTGGAGTACCAGGGGTGGTGTGGAAACAGGGTGGGTCCCTGGGGCCACTGAGAATGGGGGTGGGTGGTGACAGTGAGCCACACCTGGTTCTGGTTTCTTTTTTCCTGTGCTGGGGACGGAGCCCAGAGCCAGAATAAGTAATGTGGATGCTGTCTCAGAATTGACGGGGACTGGCAGAGGAGAGGGAGGCAAGTCAGTGGGAGCCAGTATTAGCCAGGGTATGGAGATTGGTGGATCTGGAGCCAGGCAGTGACTGTCTGGTAGGGGTGTCCTTGGTTTGGGGGTGAGAACAATGGGCAGAGAGGGGTCCTATGTTGGACCCCAGGGCATGGCTGAGGCCTTGGGAAAGGGGAGGGTACCATACCCTGGTTTGCACTGAAGACAGCTCTCACTTCCTCCCCAGGTGTGTGAACAGGTGGTTTTGGTGGCTAGCTGTGTCCAGATCTCCCAAGTCCATGTTGGTTAGATTCCCCGAGGTCCTGTAGCTCCCACTGGAGGGAGGACAGTGGGATATGAGCAGTCACATTGAGCTGGGACATGGGGTGAGGGGGGTTGGTGTCAGCACTGCGAGTGGCCTGGGTGGTGTTCTTTCCTCCCAGGTCATGGCCAGAAGGTGGGTGACAGAGGATTGGGGGTATGTAGGTGAGGGAGGGAGGGTGGGATCCAGGAAGGCAGTGCTGAGGGGCTAGGGAATTATGGGAGTAGCTTAGGGGCTGGGTGTTCTGCCACAATTGAAGCTCCTTGGAGGAGCTCAGCCCCCCCCCCTTGAACTCCAGGCCATCCTGCCTGCAGCCAGGGGCTCCTTCTCACCCCATTAGAGGGATACTTGGCCTGGAGGTGGTTAGAAACATTTTGACCATTTTCTAACTCCATGCCCTTTGACAATGGCTGTCTTCCCATCAACCCACTTCATTTGCAAAACTCAAATAAGCTTAATACTGTACAGAGTTCTGGACAAAATAGAACAGGCTGGGCAGGTGGGGATGCGCCGGCCCCGCCCCACGCCTCCTGAGCTGATGCTGAGCTTCCCTGGTTTTGGCTTGTGGCTGCCCATCCTGCAGGCGTCCAGGGAGACACGGCTGCTCACGCACTTTATTAGGATGCACCTGGAGCTGCAGCCCCTCAGAAATGGATGATGGGGGCCCAGCCTGTCTGGAGCACCAGGACCTGTGCAGGGTCTCCAAGGGGTCAGACCTACTCCCCCATTGTCCTTGGGCAAAGGGGACCATGGCCCGGAACCCCCATCCCATGTGAACACTGCTCTGGAAGATATAGAAAAGTGTCAAAGCCCCTCCCATGTAGGCAGGAGACCCCATAGCTGCCCACGCTGAAGCATTCGAAGAATGGGGTCCTGGGGGTTCAGGGCACCAGCCTCTCCCCTGAGCCCAGCAGAGCACCAAGTCCTGCGATGTGTGGGGCAGGTTTGGATACAGCCCTGTCCCTGGTGGGTGGTGTCCTTTGGCAGAGAAGCAGGGTGGCCCGTGGTCTAAGCGCAGTAGGTGTCCGCCTTTACCACTTGGCAGTACATGGTCATGGCGAAGGTCAGGCCCAAAATCTAGGGACAGGAAGGAGATAGGCAGGGCTGCTGAAGGGAGCCACAGACCTCGGCTGCCAGGTGCAACTGGCCCTCCCTGACCTGCTGCAGCAGTGCCTCTCTGAGCCTCCTGCACAGCACCTGCTTACAGCTGTGAGGCCCCAGAGACACATTTCTTGTAGAGTTTCAGCCACCATCAGCACTCAAGGACTGTGTTCTGCAGCTTGGGCCACATGACCCTCCCTGCTTGGCCCAAGGCCCCTGCAGCTTGCTCCCTGTGCCTCAGCCTAGCTGTGTCTACTTCTGAGTGTCACCCAGGCTGGGTGGGCTGCCCTGGTGGCAGGTCTGACCTCATCCTGGAGCACTCTGGTGCTGATGCTCAGGGCTCCCACCTGGACTGGGAGCTGGGGCCACAGGCCTCAGGATGCATCTTGTACTGGGCAGTCCTACGACTGCCAGCCTGGGGCTGAGGAACCACGCTGCCTCCCTTGCTAGGAGACCAGTGCTGGCAGCACCCGATCTGAAACACCAAAGGTCACCTCCCCCACTGTCACCCCTGACCATGCTCTGTGAACCCACATCTGCCCATGACACCTGGAGTCTGCACCTGAAACTTGGGCCACCCCAATCCCAAGCCCTCCCAGGGCAGGGCCATTGCTGCTTTTCCCTGGGCTCAAAAGCCGCCCCCCCCCCCCAGACCCTGCCCTGCGCACCTGCACCAGTGCCGTGCACAGCCCAAAGATGCCCACAGCCAGCAGATTCTCCTGGAGCCAGGCCTTCACCGTCTCATAGCAGGGCTGTGGGAGAGTGGAGTCAGCCAGGCCTTGCCTGTCCCATACCCAGGCCCCAGAGGGTGGACTGCACTCACCGCCTTCCACCAGGTGCCAGGCGCATGCAGCCCACAGCTGTCACTGAACTCCAGGCAGCAGGAGTCAGGCACACGGGTGGCATTGTAGACCTCAAACCAGTCCGTGTAGTTGGAGACACCACAGCAGCGGAACTGGGAAAGCAGTGTGTTGGGGCTGGCCAGAGAGGCAAGGGCAGGCAGGGGGCACCACTCCAGCCCTTGCCCCCCCACTCCCCCAGCCATGCCTCACATCAGTCTGAATGATGCTCCAGGCGTTGGTGAGGCCCACGTTGCCCCGTGTGCCATACAGATGCAGGCCCTTCTTTAGGTCTTGCTGGGCGTACCTGTCAATCTGGGAGTGCAGTGGGGTCAATAGCACTCTCTAGTGGGTGCCTTCCAGCTCCACTGCCTCCCTCAGCCAGACCCTGCCCTGCCCTTGTCCTGCTCTCACTTCCTGGAGCCCACCCCATCGTGCCCAAGGATACAGCCCCCAGCCTTATGTCCTTCTGGAAGCCCTCAAGGGCCCCAGGGCCTCATCCCCAGGCTGGCAGGGCCTTGAAGGGCCTGGGATAGAGCACAGGCTGAGTGGAGGCATGTACGTCCACTTAGTACAGACAGGTTTGCTCTGCAGCTGACAGCCTGGCTACTATGCCCAGGTCTTGATCTCAAGGTCATTCTCTGGTGAAGGAGCCAGAGCCCCTGGGGAAGCAGAGACTCCAGGGCCGGCTGGGGTAGAGACAGTAGGCCCTGAGCATCCTGTAGTGCCAGAGTCAGGGAGGTCTCCACAGAGAAGCCTGTGCTGGGGGTCAGAGGGACACCAAAGCTGGGACCACAACCCTGGGTATCAGCCCCTCCTGCTAGAAATGGGTAGCCAGGCAGTGGCCACACTTGTAATTCCAGTGACTCAAGAGGCTGAGGCAGAAGGATTGCAAGTTCAAAGCCAGCCTCAGCAGCTTGTTGAGACTGTCTAAAAGTAGAAAGGGCTGGGGGTGCAGCTCAGTGGTAAAGCACCTGGGGGGCTATTCCCCAGTACCACAACAAATAGCAGCCCCAAGTGGGAAGAAAACAACCTACAGCTGGGGACAGTGGCTACAATACCATGTAACCCAACACTCTAAGCATGCACTCGCCAGAGGCTGTCCAGCAGCCTGTCCACGAGTGGGCAGTGCTGCTCTGCCACCTGAATGACCATGCCCCCCCAGGGGGCCACTGTGCCTCAGGAGAGTCCCCACCAGCCTGTGTTGCTGCCTGGACTGCAGCAGCCATACCTTGTCAGTGTAGGCAAAGAAGAGCACAGCAATGGTGGCTTCCAGCAGGAACACCAGCAGCAGCAGCAGGAAGAACTGCAGAGGGTGGGAGCAGGGCCTCAGCCCCAATCTTGCCTCGGAGCCCTGGATCAGCGCCCTCCACCTCCACCCTCAGCCACTCTGGACACCTCAAGTGGGAGAAGCCCGGTTTGCTAGGCTCTGGCCCTCCGCTGCCTCTGGGATGTCCTCACTGGGACATGAAATAGGTCCAAACCCACTTACTCATCTGGGACTTTATGGGGCCCATGAGTGTTCCTGCCCCCTCCCCGGGGCGGGGCACGGAGGGAGTGAGTCAAAGACCTGAGCAGGCCCTACCCAGGAAACCCCGAGACTCAGGACTCCCCCTAGCCCTGCTGGAGGACCCAGCTGGCAGTGGTAACGCGCCTCCTCCTGGAGCTAACTTTCCCAGGCCAGGAAGCATCCCTCCGGGATCATGGTAAGGCCAAGGTGAGGGTCTCTGGAGGGTCCTGAAGCCAGGCTCAGGCCCAACAGAGCTGCACGTGCAGCAGGGCATGCCCAAGTCTGTTGACAGGCCACTGCACTCCACCACATTCTGAGAGCACCCCACAGCCCCTCAGGCCAGGACAGAGGTGGAGCTGGCCGAGACCTCACAGCCCCGGGACCAGGCACACTCACGGTGAGCAGCAGGCACTTGTTCTCCTTGAGGGCCCCAATGCAGCCCACAAAGCCGATGGCCATGACGAAGGTGCCTGTGACGATGAGCAGGTTGGCAGCTGACAGCGACGGAAAGGAGGATGACAGGGTGGCGAAGTTCCCCTGTGTAGCAGCCAGCCAGATACCGACACCCAGGACGCCACAGCCTCCCAGCTGGGGCCGCAGTACCAAGGAAGAGAGACAGGATGAGGCCCACCCCCAAGGGAGCTCCTACCCAGAGCCTCACCAGCCCCACTGGCCTCCAGGGTCAGATACTCCCAGCACCCCCACTCCTGCTGCCTGCAAGAAGCACCCGGCTTGTCCCTTCTGCTGTCCTCCAGGTGCACCCACACCAAAGCCCAGTGCCCACCACAGGGAGGCCAGGATAGGCAGGTCCACCCCTCTGGACCACATGAGGTGGTCAGGCTTTTCAGTGGGTGGTCCTAAGGATTCCAGACACCAGGCCCTGGATCTCGGGTGTCTGTCTGTGCCCTGCTACCCCAAGAAGGGAAAACCTGACTCCTGGTGCATCTGCTCATGATGAAGTCATGGTTCATCACTGCCACCTGGACCTCATCCCTCCCTGGATTCAAGAGCTGCTGACCCTGAGACTAGAAGTAGGAGAGTCTCGCCTCTGCACCAACCACCTGTACCTCATCCCCTCCTGGATTCAAGAGAGGGACTCTGAATTCCCTCATTGCCCATCATCACGAGAATCAATAAAGTAAGAGCAAGCATGGTGGTGGCCTGCAATGGTGACCAACAGGGTCTCAGGAGCAGGGTTGGGAGCTAGGAACCACGGCTCAGCCCTTGTCCCCACTGAGGTCTTGGGTTCTGGTGGTTTGGAATAAAAGCAGAGAATGTGTGCAAGGTGGTGTGTGGGTAGGGAGGCACCAACAGCTACAAGGCTCTGGGACTGCCACAGCCACTCCTGGGATGGAGCTACTGGAGACCTGCATACGCCCCAGGGCAGGCTCGAACCCAGATGTGCACAGCTCCAAGGAGATGCAGCATCCACCCAGGGCCACAGGGACCTCACCACCCCACAAAAGGCTCCTGAGCCCTGATGGCCAAAGAAACGGAGCCTGGGCCTTGCAGGAGATGGAACCCTGCCCCAAGAGGCCTGGGTGCAGGGAGATGCCACCCATCCCCACTTGCACACTGGACCCTCCTGATTCAGACTTCAGCCCAGGTGGCAGGGTCAAGGGCAGGCCTGGCAGCCACTGCTCCCTCAGTACTGGCCAAGACACATGATGCACTTCCTGTGTCAAGCCCAGCTGGCAGGAGCCTGCAACAAAGTCGGGGCATGAAGCTCCTGTCCAGACCCCTCACTGGTGTCTCGGGCCCCTCTGGGTCAAACCCGGGAGACGGGACAGTCCCCTGCTGAGCACCCATGACCTTGCCTGTCCAATCTTTCCGGGGTGAGTGCAGCCATTTTCTCTGTCCTGTACTTCCTGCTAACACTTGCACTTGGCATTCAGCAACAGAACATCTAGATGCTGTGAACTCAGCCTGACCTGGGAGCTGCTGACCCCTGAGACTGGTCACTGTGCTCGTGGGACTCTCCCAGGCCAGGCCAGGGCAAGCGTAGGAAAAGCATGGGTCCCTCTGTTCTGGACCCAGGGAGGGGCTGTTGTGGACCTGGCAGAAGGCCTTGCCACACACCCTCAGATGGCTCCTGAGCAAACCTGGCCAGGGGCTGCCACAGAGGAGACCCTGGCGAATGGAGAAGGGTGCATGTGCCTCAGGTGGCACAAATGTCCCCTTGCTGTGGAACCTAGTTCTGCCATGGGATGGAGGAAAGCCCTCCACCCCCAGGCCCCAGCAGCTGGGAGTGGGGTGCCATCTGTGGTGCTGAACAAGCAAGGCAAGGGGTGGCGGCTGGATGCTGCGCAAGTGGGTACTGCTGTTTCCTGGGGGTGGGGGAGGCCTGGCCAGGCACCTGCTCACCTCCTACTCCTCCTGACCATGTGCCCTGCATCATGCCCCAAACACAAAGCTTCCACGAGCCCTGACAGACAGGGTCCCAGGCCATGTTCATGGCCTAAAGCAGTCCCCAGGCCTGGTGGGTCTTCCAGGACCCAGTTGGGTAACGAGGAAAACAGGCACCTGAGCTGCTGTGCAGGAACACCAGGGGGAGACACACACGGCCTTGTCCAGCACTGCCCTAGCAGGGCCAGGGAGGTTGGAGGGCAGGGCTCCCCAGGGCCCGCTGGGTCTGGAGGAGCCTGGACACCATAGGGAAGTAAGAGGCCCTAGGGTCAGGCCCACCCACAGGGCTGACCCCAGGCCTGACGCCTGGCTCAGTGCAGCCTTGGCTGTGGCCAGTCACACCGGGAGGGCCGCACCTTGGGGCTGAGCACCCAGGCCAGTGATGGGCAATCCCCGAGCAGAGGGGAGGTACCAGCACAACAGGGAAATGTCATTCAAAGCCCCACTGCCTGCACCATCCACCTCTGCCTTTCAAGGGCGGCAGACAATGTGTGTCAGCAGGAAAGCAGGCTGCTGGGGCAGCCCTGGCACGGGACACACAGGTCATGGGTTGGACACCACCGTGGAAAAGGGCTGGCCCCAAGGAGGAGTGCCCATTCCAGGAGGTGGGCCAGTCCCCAGGACAGCCTGGGCAGGTCGGGACCCTACACCTCAGCCCCACCCTGAGAACTGAGCACTCCACAGACACCTTGCCCACCTACTTGGTCACTGCCCACACTGACAGGCAACACCAGCCCACACCACCAGACACTCTTCACACCACACAGCAGTACACACACATGGTCACATGATACTACACCCTGAAGCCCACTGTCCCCTGGGGCCCACCCCTCCCACAAACAGCAGGCATGGGCACACAGACAAGGAAAGTCACCGAACCTGTCACTTCAAAAGTGTTTGTGCACATGCAGCTTTTAAAAGATTTGGGCAGGAAGACTACAGCCTTGGGCTGGGGTTGTGGCTCAGTAGTAGAGCACTTGATTAGCATGTGTGAGGCCCTGGGTTCAGTTCTCAGCATCACATATAGATAAATAATAAATGTTCATCAACAACTAATAAAAAATTTTAAATTTTTGTTTAAAAAAAATTACAGCCTTGTAGTACAGGAGAAATGGGCTCATTAGCCTCAGAGACAGACACAAAAGACAGAGCTCAAGGGCTGGGAGGCTGGAGTGGTCGTCTCCGGGGTCAGACGTGGGGGGCTGGGACCTCCCGCTCCAGCACTCCTTCTCCAGCCCCCAGAGACAGACTGCCTCTCACTGTGGGCGGGAGGCAGGACCCCTAAACAGCCTGGGGGAGGGGCCAGGCATCCTGGGGGACGGCAGCTGAGAGACAAAGGAGAGGGGCTTCCTGCCGTCCATGTCCCCAGCCCAGCTTGGAGAAGAGATCACTGGATCTAGTAACAGACTTCACTGGTGATCTTGACATAAGCAGTTTCAGAGAGATCTGAAGACTGGAAGTCAAACAGGGATGGGTTGGGCAGTAGGGGTACACAGAGAGGTTGCACACGACCAACTTCTGGGTGCTATCTGTGCAGCTTACCTGGCCCCTGAGCTCTGCTGACTACTGATACCCATGGCAGCCCCTGGCATCCATCAAATGTGCCCTCTCCAGGTCCACTGGGGCTGGTGCCAGCCAGCCCTCCACCCACCACCCCTCTGGCCACAAAGCACAGTGTAGCAGATGGACAAGCGGCTGGCCACGTCCTTGGAACAGGGTGGAAGGCTAGGTCCCTGCAGAAGCCCCTCTCCTGCCAGGTTGGCAGAAACATGACTGGTCTTGGCTGGGAGGTTGGCCACCAGGTAGAGTGATCTCACTCAAACTTGGATGTAATTTGTCCAGTCCCAAGACCTGCCCACCCAGCAGAGCACCAGCCTAGAACCCACAGCTGGGCAGACGACCCCCACCCTGCCACAGCAGCCCATCAGGGAGCCTCCTACTCTGCAGGGCAGGCGGGACTGTGGTTTCCCCCGGGGTGTGCTTTCCTGTCATCCCGCTCCCGGCTGATACAGGCAGTGAATGGAGGGTTCCCTCAGTGTCCTGGCTCTGCCCTTTGCTATCCCCTCCTCCATCAGACTCAGGACACCCTCCTCAAGGGCCAGCAACAGAGCCACTGTCAAACACCATCTCAGTTCACCAAGGGCTAGGCAAGGCCTCTGCCTGGTGACTGGCAGGACCTTCCTTTAGATCCAAGGCGACCACGGGGAGCGGCCCAGGCCCCCTCCCAGCGGAGATGGCAGGCAGAGCCTATACCCTGCACCTCCTCCAACCTGGGGCCTCTGCCCACCTGGGGTCAGCCCAGGCAATGGGCAGATGAGGGTCCTCCCACATCTCTTCTGGGGTCCTGATCCTACCTGAGGCACAGCGCCCGGGGGTGCCGAGGAAGAAGCTGATGTACCCAGCAAGGCAGGACTTGCTGAGGTCCTGGTGTCTGGATAGTGGAGACAGGCTGGCAGGTCGGGCTCCGACCCCTACTCTGGCCACCTAGATAGTCCCTGACCACAGCAGGCTGGGAGCAGCTGGGGGCTTCTGCTGAGAAAGGCTGGGAAGGGCATCAGGAGGCAGGCCTCCTGAGCAGAGTGGGGAGGGGCCACTGTCTGGGAGAAAGCTGCGAGGCTGAGGTCCAGGCCAGCCCCCCGGCCACGTACAGCTAGGGAGGCATCCCCATCCTGCTGGCAGGCTCAGCCCCACTCAGACTGGCCACTGGGCTGGAGCCACCGCCCGTGGGCAGCGCCCCAAGTTAGGGCAGGGGTGGGGGGGGCAGGAAGAGCTTGCTGTGCTGCTGCTCCACCCCTGGGGACCTGGAAGAGCTTGGTTGGCAGAGACCCAGCTGATGACACAGCTTCAGGCCTGAACACAGGGGTCCCCGGGGCCACACCATCCCCACCCCTTCACCACCACTGGCACCACAGCCCACCCCACCTCGTTCATGGGCCCTGCACTCTCATTCTCCCACAGGATGGCCTGCCGGGGGACACCCCGGGTCAGGGACCCCGAGTCTAACCTGCCACTCCACTGTGCACATCTCAAAGGAAGGCTGGGCAAAGCCACTGCTACCCACAGAGCCAGTCGGCTGGAGGAGGCAGCTGCCAGGGGTGTCCCAGCAGGGGTCATGGGGTGGGTGCCCTCTGAACTCTGGTTGCAGGGTTAGCTCCAGCTGGGAGGTCAAGGAAGCCATGCAGCAGGGGAAGTCCTGTCAGCTGATCTCCCAATGTGAGTGGGAAATGGAGTGGGGGTCAAGTCCCTCCTACAGGGCAACAAGGGGCACAGGATCCCAGGTCAGGAATGAACCAGCCCCACCTCTCCCACCCACCGCCTGTCACCGTTCAGAAGGGGTTCAGGGAAAAGACAGGTGAACATCACACCTGCCAGGACCAAGGCAGGAAGCTCCCCTAAGCCCAGCACAGGGTCTCCTGCCCAGTCCTGCCTGTTCACAGCCCTGCGTACTCCCCTGTGGTGGCCTCCAGCCCAGGACCCAGCCCCTGCTCTGGTCCCAGGCCTCAGACCTACTGGGCACCACTTGGGGAGAGGGTGGCAGGCAGGTGTGTGAGACTAGCTGCAAGGGACTTAGGTCTGAGGCTGGGGAGTATAACTGGATAATAAAAGGGAATCAGATTTTCCAGCCTAGGAGGTCCCCAGGGACTGCTGATTTCTTCTTTCCCAGGTGGAGGACATCATTTAGGGAACAGCAGAATGTGCCTGCTCTGCAGCTGTAGGGTGCTTATGGGGTGCAAGGTCCCACAGGGGGGGCCCAGACTGCTCTCTGAGACCCCCTTTGAGGCCCCCTTCATCTCTTCCCTGCAGACAGGTGTCCAGGTCAGGGAAGAGAGGGTAAGCAGGTCCCTATCTCCTGCCCAGGTCCTGCCACTAGGCTGCCTGTCTCTTCACACCACCACCCACTCCCCTTCCCACTGCTGGGGACTTGCTGACCCTGCACTGACCACATTGGTGCTCACTGAACTGCCCAATCTTACCAGGAAGACATTTCCCCACACACCCACCCTGCTGCCCACTTCCTGGCCTGCGGGGCACTGCTCAGCGTGAGGCCTGGGCCTTGCCCCTCCCAGAATCTTCTTGCAGAGGACAAACCCTTGAGGTGACCCCTTCTGGAGTTACTCCCCACAGGCAGCCCAGGAAGGCTGCCCTTCTCTGTGACTCCCAGCCCCTGCCCCAAGCCAGGGCCAGGCAAGAAGGTGGACCCAGGTTACAGCATGTGCCAGAACTGAACCACGTGCATATGGCAGCACCTCCGAAGTCTGAGCTGGTCTCCTCACTCCTGACTCGGTGGTAAAAGGAACTAAGGACTGAGCCTGGAATGACCTTGGGTGCCATTTCTCCACCCATCCTTCCCAGCCCAGCCAGGGAAGCCCCAGGCCCAGCTCAGGTAATGGGAGGCCCCGCCCCCAGCTCCTCTGAGGGGGTCTAGCCAAGCTTGCTCCAGAGCAGCCAGGAGTGGAACCTGCCAGGGCGGTCCTCCCTGGTGCTCTAGGCTGAGGGGGTCACCCTCTGCTCCACCAGCAGGCAAGTCCCAACCCCTGCTGCTGCTCTTGCTGGTCAGCAATCCCTGCTGCACCTCTACAAGTTAGGGAGGCCGGGAGCCAGCGCCTACCCAGCTCGCCCAGGAGTCCCTTAAGGTCCTGCCGCTCACTCAGGCCGTGCACACTATTTCTGGGGCCCTCTGGGTGACTGGGGTCCACCTAGGCTTGGCAAAGTTTCCTCAGGGCAGTCCTGGGGAAGGAGTCCCAGGGTTGGCGCTACAGTAGAAGGGGGCGAGGCAAGGACGCAGGCTGTGGAGGCCCAGAGGCAGAGGGTAGGTGCCCGCGCAGTGCTGGCCCTGACCAGGACTGGAACCCCCACCCCAGCAGAGGCTCAGGGTCGGGATGGCCCAGCCCCATCCGGTGTGCACGTGCGCAACACATCCTGTCTCAGCAGGAGGGGCAGGCGGGCAGCCCAGGAAAGCAGAGGTCCGGCGACACCCCGCGGCTGGTCAGCCAGACAGCAGCCCCTGGCCCTCCCCAGGTCCTGGCCCCCAGCCCTCCTCGAGCAGCGACGCTGCCCGCGCACTCACCCAGAAGAGCAGGTTGAAGGCGAACATGAGGTACTTGACACCCTGGAGGCAGCCGCGCGCCATGCTGCAGCGCTTCAGCTCTAGGAGGAAGATGAAGGACAGGTCCAGGTAGAAGACCACGTACTTGTTGCCCTTGGGCGACGTGTAGCGGGCCTGAGCCGCCTTGGGGCCGGGGTTCGCGTGCAGGCCGAAGAAGGGGCTGCCGCCCGCGTCCTCAGCGTCCCCGGTGCCCGCGCGCCCATACAGACTGCTGCAGCGCCGGAAGGGGCCACCGCGCGTGAAGCCCGGCTCCTTGCCCTCCGGCGACGGGCTGCGCCGGTACGTGGACTCGTCCGTGCTCGAGCGGCGCATTGCGCCGGGGTGGCCGGGGCCACGGCCGCCAGGAGCACGGGCTCTGGCCGCAGTCAGCGCCTTGCGCTCGTGGTCCCGGGCCGCCCCATCCCGCGCTGGCCCGGCCCCCGCGGTGGCAGCAGGCGGTGGCAGCGGGCGCAGCTCCGCGCTGCCCGACACCTGCCTGCCGCCGCGCCCCGCGCCGCCCGCCAATCCGGCGCCGCACCGCCCCGCCCTGCCGGCCAATCGCCTGGCCCGGGGCGCGCCCCCACCCTTGCGGGGTAAGGAAGAGGCCCACCGAGGCCAGAGGAGCCTTTGAGGGGGCAGATACTAAGCCCCGCAGCTCATCCCCCAGCCCACGCCCCTGGCCCACCTCACCCCACACTGGCCCGCCACCAGACGGTGGCAGAGCAACCTCGACCCGTGCTAAGGATGTGCAAAGCTCTGTGCAAATTTAGGGGTGACCCCGTTGCTGTTGGTGGCAACGTGGCTCCAGCTTTAGGCACCTTGGGGAGCCCTGGATGCCCCAGAGGGATTGCCTGAGAGGTTTACTCACTTTAAAGGAGGGACCCCAAAGAAACCAGCAATTCTCCACAGACCCAGGGTGCTCAGGCTGGGTTCCTTCCCCAGTCCTATCTCCTAGACTTGGGGAGCAGGGCCTGCTTCACAAGCAACCAAACAGTGAATGTTGGTCTTGAGAATCTACTGATACCATCTGAAATTCTCTGTAATTTCTGAACAAGATGTCCTGAATTTCAGCCTGTAGCCAGAGGCCCCACCCCTCCCAGGCACCAGCAAACAGAGGAATAGGCATGGATGACCATGCACTGGTGAGCACAAGTTCCAATAGCCCATCACATGCCCACAAAGGTGGAGGACAGATGTGGGCCCATGCACCACCCCATGTCTCTGCAGCTTCAGCTGGCTTGGGCAGAGGCAGGGGGACCACAGCAGTCACAAATGTGCTCTGCACCCTGGCTTTCCCTGTCACCATGATGGTCATAATAGTGGTGCCCACTCCATGGACAGTCCCGGAAACTTCAGTCCAAAGAGGGAGGCCTGGCTCAAGCTCCCAGATAGTCCCCGGCAGAGTGGAGGCTAGGAGAAGGAATGAGGAAGGGCCAACAGAGGGAAAGGAGGGGTGCTCATTGGCAGGGCTGACCAGATCTAAAAGCCTTTAAAAAGAAAGAGATGGAGTTGGGGCTGTAGCTCAGTGGCAAAGCACTTGCCTTGTACATGGGAGGCACTGGGTTCAATCCTCAGCACCACATAAAAAAATACACAAATAAAATAAAGGCATGCTGTCCATCTACAACTATCAAAAAAGTTTAAAAGTGGGACATGGCCTCTGGGAACCGTGGGTACCCAGTGAGGTCCACCCCTCTGGAGGCTGGAGGGTTCCCTGCACCAGCCTTCTGCTGCCCCCTGGGGGTTCTGTGAGGATCTACAGCCCCAGCCTGCACAGGAAGCCTATCAGGAGGTCTCCGCCTATCACATGGCCAGCCTGGGGCTTCCCACTACCTCCCTCATCCCCTAAGGATTCTCTGGTGTTCTGGGCCCACATACCAGGAGCCCAGCTGAGAAGCAGGAAGCAGAGTCCTCCCTCAAGGCCCTGCAGAGACCACTGCCCACAGCTCTGCCCAGGGAGCAGGTAGCAAACAATGACCCCACAAGACCCCTGGCGATCCCCTTGCCCCTTGCCCAAGAGCCAGCCTTGCACACCAGAGGGTGGACACACAGGGCTTGGGGGAAGTGAATGCACTTGTGGATACAAGAAGGGCAGAAGCCACAGGGTTCCAGGGAAGGCTTAGGGCTGACCAGAGATGCTGACCTCTAGAACCAAAATCACCACCCACATTACATTACACACACCGGCACTCTCCCCAGCTCCGGAGTCAACTGCTAGGCTCCCTCTTAGGTGGCCCTGCAGCCCAGGGACACACAGACTCAACCACAGGACCACCAGATCCCCAGCAGTGCCCACGCAGTCGGCTTCCCCCTCCTTGAAGACCAAGAACAGGAACGGCCAGCTAAGTGGGGAGCCCAGGGCAGTCTCCCCACAGCCTGACTCCCAGAGCAGGGTACCCAGAGCCCAGCGATCCTGAGCCCCAGCTTCCCAGCACCCCAAGTGGCAGAAACGGGAAGGGCAACAGTTATGGGCAGGGTGCCCCAAGAGGTGCCAGAGGGTCTGGGGAAAAGGGAGAAAAAAAGGGACCTGGTCCGAGCTCCGGTACCGAGCCCAGCATTCAGGATGCCAGCCCAGTGTGCCCGCACCGGCACTGCTCTCCCTTCTCCCAGACCCTGCACACAACACCCACATTAGCAGATGAGGCCCATCTGACATGAAACCCGACAGCCAACCAAGGGCCCCAGGGCAGTCCAGGAAGGACTGGGCTCACTTCTGCTGCCAAGTTGGATTCAGACAGTGGCACGTCACCTGTCCACAGCAGGGCCCAGGGTAGGGACACCATGCCTCCCTGGCCCAGTGCCCAGCCCCTCACCACCAGGGTCCCATCCTCCACAGAGCCTGAAAGCCAGCAGGCCAGGCCTCTGGGCCTGGTGTGGAGGACCAAGAGGCAGGCCCCGCACTGCCCACCATGCACTGCCCAGCCATGACCTACCTTGGCTCACCACGGGAAAGAGACCAGTGGACTGGTGAACGGTCAGCACAGCCGGGCAGGGTGGAGCTCTGCAGGAGAGAGGGCAGGATGCAGGCCACACTACACGTGGTTTCCCCTGCAGGTGCCCAAGGCCATGAGGGAGGTGTTCCAGTGGGGGCAGAGAGGGGGTGCACAGCCAGACTCCAGGGCCAGGCCTCTGACCAGTGGTCCTAACCAGGGCAGCTTTCCAACAGAGACTGTTCTTCAAGTTCGCCCACCCCAGCCTCCCAGACGCTCAAGCAGGATCACAGACTGGCCCACAAATAACGCCCGGGCAGGAACACACGTGCTCAGAGACATGCAGAGGCACACGGCCAGGACATGCATGTGGGGACATGCAGTGGGGTCCACCCCAGGGCCAGTGCCAGAGAGCTGCCTGCATCATCTACTGCCCACCAGGTGTACCCATTCCCCACCCCTCTTCGCTCTCAGCAGACTGATACCCACACTCAGGAAGGGGCTTGCTCAGCCAGCCATGTCCCATGAAGCTCATCCATCTGCCATCAGGGTCCCCAGACAGAATGCCCTTGGCTACGTGGGAGGAGGTATGGGTGGGAAACTCTGGGGGGTGAGCCACAGAAGACCACAGTACCTACCTGTCCAGAACACATCCTACTCAAAGAGGACCTCCCCAAACTCCAAAGAGAGGCTGCCCACAGCAGCCCAGGGCAGGCAGCAGGCAGCAGAGCAACGTCTCTGAGACCCTCAGAGGGAGGGTAGTACAGGCCGGGCTCGGGAGTTCAGAGCCCGGGGCTCCACACACAGCCCAGCTGGCCCAGGGAGACAGCAAAGCAGGAGGCAGGGAGGGAGGGCACTGCAGACACCCGGCCAGGCAGGGCGACACCCCACACAGTCAAGCAGGGACCAGAAGCTGCACACAGCCCAAGTAGGACCATCTCCCTCCCAGCCTAATCTGAGCTCCTGGAGACTGGACACACCCCTCATACTTCCCCACCCACTTCAGGGAGGGACAGAGAACAGGGATGGGGTGGGAAGCATCTCAGTGGTCATCAAAAGGGCCCCAGTCTCTCCTCCTGGAACACCTGAGCTCAGCACCTTCCCCTGCTTCCTCCCCTTCACCCTGAGGTGTGTCTCTATTGGAGGTCACATGGGAATGGGGGTAGAGGAGACACAATTAAACCTTTGGGGTGCCCATGTATGAACAAAGCTAAGCCAACCCAGGCCAGTGCCCCCATGCCAGGCACTCCTACAGAACAGTCGCTAGCATATCCTTCTTGGGCACCTGGGATGGATGACAGTGATGTTCCAAATGCTCCCAGCCAGGTATGTGTCCAAAGGGTCATTGGGTTGAGCCAACTAGTCACCACCACTACTGCACACCCCCACTTGCCAGGACCCCCATAACTGTGAGGAGGCACTTGGACAGCAGACACTGGAACCTTCAGCACACAGCTAGCAACCGGATGAGCAGGGTGTGTGCAATGCCAGCAAGGTAGGACCCGTGTAGCTTACTCCCCACCGAGCACACCCACAATACCCATCTGTCCCAGATGGGCTGAGCCAGAAGGCACAGATGTGGAGGGTGAGGCTGGGGTCCCCAGGAGAGAGTCACCACTGCCATTCTTGGATGACAGCTTCTGGTCCCATCAGAGCTTTACAGATGGGGAAACTGAGACTGTGATCCAGGGCCAGAGGCACAGCCAGTTCAATTCTAGCCCAGGGCTCTGCTCCCTGGCCTCCACCACCCTCCCACCTGTAGCTGACCTGTTTCCCCGGGCAATGCCCAGGGTGGGGAGGGGCTCAGCAGCCAGAACTTCAGTCACAGTTTTCCCTTGTTCCCTGCTCAGAAGTGACCCCTCCTCTGGCAGGAACCATGCCAAGCAGGATGCAAACCACACATCCTGGTACCTGGACTCCACATAGAAGCATAACCATCTCCTGCTCCTGGCACCACTGTGCACCCTTCTGGAAGCCTGGGTCCCACCGACTGCTCACCAGGGGAGAGGGATTTTTTGAGCTGGCCGGCTGGCAGGCACTATAACCTGTGCCTCTGTGTGTGCCTGAGCTGGCCCAGGTCCCAGCCTACTTCTGCCCCCAAATGCACACGGAGGGACACATCAACCAGGCTGGAGGCACGGAGCAGGGCTGACTTCTGAACTCTCCAAGGTCCTCAGGTCTAGCCTGATTCAGAGCTAAGGACAGGCCTGAGACACAGAGCCAGGGAGGGGCAAGTGCCCAGGGACAGGTATCCGGGCTGAAAGGGGGTGGCCTCAGGATTCTCTGGTCCAGGTCCTCTCCTAGAAAGTCAGAGCTGGAGGGAGGAGGTAGAGGGTAGGAGAGAGGAGGATGCCACTGCCCCAAAAAGCAGTACCCCCCAACCAGGGCCCCAAGCATGCACACACTTGGAATTCAGGGAATGTCAAGTTGGCTCAGCCCTCTCTCCCAAGTCTCTCCCAGAGTAAACAACTTTTCCAGGCAAGAGCAGGGGTGGGACAGGCCATCCCTCCTCCAGGAAGCCTTTGGTCCACACATATCCCCAGGGTCCCCCTACTGACATTCTGGACCCTATTCCCTGCCTCCCTCACCTCCAGTAAATAGCAGCCTTCTGCAGCTGAGCATGGGCCAGACCCCAGGCCACTGTGACTCAGGGCCGCTGTGCTGCCCTTATGGCCAGGGCAGGATGTTCTGTCCACTCAGCCTGGAAAGAGGGGGCAGGAAAGGGAAGTAAGTAGCCAGAGCTCGTGGCTCTGCACGTGGCCCTGTGGGGGATGGCAAAATCAGCTGCGGAGGTTGTCCAGAGTAAGGGCGTTGGTATAAAACCTAACGGGCAGCGGCTGTGTTCCACTCCTGACCCAGGAGACCCTCCATAGCCCTCCCCTACAGCAGAGTCCAACATTTGCCCCAGAGGGCAGTTGGCAGATGCCTGGGACTCCACAGAGCTTCTCTCCAAACTCCACGGGCAAAAAAATCTGCCTCCAAATCCTCACCCCCAGATCCCAAAGCGCACCTCCTCCATCAAACCTCCCTGCCCCCTCTACCCGGTCCCTCCCACCTCCCAGGCAGTCCCATCACAGCAAGAAGGTGCTGAGTCCAAGCTCGCCCCACCCCATCAATGTCCTCGAAGTCCTCAGTGGCCCGCAGGTCCTGCAGCCACAACCCCGGGGTCTGAGCCGTGTGGAGGCTCAGCTCAGAGCGCGCCCGCTCCACGACGCCCTCCCTGACCACTTCCCCCCCACTCTGCTCAGAGGCGCTCGCGGGCGTCCAGCGTTCACCAAGCCCGCCGTCCCGCTCCCCTCCCGGGCAGGGAAGGGTGTGCGGCGAGGAACTGCCTGCCGCCGTCCGACCCAGTCGCCCGGCGGCCGGCGGTCCTGCGACGGCACGGGTTGGGGACGTGCAAACTCCGCCGCAGGCGCCTCGGGGCGCTGCGGCAGGACCCAAGTGGGGACGCTGCGTGGCGGGGCCGCGGGAAGACTGGCGGGGCCGCGCGCCGTCGGGCAACCCCTGTCTCGGCCGGCCACTGGTCGTGACCCACGCGTGGGGCTGGACTCGCACTCCCGGGTGAGCTCGAGCACGCGGGACCCGGCCTGCAGCCAGCGCCGTACCTGAGCGCGTGGTCTCCCGCTCGACGCCGCTCCCGCCGAGCAGCTGTCAGTCATGCGGGCACGAGAAACGCGAACCGCCGCCGCCGCAGCCTTTACGGCCGCACTGGGACGCCGTAGCGCCGGAATGTACCACTGTGGCGTGCGGGGACGCCACGTGCTACTGCTTCGGACGGGCGGGCCCCAGAAGCCGCTGGCGCGCGGGGATAACTTGTCGCAGCTGGGACGGGGACGGTGGCGGAGAGCGCCAGGGCCGTGGGGGCAGGCGAAGGCTCGGGGCGGGGCGGGGCGGGGCCCCCCGTGCAGTGGACGCGCCCGGGGCGGGACCTGCAGGACCGCCGCGCCGCCCGCCCGCCAGCCGCCGCCATGATCATCCCCGTGCGCTGCTTCACCTGCGGCAAGATCGTGGGCAACAAGTGGGAGGCCTACCTGGGACTGCTGCAGGCCGAGTACACCGAGGGGTGAGGCGCGGGGCGGCGGGGCGGCGACCGGGGGAGAGCGGGGCGGGGGGCGGCGACCGGGGGAGAGCGGGGCGGTGTGGCCGGAGACCGGGGGAGAGCGGGGCGGTGTGGCCGGAGACCGGGGGAGAGCGGGGCGGTGTGGCCGGAGACCGGGGGAGAGCGGGGCGGGGGGCGGCGACCGGGGGAGAGCGGGGCGGGGGGCGGCGACCGGGGGAGAGCGGGGCGGTGTGGCCGGAGACCGGGGGAGAGCGGGGCGGGGGGCGGCGACCGGGGGAGAGCGGGGCGGTGTGGCCGGAGACCGGGGGAGAGCGGGGCGGTGTGGCCGGAGACCGGGGGAGAGCGGGGCGGGGGGCGGCGACCGGGGGAGAGCGGGGCGGGGGGCGGCGACCGGGGGAGAGCGGGGCGGTGTGGCCGGAGACCGGGGGAGAGCGGGGCGGTGTGGCCGGAGACCGGGGGAGAGCGGGGCGGGGGGCGGCGACCGGGGGAGAGCGGGGCGGTGTGGCCGGAGACCGGGGGAGAGCGGGGCGGTGTGGCCGGAGACCGGGGGAGAGCGGGGCGGGGGGCGGCGACCGGGGGAGAGCGGGGCGGTGTGGCCGGAGACCGGGGGAGAGCGGGGCGGTGTGGCCGGAGACCGGGGGAGAGCGGGGCGGTGTGGCCGGAGACCGGGGGAGAGCGGGGCGGTGTGGCCGGAGACCGGGGGAGAGCGGGGCGGTGTGGCCGGAGACCGGGGGAGAGCGGGGCGGGGGGCGGCGACCGGGGGAGAGCGGGGCGGTGTGGCCGGAGACCGGGGGAGAGCGGGGCGGGGGGCGGCGACCGGGGGAGAGCGGGGCGGTGTGGCCGGAGACCCGGAGAGAGGGGGGCGGGGGGCGGCGACCCGGAGAGGGGGGGCGGCGACCGGGGGAGAGCGGGGCGGTGTGGCCGGAGACCGGGGGAGAGGGGGGGGCGGGGGGCGGCGACCCGGAGAGGGGGGGGCGGTGTGGCCCGAGACCCGGAGAGAGGGGGGGCGGCGACCCGGAGAGAGGGGGGCGGTGTGGCCGGAGACCGGAGAGAGGGGGGCGGGAGGCGACGACCGGGGGAGAGAAGGGGGCGGGAGGTGACGACCCCGGAGAGAGGGGGGCGGGAGGTGACGACCCGGAGAGAGCGGGGCGGTGTGGCCGGAGACCGGGAGAACGGGGAGAGGGAGACGGGCTCAGCGACCCGGGGTCACCCGCTCCCGGGAGAGGGCGGGCGGTGTGACCGAAGCTCCTGTCAGGCTTTCAAGGTCCTGGCTCTTTCAGAACAGCTGTCCATCTCCTCTCTGGAGAGTGTCACCCTCTGCAGGGTGAGCAGTGGGTGTCTTGGGGACTTTTAGGTATCTCCCTGTAGGTCACAAGCACCTTTTCATCTGCAGCAAAGATCTCCCTACTTCCTTTCTCTGTTAAGCCCACTTCTTCTCCTGTAAACCTTGCTGATCCATTAAGATGCAAAACAGATTTTTTTTCCTGAGTACTTAACTGCCATCCCGGACTTTTGAGGCAGAGTTTGACTACCTGCCACCTTGTGGTCTCCTGTAAAGCCCTGGGGCTCACTGTGCCTGCATGTCATACAAGAGTCAGTGTGCTGGCTGAAAAGCTTGCAAGAGTGACCAGCATGGAAGTATCCGGGAGGCCTGCCCCTTCCCAAGCTGCCATCTCTGTGCATTGAAGCCAGTGGTGTGGGAAGTTTTCCAAAGCCTGAGAATGACTAAGTCCTGGGGAAACTGAGACTTGTAATTGGGCTGTGAAATGGGAGAGGGAGGTTCCTGAGGAGATAGTTTCTCTCTTACTTGGGGAGCAGGGCTGGGGAGAGATTCCACAGTTTATTTCCTGTCTGCTAAGGCCTGCCAGGATGAGCAGAGCTCCACAGGGCCACTGATCTCTGTCTTGCGCAGAACCTGCCCTGTGGGGCCTGAGCTAGATGAGGAGTTGGCACCTTGGTTAGGGCCTTGGTCCACAAAGCTCCCCTCCGGCTGTTCAGAAGCCCCAGGAGCTGCCTCAGTCCTGGGTACCAGCTTTAGAAACATGCAGAAGGCAGGTAAAGGTGGGGTGGGTGTGACCTCTGAGTAGGTGGTAGAAGAGGCCCATTGGGATCCTGCTGTAAGGTCTCAGCTCCAGTCCAGGTGGAGCTGTCCACCTTGTTTAGCAGGAGGGTAAAATGAGCAGGCACCAGTGCCCAGAGAGGTTGGCTGTGGCTCCAGACCTGTGGGGACCACAGTCTCACTACTTACTCCTCCCCTTGGCACAGGGACGCCCTGGATGCCCTGGGCCTGAAGCGCTACTGTTGCCGCCGAATGCTGCTGGCACACGTGGACCTGATTGAGAAGTTGCTCAACTACGCACCACTGGAGAAGTAGCCATGGAGCTGCATTCCTGCTCTACTGATATGGACAGTGTCACGCCAAGTTCATCAAGCTGAGGTGTCTGTGGGTGGCAACAATGCATGGCCTCAGCCACATGCCCCCCATGCTGGAAGGAAAGTTCAGTAAAGGTCTTAAGAATTACCCAGGTGTCCTGCTGATTGGCCTGGCTTGGGGAGGTCCCTTTGTCATGTCTCCTGCCTGTGTGAAGACTCAGCCCACTCTCTTACACTGCAGCAGAGCCCTTGGCTGGCTGGGCCCTGGCCCCTTTGACCACTAGGCAAGTCAGACCCACAAGCCTTCCAATAGTCACCCACCTGGTGCCTCTTCTCCTTCCTGTTCCAGGTGGGAGGGGGTGGATTCCTTCCTTGATGCCCAGGAGGAGGGAGAGCTTCCCATAGCCTGATACCCAAGAGAGCTCGGGGGACCTGGTGTTCCACCCTGACATTCCAGGCACAGAGACCCTACCACCTTCTCCCAGAATCTAAAGAACCAGGTTTTCTGGCCTGTGGGAGGGGGTGTTTTATTGTCAACCAACCTAGACAGTGTCTGCTACAGTCATGGCTGCCTGGCCCTGTGCTGCCTGCACCTGAGGTTCTGCTCCAGAATTTCTCAGGCTCCACCAAAAACCAGGGGAGGGACAGCACCCAACGTCCACAGCTGGGGTGAGGGGCTCTGAGGAGGTTCCCAGCACCCAGGTGTTGGCACTTGGTGCTCCAGGGGCTTCTGGTCATCAGTCCAGGCTGAGCTAAGACGGGTAGATGCCTCAGCCAGTCTGGGCTAAGGGTATGTGATTGCAGAGGTATGGGAAGCAGCTCTTTAAGCCTCTCCTTCTGGGCCAGTCATTAGCTGCCCAGACATCTGACATGAGGGCCTCTGGGGACCTTAGGGATAGGAGCTAGGGTGGCCCCAATAGTGGAGGAGCATCCCCCTACATTCTGCCAGACCTGGGCCTCTCCTGCCTTCTGATCCTAGTAGGCCTGACTTGATCCTTAGCTTCTACCTCCAAGCTCCCCCAAGTGTCCAGAAGGCAAGACTCAGGCCACACAGGTCTGCTTCTGTTTCCTCCTGAAGGGGTTCTTACCATTGGGCTTCCCCTTCCAGTGTGTTCCAGGAACACACTGGCCACCCTGGACCCTGGGTATGAGGCTCTTGGCTCCTGCCCTCTGGACACAGCAGGTAGGTGTCTCCACTCTGGACAAAAGAGCACTGAGGACAGGATTATCCTGTCGCTAACAGTAAGCTGACCCAGCTGTTCAACAAACATTTATTGAGCACCCATTATGTGGCAGGAATAGTTATAGGCATTTGGGATACAGCAGTGGATAAAACCAGTAATACCCTACTCTCGCAGGGACGTTCTGACTGGGATGCAGCACACTTTGTGAAGGCGATGTTAAAGAGCAGTGGCAAGAGTTAAGCCAGGCTCTGGCTGATTGGGCCTTACAGCTCTCAGGGCAGCACAAAGGGCTCCTGGTCCCGCCCTGCAGCCCCTGTACCTCTTGGCACCTTCAGCAGGGCCCCTACCACCTGCCTCTGACCACCCATGGTGTAGAGGGTGGGTCTAGGTTCTTCTCAGACTTGCCCAGGAATCGAGGAGGGGGTACTCTTACCAGAACCTAGGTCTCGTCCTACCTGCCAGGCCTGGGCCCCAAGCCCCACACAGGTAGACTAACCCTATCTTCCCTATGCTGGGGGAGGGACCCTGCCCCACGCCTCAGGAAAAAGGCACTTGAAGCCACCCCCAGGGTGAAGTCGGCAGAGGTGATGGTGGTGGCATGCAGGGCACAGACATGAAGATGGGCTCTGTCCTGGCCTTCAGTAGTCAGCTCAGTAGTTAGGTGGGATGCAGCAGGAGGCCAGTAGCCAGGCCAAACCCTGGTGGTCAGTAGTGCTCCAATTTGAGGCTCCTGTATAAGCAGCACGTGAAGACCATGCCAAAGACCTGCAGATGGTCAGGCAGGCATGAGACAGCACCTCAGGGTAGCAGCCCTCCCCCAGCTCCCCATAGTCGCCCTTATGCCCAAACCTGCACACAAGCGATGCCGATGCCCACGGCCCCGATGACCCTCAGGTGCTCTTGGATGAAGGTTTCCAGCTTGGTGATGCAGCCACCCTGTCAGAGTGGGGGGTGCTCAAGGTGAGCCCTGCCAGCTCCCCACAGACGTGTCCTAGGTGTGGCCCAACAACCCCACCACCCTGCACCAGGCCAGCCCCTTGCTCACAGTGACCCACCTCCACCTTGTAGATGTTGGAGGCGTGATCCCGCTGCCCACAGCCAGGTACCACCGTCTTGCAGCAGCTGTCGGGGACCACACGGCCACCGGCCTCACCCGAGCGGATCCACTCGCTGTCACGCCAGTCCTGGGAGTTGTTGCTGCCGCAGCAGTGAAACTACAACAAGAAGAGCTGAGCTCGTGGGGCCTGCCAGGGACAGCCCCAAGGGCACAGGCACATCCCCTGCAGGCAACACCCACCTCCTGCTGCAGCTTATCCACAGCACTGGTCACACCCTCATGGCCTGGCTGGTGGTACTGCTTGGTCATGGTGTCCTTCAGGTTCTCCTTGAGTTCTGTGTTCAGCTAAGGGAGGGAGTGTCAGTTAAGACCTCAAAGGTAGAGAGCTGAGAGAGCCCAGGACAGGACAAAGGCCCCAGGGTGCAAGGGAAGCACTAGGGTCTCACAGCAGCTGGTTGGAGGAACATGGGTATCATGTTAGAAGGGGATCATGGGTAGAAGGGAATCTCCGGATACCTGGACACCTTGGGCACTGCAGGCACGTCACCTGCCCCTGTGGCCACCCTTCCCTAAAAGCCTACACCCTGCCTCCAGGACCTAATGGCAAGTTGGTCAGTGCTGGAGTAGCAGGGGTAGAGACGACACATATCTCCCAAGGCCGATCCAAGCCCCTCTCACCTGCTGGTAGTAGACGTAGGCCAGGACACCAGCAATGATCTCCAGCAGAAAGATGAGGAGGAGCAGGATGAAGTACTGGGGGGCAGGGACCCAGTGAGGGGCTCAGCACCAGGCACCACAGAGCAGGGCACCTACCAGCTCCAAGCAGTAGGTGTGGGCCAGGCACCAGGCTCCCCAGCATTCCTGGTGGAGCTGGTGTCTCAGTCTAGCTGGGGCTGGGGGCTGTGGCCCCCTGCCAGCACAGCGGGGCCAGCCCACAGTGACACTAAACCATCAGGGCCCCAGAGACGGTCCCAGGAGACTATAGAGAGGAGCCCCTGACCAGGACCCTGTGCCCACCACCCCACGAGAATGCTGCCATGCCCCGCTGACCAGGCGCAGGAGGTTCCGCCGCTCCTTGAAGGTGGCACAGCAGCCCAGGACACCGGTCACCATGACGACAACACCAGCCACCACCAGGATGTAGGCAGTAGCCAGGTAGGTGCTTGAGGCCAGTAGGCTGATGTAGTCACTCTTGAGGGCCAGCGTCCAGATGCCCACTGCCATGACAGCCAATCCAGCCAGCTGTAGGCATGTGCACCAGTCACCACACCTAGCCCAAGTCTGAGAGCCCCCAGTTGAGCCCCTAGGCCAGGGCTCAGGTGCCTTCAAGGCCCAGGGAGTGCTGGGTGGGCAGCACGGCACCCAACTCACCCAGAAGCAGCAGTTGTAGGTGAACAGCAGGTACTTGAGGCAGACAGTGCCACATGTCGCCTTCTTCTCGTTGAATTCACCCATCTTGGGGCTGGGGAGGCGTGAAGGGGTCAGAGGGCCTGCAGCATCAGGCCCTGACTAGGAGGGTGGCCACACGCCAGTGGGGATGAGGGAGAAGGCACTGAGAGGCACAGGCCCAGCTGAGGCTGATCCAGCCACCTGTCCTGGGAGGCCTGGGGAGGAGCCTCCCTGGCAACCAGGGCATGAATCACTTCCTGGATCACAGCTCAGGAGACTTGACCCCCAAGCAGCCAGGCAGACCCCATGGGCGGCAGAGAAACCCAGCCCATCACTCACTGACTCACCCCTGCTGGCAGCCAGGGGAGGAGGCCCCAGCTGACCCCTCCCCCAGCATTCCCGGGCTCCACGTCACAGACTGACTGGCAGGAACCTCACACTTAGAGATAAGTCCCCAGAGGCAGTCAAGGATCCGGGAGCTCAGCCCTGACAGAGGTGCTCTGCACAGCCTCTGCTCCCACCAGGACAGGGAGAATGAAGGAACAGAGAAGTGGCCATGTTCCTCCCTAGAGGCCCAGGCACACCTGCCCTGCTCACACCAGTATCTGCACAGGGAGAGCCTGGGGTTTAGACACAGCTGGCCAAATTTCCAGACACGACCTGCAGTCTGCCCCGCCCAGCACTCACCAGGCTGTCTGGGAATGACTCCTCTATAGGACAGGTGTACAGAAGTTCCCCAGGACGCTGAGCTAGAGAGGAGCAGAGAACAGGTCACAGGTCTGCCCTCACTGCAGGATCCTGCCCAGACTCTTCCTGGTGGCTCAGACAGTGGGTCAGATCTACTCCAGAGGCAGAGGGAGGAGATCAGGCCCAGTATTTTGGTCTGGGAAGGGGCGGGGTGGGATGTGAGGGCAGAGGACATTTCTGGGCAGTCTGGTCCTGAGAGGAACTTCAGGTCTCCAGGTGCCCCACGCTAGGCCTTAGCTCCATACCGGTCACTGCCCCTCCCCCACCAGGCAGCAGCAGCTGCGGACGGAGAGAGCCACCGATCTCCACCCCTGGGTTTGGCGGAGGTGTCAACAGACTTCCACCTCTGAGCTGTGGGACGGGGACACAAAGCACCGCTGAGCTGGGGCCCAAACACAGGCTCTGTCCCTGGAGAGTGGTGTAAATAACCCCAGCAGCCGCGCCAGCCCTGGGCCGGGCTCCGGGGACCCCTGCTTCCTGGGGCGGCCGATTCTGGGCACACGCGCCGCCCCGCACCGGCAGAGGGCAGCGGCCCCTCCTCCCAGAAGTGCCCTGTGGACCTCGGGAGAAAGGGCCGGCGGGGGCCGCGGCCAGCGGAAACAGTTCCCGCGGCCGGCCCTCCACGTCCCGCCACACTCGGGGAGCCGGGACTCGGCCCCAGCCGACCGGGAGGAAGCCTCGCGTCACCGCGAAGAAGTCGCTGGCGTCAACGCCCCCAGCCCAGGCGCGACCACGGGCCCCGCCCACTTGCGCCGGGCGGTGGGCGAGCCGAGGGGAGGAGACCGCGGTCCAGGGACCAGGAGTGGGGCGTTCGGGCTGCACGTTTTGGGTCCTGCACCCAGGGACTGCCGTGCCCGTCCGAGAACCCCGGAGGCGCCCTGCCTCGCCCAGCGCCCTTCCCGCCCGGCGCGCGCCAGCGACCTCCCTCCGGAAGGGGCCTGGGAACCGGCTGCGTAGGTGTCCGGCGGACGCGGCCCCCCGGGCGCCAGCGGCGGCCTCCGGCACAGAAGCACGAAGGACCTGGGGCGCCCTGGGCCCCGCTCGGGCGGGCCGGCTCCGCCGCACACTCACCGACCACGCGACGGAGTCCGGGCCCGGGCGGTGGCTGCGGGGGCGGCGGCTCCCCGTGCGGAGAATGCGCGGCCGCAGGCCGGACAGGCCCCGCCCCGCCTGCGGCCACGCCCACAGCCGGCCGACGCCGGGCAGGTCCGGACGCATTTCGGCGGGCGGGAGGCGGCGGTGCTGACCGGGCATCGGGGGCGGGCCCGGTGAGCCGCGGCTCCGGGACACTCAGAGCCTTGACAAGCCCGACCCCGAGAGAGGAGCTGGGCGAGGGGCGGGAGGTGGGGGCGGCCCGCCAGACTGCCCCCTGGAGGAGGACCCGAGTCCCCAGGCCCTGGAGTCCCCAGGCCCAGCCCCCATTCGGTTTTACAGATGCTGGCCCAGCCTGGAGGTTCTAGCGGAGTGGGCCCATGACCTGGCAGACCAGCTGGGCTGGTGGGAAGCCACTCAGCTCCCTGGTGAAAAGGGGGCTGCTCAGGGCTGGGGATGTGGCTCGAAACGAAAAGGGGCTTGAAGCATGGCCAAGGACACACAGCCCCAAAAGAGCAGGGTCTTGGGTACCTCTCACATGTCATGGTGTGCCAAGGACGCCTCATTGTAAAGCACACATATGCTGCATCTCCCAGACACAGAAAACCAAGAAGAACACACGCAGTGGACGTTACAGGAGTTTTTGTTTTGCTTGTTTTTCCCTTGCTGGGACAAGGGAACAGGATAAGTATTGGCAAGGGCACACCTGGCAGGGGCACATGAGACCCTTGAGACCTTTACCACCCACAGGTTAGTTCCTGCATGTCTTTGTGGGCTAGAGCCCACACCCTGAATGGTAGGCCTCCTCCCAAGACAAATAGCCTTCAGGGGGCAGCTCCTCCAGGTAATGCCAAGGGAGTCACTTGGAGCTGGTTATCGGGCACTGGGAAGGTGGCCAGACCCACGTCTGGGGGGCCTAGCCCAGCTGCAACAGCAGCAGCAGGTGGGCCCAGGCAAGCGGGCTGTGGCCAGAGCCTTCTTGTGGCTGCTTCTGAGCAGCCTGGCCTCACAGGTCTCTCTCTCATCTCGTAGGTCTCGAAGCCGTGCATTCAGCTCCCTAGAGAAGGGGAAGTGGGAGGGCTGAGAACCCTAAGCAATCTAAGATCTTAAAGAGGGAGCAACCCAAGGTGGGAAGGTGGGTTCTGGCTCTCCTCAAACCAGAAGAGAGGTGCCTGGTGGGACGTAGGGATGCTGGAGGGAGGGAGAGTAGACATGAGGAGGGACTCCTCCCAGTGGGATGAGGTGGAGGCCAAGAGTATTTGGGAGCTTGGATACCCCTCCGAAGCTCTGTTGAGCCCTTGTCCTACCACTGGCCTAGGCCCGACTGCACCTGAGCAGCTCTAGTTGCCGTAGGAGGCTGAGTTTCTCTTTCTGCATGTTCCTGGAGACTGCAACCACGTCTCTGTGGGTAGGAAATGGTGACCCATGCAGGCAGGGCCCTCCCAGAAGTCCCTCCCTCCACCCCTACTCCCCAGACCCTGGGGGCAGCACTAGATCTTGGCATGGGGATATAAGTGGCCCAACCTGAGCCTAGCAAGCCAAGGCCCCAACCAACCAGCCCTGTACCTTTGTGTTTGCTCCTGGCGGCCCCGAGCATCACCCTCCAGTCTGTGCAGCTGCTCCTGCACCCCCTCCAGCTGTGCATGCAGTGCCTCACAAGCCTGCCGCAGCTGGGTGTTCTGGGCCTGCGCCTCCAGCTGCTCTGCAGCCCGGGCCTGTAGCTGCCGTTCCAGCTGGGGAAACGGTGTGGGCTGGTGAAGGCCCCCAGATCCCTCACTTGCCCCTCACCCCCAACATCTCTAGGGTTGGCAGCACTGAGACACAAGAGCACCCTTGAGGAAACTGGGACTGCAGGGGAGACTGTGGGATGGGGCTTAATTTGGGGTCCAACTACTTACCTCCAGCTGCCGCAAGCCAGCACTCTCCAGCTCCTGCTCGCGGCTCTGCAGCTCCAGCTCCAGATGCCCCCTTCGCTCCTCCAGGGGTAGGTTCTGGAACACACCGGGGCATCTAAGCCTTCTCTGGCCTCGAAGAAGAGGCAGCGGAGGGGTAGGATGGGGCCAGGGTGGGCCATGGAAGGGTGAAGACTGGTGGGGCCGCTGGGAGAGGAGAAACAGGGCACCCTGCGCTGGGGCAGCCTGTGCCCGTGCAGTTGGGGAACCCTGGGGGAGGGACCAGTTTGAGGAGGGCGGAGCCAGGGAGGCTAGCTAGGCTGAGAGGACCCGCACCTGGCTCTGCCTGCGGCGCTGCCGCTGCTCTCGGAGTTGCTGCTCCAGCTCCTCATAGAGGCCACGCACTTCCCTCTCATGCTCGCTTTCCCGCCTTTGGAGCCCAGGATGAGACAGCCTTGAGAACGTGCCGGCCCTGCCTCTACCCCTGTACTGGGGCCCCAGAACCGCATCGGCCCCACTCTCACCGCCTCAGTGCCTGCTCCAGGCCCTCGCGCTCCCTGGCTGCCTCTTCTAGGCAGGCCGATGCTCGCATCAGAACTTCCTCGAAAGAACCCAGCAGCTCTGGTCTCTCGCGCTGCAGCTGGGCCCACAGTGCCCTCACAGCCGGCTGCCTGAATCAGGCAAGTGCAGACTGAGGCCCAGGCTGGTGCGTGAGGGCAGGGGTAGCTCCCCTCTGCCTACCAGGTGATCCCTGGAGACCCCCGCAACCCAGGAGTTTGACCCATGCAACGCATTCCATTCAGGTGTGAGTGCTCTCATCCTGCCCGGGGTTCTGTGGCTGGGTACCATGAAGTGTCACTGTATGTGGACAGCCCAGCATGTGGGTAGCCACATGCCCAGTGCCTCCCCTCCCCGAAGCTGAGACTGCTTTGTCCTGGAATGCAAATTCTGCGGGAAATCACGCCTGGCCGGCTGACAGATGGCTGGGCCTGATCAGGCCCAGGGACTCTGCGTGGGAACAGAAAGGTGGTCACCGTGGACAGAGCATGCAGCGGGAGAGAGTAGAAGCAGGAACCCGGAGCAAAGCTAGCATCCACTCACTTGCCCAAGACCCGGGCCACTCCCAGCTGCTCCAGTGCAGTGCAAAATTGCTCCTGCTCCTCCTGCTCCTCCTCCTCCAGGGAACCCCTGGTGCCCTGCACATCTGACCAGCCCGATTCAAAGGTTTCCTCAGTAGTCCGGGAGGGTTGCATGCCCTGAGCCAACTCCACCCCCACAAACTTCCCTGCAGACATGGGAGGGAGAGATTATGGGACTGTGGGTTACCACCCTGGCCCTCCCCTGCTCACCCCCACCCCCAGCCATATCCTGCCCTCTCTCAGGGCCCAGTTTCCTGTTTTTCTTCCTTATTCTAGTCCTGTTGGCCTGGGAATGGGAGGTGACAGCCAGGCTCCCAGCTCCACCTGGGTTTGGCAGGAGACAGAAAGGGGTTGTGAGCAGAAAGATCAGTGTCATATACTACTGTCTGGGGGGTGGAGGTCCCAGGCACTTGAGTGTAGATACAGTGAGTGCCCTGGATCTACAGGGAGTGCACTGGATCTACAGGGAGTATAGATACAGCCCAGAGTCCCACAATGAGCCAGACCAGGACCTCTGGGTGCTGGGGGAGGGTAAGGCCCAGCTCACCCAAGCCTAAGCTAAACTCCCGGGCAGTGAGGAAGCCAGTGTGGGCCTGGTCCAGACTTTCAAACACAGCCTCCAGCTGCTCAGGTGTGAGGAGTAGGTCACTCTGCAGGCCCTGGCAGAGAAAGGGCAGGGTGAGTGACCAAGGTCAGGTCAGCCCTGGGCCCAGAGGCTTCTTGTGACTGGTGCTCACCTGCAGGTCCTGCCGGGTGATGAAGCCTTTGGCTTCCTTGTCACATAACAAGAAGAGCTCCTGGGCCTGCTGCAGCATGGCAGCCTGCTGTCCAGTGGAGGCCCCCTCCTCCTCCTCCTCCTCCTGGGATTCCCCAGCCCCTGGCTTGCCAGTAGCCATGAAAACAGGAACCTTGCCTCTGCTGGGTGCTGAGAAACCAAGAGAGAGAAGACATGGGGGACATGGAGTGGGCCACACGTGCCCTGAGGGCTCTGCCAGAGAGGGAGCCTAGGGCACCCAGGGAGGACTGGTGTTTGTAAGGGAGGCTGCAAGCCTGGGGTGCCCCCGGGTGGAGTGATGCAGACCTGGGGACCAAGCACAGAACCAGGTATTCCTTGGAACACAAGGAAAGGCTATGCCCAGGGGAACTAGTGCGAGAGGAAAGAGGGTCAGTTCCAGGGGCTAGCTGTAGGGGACCTTATGAGGAGGCCTATGAACTCCTGACAGCCAGAGGAGAAAGAGGTCCAGTGAAGGAGGAGCCCACTTCATGCTGGAGTTGGAGGACTGGGCCAATCCTAGCTAAATCCTTGGCCCCAGACCTGGCCTGTGATGCCCTGGCCTCCTGACAGCTGGCAGGCCAGGTAACTCCTCCCTGCCTGCCCACTGGTCCCTCCCATGGATGACCAGTTCCCATGGGGCACAATGGTAAGCTCCCAGCCTTGGGCACGCGTGCCTCCACAGCCCGAATCAGCAACACCCCTCCTACAGCACTAGTACCCTTCCTGTGCCCTCCAAGTCTGAGAACCTCTTGGGGCCTCCCTTCCACCTCCCAGAGAGCTCCACCCCTTAACCAGAGCCACCTGTCGTTTTCACAGCCTCCAACCCGGATTTCTCAAAGGTACAGCAGGGCCAGAGACACCTGCCCGACCTGGGACTCTAGCTGGGGGTTAGTGTCTCCTCAGCCCAAGCCTGTCACCTTCGCCCCACCCCGGGCCAGTGTCCCTGAGAAGAGGGGCGATCTCCAAAGACAGCAGGTCGGAGGAAGCGCCCGGCGAGGGGTGGGGGGCAGGCAGGATCCGGGTCATGTCCTCCAGGCAGCGCCAACGCCTCACCCGGCTCTTGGGCTGCACCGACCCGAGGTCCATCCCAGCCGGAAGCGGCGCTGTGGCCGGGCCAGGCTGGGCCAGAGGGAGGCAGGAGGTAGGGCCAGCGGGTGGGGTTGGAGAGCCGCCCGCACAGCCCGCACCCCTGGGGGCCGATCCGGCCCTGTCCCTGCGCCGCGCGCCAGGAGGGCCACGGACGTCCCCCGACTGGGAGCGCTGGTCGGCGCCCGCCACGGCGGTCGCGAATTGACGCCCAGGACAGAGCCGCGAGGGCGCGGCGGTGGGAGCCGGGTCGCGGGACCCGGGAGCGCCTACCTGGGAGCTGCGCCGCCGCACCTGCCGCGCGCGGGCCGCTCCTCCCGGAAACGCGCGGCGCGCCCCGCCCCTGCTGGGACCCCGACCGCGCCGGGGGCGCTGGCCTTGCAGCCTCGCAGGACCGGAGACCCCAGGTGGGCCGGCCCGGGCGGAGCTGTCGCCGGCTGCTGTCGCTGTGTTCCCGCCTCTCCTGCTGCCCTGGCGGCCAGAGATCCCTGGCAGCCTGAGCGGCTGTCCAGGCAGAACCACGGGGCACAGCTGGGGACCCTCAGGAAAGTGCAGACACCAACCTTTCAACCCGATCCAGACTTAAGACGCCAAAAAGTGTGTAGGAAAAAGCCGGCAGGAAGTGGACCAAATTCTTTCAGAGGCTATCTCTAATGCAGTCCCAATTTAGTTTTTTTCAAATTTTAAAACAATGAACATATAATACTAGAAAATGACATTTAACGGAGCACTAAGCACCCTGTGAGGGGAGTGAATGTGGGGCAGAGAGGTCACATCAGCGGCCACCCACCCCCAGAATGCCTTTTGGGCACAGCCCCCACCAGGGTTCCCCTGGGGCAGAGCTGAGCACAGCGCTCCTGCCTGGAAGAAATCCTGGGCCCTTCCTAAGGGTCCTCCCTAGCCCCAGCCTGGACTCTGCACCCACCTGAGTGCTGGCCTGATTGTCACACAATGCTGGGGGCCCTGTGGCCTCTGCTTCTCAAGTGGAACAACAGGCTGGGCCTATAGGACACTACCTGGAGACCAAGAGGGGGGTGGCCCCTGGCACACAGACCAGGGACCTGCCTGGCCGGCTCACCCAGTCCTGCTGCCCCAGGTCCCACCACCGTTATTGTTGGCTGGGGGCTGCCACCACAACTGACCCACGCCTACTGGGAGGGGCAGGTAGGCACTGAGCCTGGTAGAACTAGGCTCACAGTCAGCTAAGTCAGGTCTCCACTCCAACACCCTCTCTTCAGGGGCTTCTGTGCCCTAAACTGCTCCCTCTGGATAAGGATCACTTCAGGAACAAAGCCACCTTCAGCTAGGACCTTACCGTGCCTCAGTATTCCAGGTCCCTCCTAGATACTGGCAGGAGACAGAGAGACGGAGACAAGAGGGACCGTGCATCTGGCCAGCAAAGCTCGTGATGCTGGGGGGCCAGATGCCCAAGGTGGAGCAGGGGCCCTCAGCTCCAGGAGCTTTACCTCCTGCAACAGCCCTGTTGTCACTCTGGAGCTGAAGGGCAGGTGACTCCTTTTGTCAACATCCCCCGCCCCCAGTGCATGGATGGAATCCAGGCTGTGGTGCATGCCAGGCCAGAGCTCTGCTATTAAGCTGTCCAACTCTATAACATTTTAATTCAGCAAGGATCTTGGACCCAAATATGTCCTTTGGCCCTCGGAAAGCCATGCCAGGAGGTCTCAGGGCAAAGTGGGGGGCATATATAGGGGTCCTCAACAAAGTGTAAGAGAAGGCCCCAGGCCCAGCTGGCAGGCCCCAAATGTCAGGTCCAACAGTGTGAGCCTGGAAGGCCAGACATCCTGTGTAGAGACACTGGTCAGCTAGGTGGAAGCAGGCTCTGTCCACCATGGCCCCAAGCAAAAGAGGGCAAGGGAGGGGCTGGGGATGTGGCTCAAGAGGTAACGTGCTCTCCTGGCATGCGTGGGGCGCTGGGTTCGATCCTCAGCACCACGTAAAAATAAAATAAAGATGTTGTGTCCACTGAAAACTGAAAAATAAATTTAAAAAAAGTGGGCAAGGGAGTTACACAGAATGAAGAAAGAAGATTACACAGAAGTGAAGAAAGTAGATGCTGAGCTCTGGCATTTATTACTTCTGCTTTGGCAAAAATAAATAATTCTTCACACATATTCATGAGCAAAACAGGGGAAATGGGTGGGAGGAGCTGATGTGGGGTTCTCTGGGAAGTCCTGCACTGAGAAGGGGCAGGCAAGGGTAGGGGATTAAGGCACAGGTGGAGGGGCCTCTGCAGCCCAAGAGAAGGGGCACTCCACACCCCTCCAAACTCAGTGCAGTGAGCGAGCAGTTGATGGAGGGGGATTCACAGCAAAGCCCCCTCTTTGTGGCCGTGAGGGGTTCTGTCTCCTTGCTCCACAGTAGAGAACTAAGAGGCAAGGATGGGTTCTCAGCCAGTCCCGGAAACCTGAGCCCCATGGGCTGGGGAAGGCTGGGCCCTCAGCAAGGAGGCAGGCCCGGTGGGTGCTGTGGGGGCATGGGGTCTGTGGGGGTGGGGCTGGCAGGGGTGCGCATGCGCAAGGCATCCGGCGGGAAGGCCACATTGGTGCAGAAGAGACCCAGCAGCAGCTGACGCTGGCACTCCTCCCACTTGGCCAGCGCATCCCCAAGTGAGAGGTTGTTGCGCACCCAGCTGGGCAGTGCCTCGCTGTAGGTGGCACAGGACAGTGGCACGGAGGGTAGTGACTGGGCACGGCGCAGCTCCATCTGCTCCGAGAGCCTGTAATGAAGGCATCAAAGGTAGGCAGGGCTTAGTGGGGGTCCCTCAACCCAAAGGCTCTGGGCCTGAGGACAGGGGTGGCTCACCTGGAGGGCAGGTGGCTGCCCAGCTTCCTCTTGGCACGCATCACCAGGTATTGGCAGATGCTGCCCGTCTGCTCCTTCATCCATCGGATGTCCTCTGGAACATCAGGCAGCCACTCCAGCAAGCTGGAGGGTCAGGAAGACACACCTTCAGCCTCTGTGTCCAGGCCCTCCCAGCTTCCCCAGCCTAAGCATCCCTCCTGGGCGACCCCAGTTCCCCTCTCCCAGCCCTGGTTCCCTGCCCGCACCGAATGGTGAAGGACACAGCACTCTCCAGTGGCAGCGTGTAGGGCACCATCATAGCTGTGGCCAGACGCACTGGCAGCATGTTGGACAGAGTGGTCATCAGGTCCCTGGGCTCCACGCAGGCTTCCAGCAGGGCTGTGCAGGGGATGAGGGCAGCCAGTCAGGGAAGCAGAGCAGCCCAGTGTGCTGTGCCAGGCTTCCACACTGCCAGCCCCTCCTCCTCCCTTCTCTCCCAGTGAGTACCCTCATTGAGCCGGGCAGGCAGGTGGTCTAGGATGTGATCTTCCCTGGGTGGCTGCAAGTGGTCCTCTGCTCCAGTCTTCTCTGTGACCGCAGTAGCCTCCTGGGTGTCTTCCTCCTTTGGGTCACAGGGGCGGGTGGGAGGCAGTGCCAGCAAGGGGTTGGGCCTGTTCAGGAGGCCTGGGATGGAGGTGGGGGTGCGACAGAAAAGTGATCACCACAGTCATGGTCACTGCTGGCCTGCAGTGGGCAGCAGAGCTGGCTCCACCCATCCTATAGCTACCCACGCACCGTTCCTCCGCAGGAAGCGCAGACCATCCCTGTAGCCCTGTTTGCACATCTCTCGAAGTACCTGCAGCAGGGGTATAGGTGAACTGGAGCAAATGGAGCCAAGGGTGCCCTGTGCTGTCCTCCACAGAGTCTCTATGTCCCTACCACCGCACCTCCATTCCAACCTCCGCCTCCACCAACCATCTCAGATCCAGCCCAGGGTCCCGGCTGGAGAAAGCACAGGCCACAGCCCCACAGAGCGGCTCACCATGGGTTCTGGAGGGAAGAGGGCCTTGGAGAGGCGGTAGAGGTTGCGCAGGTTGAACTGGATGCTGGTGTTGGTGACCCGGAGCTCATGGATGTTGGTGGAGCTGTCCTGTGGGCAGATGTCACTCTCTCCCGAGAAGGGGGACACCGTGATGGTGTTCTTCAGCTCATAGAGTGGCAGGTTGTCTGAAATGCCGCCATCCACATAACGCTTCACAGGGACACAGACGCATGGTCACAAACTGAGGGACTTTTCCCCACCCAGTGGCAATTTCTTTTGGCCTTTCACACTGGGCACTGTCCATGGGCTGGCTTGGGCACTGAGTAGATGGCCAGACAGTGAGGGGGCAGCCACAGGAAGCATGTCCCCAGGGCTGGTCAGCTTCTTAAGTAACAAGGGAAATGAGGCAATGGGTAGAGGCAGAGAGATGATGGAGCGGACGGGGCTCTACAGTCCTCCCTCCTCCACCCCTTCCTCCCAAAGCCCAGACAGCACTGGATCTCCTCAGCCCCAAAGGGCGCCCTTGACAGGGCTAGGTGGGCCAGGTGGGCATACTCACCACCCCTTGGAGGGAGGGTGGAATGAGGCCACAGTACACGGGGATGAACGTGCTGCAGACATTGGCCTGCAGGGCAGAACAGGAGGGGGTGAGCAGTCGCCTTGGGCCACACTGCTCCCCACAACGTGGCCCCAGCAGGACCCACCTGGATGAGCTCCTCCTTGGAGTCGAAGTGGGTTATAATGACGTTCTCTCCATCTGAGACACGGGTCAGAGAGATGCCCAGGCGCCCACTGGCACGCTCATGGCTATCAGCCGGCAGAGTCTTCAGCAGACAGCCACGGATGGTCTTCACCAGGTTGAAGGAGGGGTGCAGGGGACCCAGGAACCTCTTCCGGGCCTCCTTGGACACCTCAATGATGTTGGCACCTGCCTCGCCTGGGGCAGCAGGGCCCAGGTCAGAGCCAGCAACACCCCTATGGCTCCATGCTCAGGGTTCCCCAGCACACACATTCCAAACATCACCATTGACCCTAGAGGACCCCCAGTGCCCAGACATGGCCTGGCTCACAGCTGAGATTTTTTTTTTTTTTTTTTGTAGCTGTAGATGGACAGCATGCCTTTATTTTATTTGCTTATTTTTTTGTATGCAATGCTAAGACTCGAACCCAGTGCTTCACATGTGCTAGGCAGGAGCTCTGCCATTGAGCCCCAGCCCCAAACACAGTTGAGACTTTTTTCAATTTTTATTTTTTAGTTTTAGGTGGACACAATATCATTTTTTAAAAAATTTTTATGTGGTGCTGAGGATCAAACCCAGTGCCCCATGTATGCTAGGCGCACCCTCCACCACGAAGCCACAGCCCCGGCCCCACAGTTAAGACTTTTAAAAGTACATATTTATTTATTTTTCCCAATACTGGGTATTAGACAAGCTGTGCTCTACCACTGAGCTACATCCCTAGCCCTTTTAGCTTTTTATTCTGGTATAGGGAGGGTCTCACTGAATTGTCAAGGCTGGCCTTGAACTTGCAATCCTCTTGCCTCAGCTTCCCACATTCCCAGACACTGTATTTGGCCACAGTTGAGACTTTTGCTATCTGTCTCTGGGTAGAGGCAGGCAGGCCAACACCTCAGAGATAGTGGACAGCAAGAGGTGGCCAGTTGGGGCTGGGACCTGCCCTCTGCCCAGCATTTCCCAACTGCCTGTCCCCATGAGTCATTGGACTGGCGTAGTGTGGCATGGCAGGCAACCAGGAGAGGGCAGAAGGCAGAGGTAACTCTGACTGGCCTTAGCCTTCACCTACTTGGCCAGATTGAAAAGGGAACCAGACCCACAGCTCAGCCCAGCCAGGGTCACAGGCCTCAGGGCACAGGGCTGAAGGCAGTGGGCCTATCTGGGAGGACAAGATGTGTTCCACTGCAGCCACAAGCAAGCATGCCAACACTTCCCTTGAGAGCTGACCCAAGAAAATGCCAAAAAAGCCAGGGGAAAAGCCAAGGACTAGGCTCTCCTCCAGGATGTCTTTCTGGGCAGGAGTGGGACTTGTGTGCCAGGTGCTCTCAACAGGTACCTGCCAAAATGGGGGGGGGGGGAGGCTCTAGTGCCCAACACCATTTGTGAGGCTTGTTGGCAGAAGAGGCTCTGCTGCAAGGGTGTCAAGTAGGGTACAGGCCTGAGACCAGCAAGCAGTCTGTTCCAAGGCAGAGCACAATTCCAAGGACATGAATCCCAGGTCTTTCTTCTACCTTCCTTCTCAGGGCAAAGGTCACAGGCAGGGGACAGTGGAGACCCTAGATCAGCTCCTCTGGGGCATGGCGTCCTTGTCACCTTGGCTGCCCTAGCGGTCTGGGGGCTGGGCAGCAGTTACCAGGATTGCTGGGAACGCTGTGTGCTGTAAACACCTCTCTCACGTGGCAGCCCGGAAGTGAGAGAGGCCCAGCCCGGCTCATACAGACCCCTGCGCTTCTGACCAAGGGCTCCTGAGTCAGGAAGCATACCCACCTGTGAGATGGGCAAAACGACTGGCCACAGCTGAGAAGCCGGGCTGGCAGGGCTCTGCGGACCAGGAGAGGGCAGAGTCGCTGACCAGGTCCAGCCCTGATCAGGACTGGCCTCTTCCTCCAGGGGCTCTCAGAAAAGACCAGGTCACAGTGCCTAGAAGCCCCTCGGAAGCCACCTTCATACTAGGCACTCCCTTGTCCAAGGCAGCCTGAAACTGCGAAGACCCAGGACACGGTGACCGCTGGCACCAAGTAACCAGGGAGATTCAGACCCTCCTCCTACTCTCACGTCCCGCCCACGACTTTTCTTTCCAATAGACAGCGGTGCTGCACCTGCCCGCCCACAACCTTCACTCCCAGGAGGCGGGCCCGAGGCTCACAGCAGCCATGCCCTGGTGCAGGCCAGGCCCCACCCCAGTCCCTGGGCACCCTCCGAGCAAAACAAACCAGGTTCTGCCCCCAGACCAGCTCCCCGTACCGGACCCTTTGCCGTGGTCCCCGGCCCAGGCAGAAACCCCGCTCCACCGCACGCACTGCACTCACCGCCTGGCCAGCTTCCCTCTGCGGGAGGGGGTGGGCGCAGTGCGCGCACGAAGGGCATCCCGCCCGGCCCCTCCTCCTTCCCGCCGGACCCCGCGCGTTCCCCACCAGCTCCCTACCCTGGCCCCGCGCGGCCCCGCTCACCCAGGCAGGCCCCGGTGACCAGCGCCGTGGCCGTGAGCGCCCCGGCTGAAGCGCCGTAGATGTGCGTGGCGTTGGCCACCAGGAAGGGCGCGTGCTCACGGAGGCAGGAGGCCACGCCGATGTGGTAGACGCCGAGGAAGCCGCAGCCCGCGAACGAGATGTTCCACTTGGCCTCCTTGGGGAACATCGCGGCTCCGGGATCCGCGGGCGGCCGCCGCGCTGTCGCTCGAGCTCCGGGTCTCCGCCGGCGAAGGCGGAGACGCTGCGCAGAGCCACGGCGGAGGCGGCGTTTTAGTGCGGCCGGGGGCGGGGCCGGAGCTCACGGCCCAACCCGAGCGCGCGGGGAACGGCCGTGCCCGAGGCTCCGCCCACCCGCCGCCCCGCTGCTGGGCTCCCCCGGCCCCGCCGCGACACCTGCGCCGCGAAGCCATCTGCGGGGCCCCCAGGAGCTTCCGCGGCCCCACCGGCCTCCCGCCCGCTGCCCAGCACCTCGGGCGGCGGCCGGGCACACGGCAGCCTAGTCGCGTGGGGCGGTCCAGCCCAGGCCCAGCGCTGGGCTCGCGAGCCTCGTACGGATCTGGACACCCGCGAGAGGAGCTCCGGTTTCTGCCGCCCCCTCCTCTGGGGTCCACGACCCTCCCGGACACAGAGGAGCTAGGCAGGGACGCACGACAGCAGCCACCGGGACCGAAAGACCTCGGCCTCGCAGGCCGCGGGCCCCAGGCCCCGCCGACCCACCCACAGGCCGGCCCATAAACATCCGATGCCGGACGCGAGCCCACAGACACAGCCGCATTCCACGCACCTCAGCCTCGTCCCCTTCCCGCCGCCCCTCTACCCTGGCCACTCACCTGGCTCGGTACCTGGGTCGGAGCCTGAGTCCTCCCGCGGCGGGGTCCCCACGGGTCTAACTCGAGGCAGCCCCGCCCTCGCTAATTACCCCAGGGGGCGGAGCACCCGGGTGACGTCACCCACCGCCCCCGCTCCCATTTCTTCCTCCGACTGTGGGGCCTGCCAGGCTGGCTTGCTTCCAGCCTTCACCTCGCCTCACCCCAAGACTAGGGGCTGGTCTGGGTTGGGGTGGCGGCAGTGTGCGGGTCTTCCGGGGAACACTCACTCCCCAGGGGAGCTCGGCTCTGGACACAGCTGGAGCCAGAACCGCGGAGGGTTGGGGCTTGGGGCCCTCTGGGGTCGTGCTCTCCCGTCCTCAGCCCCAGTGCTTGCAGCCGTCCCATACTCAGGAGCTAGGTACTCAGGAGCTAGCGCAGGAACCCGCAGAGCGGTGGGGTCAAACCAGCTGGGCCTCACTGCGCGGCTTAAAATGAGACAATTGAGGCCATGCTCGGGCCTTCCCTACGAAGGGGCCGCTGATCTCTGTAAACAAGCAGTTAACCAAGTCCTGGCACCGGGAGGTCATGGCAAACAGCACATGAAAAGGCCCAAGGTGGGGATTGAGGGGAACAGGGGCTCTTCGACCAGTGACTGTATTTGACTTAAAAACGTCGCCCAAATGCTTTGAATATTTGAATATCTGTACAGAGCAGCAAACCCACTGACCAGGGAAAGGGAGCTGGGTGGTGGGGGTGAGAAGGTATGGCCTCATGGCCATGACCTGGCAGGAGACACCCTCACCCAGTGCCTGGACTTCCTTGGATAATCCTGCTAGGGGCAGCAGGACTCCAAGGATGTGATATGAAGAGCTTCCCAGGTTCTTCAGGGTGGCAACTGAAGGAGAAGCAGCACCAAAGCCCTTTCCCACAGCCTGATCCAAGGCCTGTCCTTAGGGTTGGTGCTGCCCAGTTCAGGAAGACCTCTAGCCCTATTTCTACAGAGGATCAGGCTGTTTTGGGTACATTTCCCTGCAGGCCTCTGGGAGGCTATAAGCCAGGAACAGGCAGGCCCTTCCTGGAATTCTGGCAAGGGTTGTGGCCCACCCCCTCAGCATGAACTCCCAGGGCCCGCCTGATGACAGGCCCCAGGGGCATTGTCTGCTGGCTCCCATGGTGCCCTCTGGGCACAGAGCCCTTCCCTTTAAGGTTCAGGCAGGAACTGAACTGCACCCTGAACCATGGGCCTTCAGGACAGGGTTTAAGTTGCCCAGGCTGGCCTGGAACTTGCAAGCCTCCTACTGCCATAGTGCCCAGCAAAAAGTAAATACAGGAACAGGGTTTGTGGCTCAGTGGTAGACCACTTGCCTAGCATGTGTGAGACATTGGGTTGGAGTCTCAGCACTGCATATAAATAAAGGTCCACAGGCAACTAAAAAATCTTTAGATGCACCACACCCAGCAAGAGATGTTTTAAAAAAACAATTTAGAACTGGAGGTACAGTTCAGTGGTGGAGTGGTTACCTAACATGCACAAAGAGCTGAGTTTGATCCCTAGCAAATTGAGGCTGGGTGCAGTACAGGCAACTCAGTAGGCTGAAGTTACATAGCAGTTTGTCATCAGCTTGAACAAATTGTAGGTTCTGGGTTCAATCCCTAACACCACACACAAAAAGCTCTCCCCATCCCAGGAATTCCTGTGGGCCTTGCCCCTACCCCCTCACCCTGTACGGGAGTTTTCCCTCCAGGACAGGGTTTCCAGCTCTTCTCATCTCACGTTTTTTCTTCTCAAAACAAAATGGGTGCCAAGGCGCATGCCTATAATCCCAGCAGCTAGAAGGCTGAGGCAGGAGGATCGCAAGTTTAAAGCCAGCCTCAGAAACTGGCAAGATGCTAAGCAACTGAGCCTCTGTCTCTAAATAGACAAAATTGGGCTGGAAATGTGGCTCTGTGCTTCAGTGCCACCCTCACCTCACCCCAATTCAATCCCTGATTAAAATGTACTTTCACACTGCAGTATCCCCAGTTCCAAGTCTAAGATGTATCGGTGCATGATGCACTACTGTGCCTGGAGAGGGAGGGCAACATATCTCCTGAGGCCTGTCACCGGTGGGCAAAAGCTCAAGGCCCAGGGGCTAGGAGTGTAGGTACTAATGAGGCAGGGTTCCTATCACATAGCAGGGAAAACAGACCCCAGGGATTTCTGTAGCTGCCCAAGTTGTACAGGAGAGCAGTGGCCTGTGAAACCCAGGGGCCATTTGACCTGTCACCCAGCACCTTACAGCAGAGCACCAGACACCACCCCAACACTGTATTTCAATTTGCTTCTCTAGTATTCCCATTTCTGAAGAAAATTTCCTGGGTGTTACCTGAAAGTAGCAAGACTGTCCCTCGCTGGGCCTGACAGTCCTCTGACCCAAGGTGGATTGACTCCTTCATCCCTCACTCCCTAGACACTGCCAAGCCCGACCTGCCCCATGCTCTTGACACTGTGCTCACAGGCCACTCAAGATACATAAAAAGGCTTTATTTGCAGAGGAACAGGAATTTAATCAAATAGCCCAAATCCCATGTCATCATCAGACTCCTCAGACTCTTCTTTCTTCTCATCCTTCTTCTCCTCTGCTGTGGAAAAGGAGACCATGGTGAGCATGCCTGCATGACCAGATTGCCAGAGAGACCCCATCAAGTCTGAGCCTTAGCCCCCTGCCCACTCTCCAGGCCTCCCTTACCTGCAGCAGGGGCAGATCCAGCAGCAGGAGCTGCAGAGCCAGGGGCAGCAGAAACAGCCACAGCTCCTCCAGCAGGCACACTGGCAAGTTTGCCAATGCCTACAAAAAGCAGAGAGATGAGATCAGAGCAGGTTCCCAGGCAGGAAGGTGATTCTGCAGGGGTGAAGTGACCTGGGGAAGCTCATTTCACCCACATACTCTAGCCTGCCCAACACAACAGGGTTCCATCACAGTGCCAGTGCCACAGGCTTTCATTTCTCCGGGACTTGATGTTGCAGCCCTGCCCAAGATTCAGTGACAATCATAGTCAGGGACTCTGCTTTCACTACTGTGACCCACAAAGGGAGGTTTTCTACCCAAGAACTTTATCTTATAATTAGGCCTTGGACATAAGCTGGACAAACATGTTTACAACTGTTCAGGGAGTCTACTATCCAAGTGTCCAGATCTCAGCCCCAGCAGTAAACTTATAATCCAGACTGCTGAGCTGGCTTTGCTTGTCACTTACACAGGGACAGAACTGCTGAAACCACTCAACTTCCAAAAAAGCTATATCACCTCCAGTCTAATGTCACCAAAAAACCATCTGCTCAGCGAAGGGGGACAGAACCCTGTGGCCCTCAGTTCCTGCTCCCAACCCCTTAGAGAAGCAGGAACTGTGTGCAAGAGCTCCACAGTTATGGAGGAATCCTGGAGAAAAGGGTTCAAAGGTGGGGAAGCCAGGCAGGCCCCCAGGGCAAGGGCTGATAGGTTCAGTGTGAGTAGAGAGCAACCCCTACCACCCACTCATCAGTGTCCAGAAGCATCCCCGGCATGAGCCCTTGAAGGCCTTGCTCACCCACTCAGGTCAGGCTTCTACAGTGCTGTAGTCCACAAGCGAAACCTGGCAGGCCATAGTTGACCAGCAGGAATTAGGATGGACATGAAAATGAAAGTCCCTTCATATAAACTCACCCTGGGCTATGACATCTTCAATGTTTTTCCCATGCAGCTCATTGATGACCTAAACAAGACAACCACAGCCAGCAGTCAGTTATCATAGTCAAGCTGCTGCATCCTGGCCCAAGAGCAGGGATGGCAGGCACAATACAAGAAAACCTGCAGCTTCTAGACCCACAGTGACCAGCATGGTAGCCATCAGAACTGAAATACTGTGAGCTGAAGCCAAGTGCCAGAATTCTAAAGCTTTCACTGGAAAAATAACACAGAATGCCTCCTTGCTTAAACTAAGTACATACATTACATTTAAATAAGCAGGGTCAGGCTGGGATGTAGCTCAGTGGCAAAGCGTCTGCCTTGCATTCACAAAGCCCTCGGTTAGACACCCCAGTCCCAAGACAAAAAAAAAAAGAACCCCACCAAAAAAAAAAAAGATAAAAAAAACCCTTTAAGCAGGGTTAAGTAAGATCTCATTAAGTTCGATTTTTTTATAAGTCTGATGGTATAGACCTGTAATCCCAGCAACTCAGGAGATCCTATCTCAAAAAACAACAACAGCAACAAAAAAACCCCAAAACAAACAAAAAAGGATCGGGAAGTGTAGCTCAATGAGGGTTCAACACCCAGCATAGAAAAAAAATTTTTTTAAAATTGTTTTTTAGACTGAGGATATAGCCCCACGATGGAGCGCCTGCCTAATAGGCAAGAAGCCCTGGGTTAGATCCACTGCTCCTCCGGGGCGGAGTGGCAGAGTGCTTGCCTAACATGCGTGAGGCACCGGGTTCCATCCTCAGCACCACATAATCTACCAAAACAAAAGGCTCTCCGTCCATCTACAATTACAAAAAGAAAACAAAAGTTAATTTTATTTTAGTTGTAGACAGACACAAAACCTTTATTTATTTATGAGGAACGAACCCAGGGTCTCACGCGTGCAAGGCAAGCCCTCTACCATTGAGCCACCACCTCAGCAAAAATACTTTTTAACCCCATATAACCATCCCAACTGGCGCAGGCCGCCCTCCCTTTCTCCAGCGGGTCATCTCGCTTGAGCCAGGTGGGGAATCTGGACGGCGAGGGCCGTACCTTGTTGAGCCGATCGTCGTCCGCCTCGATGCCCACGCTGTCCAGGATCTTCTTGATGTCCTTGGCGCTGGGGGAGGCGTTGCCCCCGAGGGCGGCCAGCAGGTAAGAGGCAACGTAGCGCATGCTGCTGAGGGCAGACAGGGCGCGGCGGTGGCGTTACCCCGGCGGCCTCCGGGCCCCACCGCGCCGCCCGAGGAGGCCGTGCGCGGCCCGGTCCCGAGGCTCCCGCCCGACGGGGCCGCGCGGCCCGCGCCCTCCGCCCGCCCCACAGCCCCGGCCCCCGACCGCGGTCCGGGCCCAGCGGGCCCACTCACTTGGCGGCGGCGGACTGGCCTCACGCGTGCGACCTCGGCGGCGGCAGGGAGCGAAAGGAAGGCGCCGGCGCAAGGGGCGGGGGTAAACTGATACCCAGAAGCCTCCGGGCCGCGGGGCGCTTCTGATGACGTAACGGGCGCTCGGCCAATGACCACAGGCCGGAGACGGCCTCATCCGCACTCGGGCAGTCGCCGCGGCAAGGTCAAGAGCGCTTCCGGGGCCGGCTCCTCCTTGGGCTTGAGCGCGTCTCCCTGGAACCCGAGCGGCGGCGTGCGGGGCGGTGTGTCCGTCGGGGCCCAGCGCTCCCTTCACAACCCGCGGCGCCTGCGGCCCCCGTCGTGCAGCGCGGCCGCCTCGCTCGGCTGCTCCCTTAGCCAGCGAACTACAGTCCCGTGGTGCACCGCGGCGGAAGTGCGGTGCGCCACGGGCCAGGCCCGGCACGTGGTCCCGGCCCGTGGTCCCGGCCCGGCTGCGGGCGCGGGGGGCTCCGTGCCCTGGCGGAGGCCCGGGGCGTAAGAGGTAGGCTGGCTGCCTCGCGCCTAGTGACCCGCGCCCTATCTGGAGGCAGCCCCTGCCCCGCCGTGCCCTGTGAGTCAGTCGGCCGGCTGGGAGAGCGCGAGCCCGCGAGGCGGGGACAGTCCTGAGGCCCCGTCACCCACGTCCTCTGGGACCGTGGTCCCAGAGAATGACCGGTCCCCTTGTGGGCCGAGAACTGACTACAGTGTCCACGTGGTCGTCAGCACATGCTACTCACTGAATTCTGCTACACTGGGGTCTTGAGCGGGAACAGGCTGGGCCTGTGTGAGGACAGAAGAGGCCATCCCGGCGAGAGGGTCATAAGGAGTCTGGACAGCCTGGGAAAGCTTTCCTGAGGCTGAGACTTTGCTGAAAGATGAGAAAGGCTGACCCAGCTCCCTGGGGCCGGGACCCCGCAGAGGGATCAGAAGCCAAGGCTGGAAGGTGGCAGGAGATAGTGACAGCGCCAGCCTTGGGAGTGCTCCCCTATACCACCGCTTATGGTGACGAGCTCTGCTTCTCCACATGTTGAAGTTTGAATAGTAGAGAAGCACACTGAGGCAAGCATATAGGGTAGGGTCTATTTAAAAAGGGTTAACAGACTTCTCCCTGGAGGGAGAAGAGGGCCATAGGTGGTATCCCAAGAAGCGAGGTCTTCTGTCCTTTTTATATGTCCTAGGCTTCCTCTGTTTGTTCAGCTCTCGTCCCGTTACCTGTCTCCTTCCTGTGTCCGTGACTAGGCCCAGGAATGCAAGTGGGATGGCCAAAAGGTGGGACTCTGGTGGACTGAAGGGGGAAGGGCAGGAATGGATGGAGAGCCCAGGACACTTAACAACCTTAGAGCTCCTTATAGTAGGGAGGGGCAATTCCTGGGACTGGTTACCTTAGCAACAGGTTAAAGTAAAGGCTCTGAAGGAATTAACATTTCAGTCCCTCCTGGGACAGTCTCCTTCTGGCTGGACTCACTCAAAATTGGCCTCCTTGATCTGACCTAACTTGATTTACCTGTCTATTTATGGCTTCACAACTGCAGCGCAAGCCCTCCTGTGTTTAGTGCCTTACTGGCTGGTGTGTGAGCCCCATATTCCCAGTACTTACCTACATTTCAGAGGAGGAAGGATGGACGCAGAAGGGTTTTCTTGCTCAAGGTCCCATAACTGAGCTAAAATAGGGAGACCATTTTGGCAATGAGGAGCCTTGGCAATTCCAAAGGGAAGCCATTTGTATGGGGAGGTGGTAGGATGTGATTTTTAGACCTAAGCAAACACTGAACCACTGAGTATTCCCAGCCCACCCCTTTAACATTTTATTTTTATTTCTAGTACTGGGGACTAAACCCAGGGTACTTTACCACTGAGGCACATCCCCAGCCCTTTTTATTTTTTTGAGACAGGGTTTTGTTAAGTTACCAAAGGTCTCACTAAATTACTCAGGCTGGCTTCCAACTTGGGATCCTCCTGCTTCAGCCTTCCAAGTCATTGTGATTACAGCCATGGGCCGTGGGCCACCTCATCTAGCCATTTTAACCTTTTTTTCTTTGGTACCAGGGATTGAACTGAGGGGCACTCCACCACTAAGCCACATCCCTAGCCCTATTTTGTAGTTTATTTAGAGACCAGGGTCTCACTGAGTTACTTAGTGCCTCACTTTTTGCTAAGGCTGGCTTTGAACTCGAAATTCTCCTGTCTCAGCCTCCCAAGCCTCTGGGATTACAGGCCTGCACCATTGCGCCCAGCTCCATTTTAACCATTTTTTAAGTGTACAATTTAGTGTCATTAAATGCATTCACATTGTTACATAACCATCACTATAATCCATCTCTGAACATTTTTCATCATCCCAAACTGAAGCTATACCTACTGCACTCTTCCGCCCCTCACACCCACCATTCTGCTGTTTCTATGATTTTGACTAGGCATTTCATAAAAGGGGAAACATGCAGGATTTGTTCCTTTTGCTTTTTCTTTTATTCTACATTTCCCAAGGTTTATCTGTTCTATAGCATGTATCAGAAGTTGATTTCTTAAGGCTGAACAATATTCCTGTGATTGAGTTTTAAAAACATCCCTCTGGGGATTGGGGTTGTGGCTCAGTGGTAGAGCGCTTGCCTAGCACCTTTGAGGCCCTGGGTTCAATCCTCAGCACCACATATGAATAAATAAAGAAAGAAAGATATTGTGTCAACTACAGCTAAAAAATATTTTAAAAATAAAAATTAAATCATCCCTCTGACAGCTTTGGGAGAAACAATGCGAGGCAGGGGCTGGGAATATTGGAAGCAGGGAGTCCTGTAGGAGCCTGCCCATCCCCATTGGTGGGATGGTGGTGGCTCAGGGGGTGCAGTGAAGATGGTGCATGTAACATGGTTAATTGGTAGTAGAAGCTTTGTTCATTTCCAGACCATCTTCTCTACTTGACCAGCGTGCTGGGTGAAAGAAGCACAGACCCATCCTCAATGGGGGGCTCATGGTTGGTGGGGGAGGCACTGAGACTCACCCACTTGGACAAAATCTCATCTCTAGGAGCCTGCTTTTCCCCCCTTGTGATATTCACAGGAGGATTTAGGGAGGCAGCATCAGGCAACCCTGCGCCTGGGACACCTGGCCCAGAAGGATGCCCATAAATTTAGGAGGGTCATCTGAGCAGAGGCCGAGTTAGATCTCTGTAGGACCTGAGAGGAGGTCCTGGAAGGCTTCCTGGAGAAAGGCCTTGGGGCTGACTGGAGACGGGCGTGCCAGGTTTCCAGTGTCTAGCAAGGGATGAGTGTGGAGCGCAGCTGCGATCGGCCCCCAAAAGTTCCCCCGAGAAACGCTGCCCTGACACGCACCGGGGTCTCCGGGCGACACTGCCCGGCAGCCGGCCGTCCCCGGGGCGCAGGGGAGGTCGCCGGCCTGCGGCGTAGACCGGGAAGGCGGGGCTGGAGGGGGCGGGCCCGGCGTCCCTCCCGCCCGGAAGCGCGCGGGCGGGAATCCCGGCGCGGAACGGCTGGCACTCGGGAGGCGCTCAGCCTGGAGCCCAGGTATGGGCGCCCGAGGCGGCGGGAAGTTTTCTGCGGAGAGGGCAGGGCTGCGGAACCCTAAGTGCTCCCTGCACCGCCTCCTCCAGCGGACGGAGGGGTGAACTGGAATGGCGGTGGGAGAGCCTCCTCCCGTGGCTGCTAAGTGGAGTCTGTCCCCAGGCTCACTGGCTCCCTCCCTCACTGCTCCAGCGTTCTGGGATCTTGGGGGCCCCCAGAGCTGATGAGTGTGAAGGTTGAAGGTGGGCTCTCGGGTTGGCACAGCTTGTCATCCCAGCGACTCGGGAGGCTGAGGAAAAAGGATTGCAAGTTGAAGCTCATCCTGAGCAACTTAAAAAAATAAGTAAATAGAAAGGGGTTAGGATGTAGCTCAGTAACAGAGCATCCCTGGGGTCAATCCATAGTATCACAAGTAAATGAATTAAGGAACATGGACTCACCAGAGCAGGGGGACAGCCTGGGTGACTTGTCAGGCCTAGGTGGTCACCTGGCCAGATTTCAGAATTAGAGAGTGATACCTCACTCCTCTTCCTCCCTCAGTGGGCTCCCCTGTGCCGGGAGGGTCACTCTGTCCAGCTCAAGGGCTCCCCATCCCTAGCCAGGGTCCCTGTTCCCCTGATGGGGAGGAGGGGCCCAGCCCCCACTCCTGCCTATTCCTCCCTCTGCTTCTAGCAGCCTCCTTGGGCCCTGTCTGAGCAGGTCTGCCTGGCAAGTTGGGACATGTCTGGCCCCCAAGGACCATCCCTGAGTGATGGCTGCAGCAGCGGAGGGGCTGGAGTCCAGAGAAACTGCAGCTGCCTCAAAAGATGCTCCAAGACCTGCTGTGGAGTCTGTGGATGCAGGACCTGGGGCACCCCCCTTCCTGGCTGGGAATCGGCTGAATTTGGACTTGTACCCCAAGGGCTGCCACCAGCTGCTGCACCTGTGTGCCCAGCACCACCAGCAGCTGCTGCAGGTAGAGTTCTTGCGGCTGAGCACCCACGAGGACCCTCAACTGCTGGAAGCCACCCTGGCCCAGGTGCCGGGGAACCTGCCACACCTCCGCTCCTTGGTCCTCAAAGGTAAGCCCCCTTGTTCTTGATCCTGTCCCATCTCTAGCTCTGCCCTGCTTCTTGGTCCTCGGAGGCAACCCTGGTCCCAGCTGCAATTTCAGGCTTCTCATCCTTCTGTCCTCAGCCCCTTCACCTTCCTCCCAGTGTAAAGTGGGCTGGGCCTTTGTCCCCAGCTCCGGGCCTAGAGTTGCCCATGGTGCCTCTTCAAAGACCCCAGAAGTCCCTGGGTAGGTTGGGCCATCCTGTCAGTTGACGTTGCTGATGGTTTCATCTTTTCTTCCCATCTTCCTTTCAGTGTCTCTGGGTTTAGCAGGCAGGTCTGTGCCTTTCATCAAGTGGCTTTCTCTGCCTAGCAGGGCTGACTGGGTGGTTCTAAGGGCTACATCTGCTTCTACCACTTCCAGGAGGGCAAAATCGGGGTGCCCTGGGTGCCTGCCTCCAGGGTACCCTGACCACGTTGCCCACTGGCCTGAGTACCTTGGCCCACCTGGTCCACCTAGACCTGAGCTTCAACAAACTGGTGACATTGCCAGCCTGTGTCCCTCAGCTGCGCAGCCTGGACACGCTCCTTCTGTCTCATAACGGCCTGTCAGAGCTCCCTGAGACCCTGGGTGCTCTCCATGTTCTCACCTTCCTCACTGTGACACACAACTGCCTGCAAAAGCTGCCCCCGGCACTGGGGGCCCTGTCTGCCCTGCAGCAACTTGATCTCTCAGAGAACCTTCTGGACACATTACCTCCTGAGATTGGAGGCCTGAGCAACCTCACTGAACTCAACCTGGCCTCCAACCGGCTGCAGAGCCTCCCTGTCTCCCTTGGTGAGTAGCAGCGGCATCCATGACTTGGCTCACTAGTCCAAGAAGTAGCACCCCTACCCATTTCTTCCCTGCAGGCTTGGGCTGTGGCTCCTCTCCTCTTCCACGGGAGACCCTGCACCCACAGGCTTGCCTGCCTTTTAGCTTTCACTCCTCCCAGGCTGACCTGGGCAGCCTTGTCTACCAAGAGGTGGACCTGTAACAGCTTCCCTGGGGCTGTGGCATGAGTGTCCTATTGTGGAGCCCCAGGGCCAGAGGTGGCCCTGAGTGGTCCTCTGCCCAATCTGAGTCAGCACCTGCTGCAGTGGGGCTGCGGTCCCTGCGGCTCCTTGTTTTGCACAGCAACTTCCTGACCTCAGTGCCTGCTGGTCTGGCCCATCTCCCACTGCTCACTCGGCTTGACCTGAGGGACAACCAGCTCCGGCACCTGCCTCCTGAGCTACTAGATGCACCCTTTGTGCGCTTACAGGGGAACCCCCTGGGTGAGGCCTCACCAGACTCTCTGAGTCCTCCAGGTAGGCTTGGTGTAGGGATGAGCCAGGCAGAGAGGACACAGGCACATTGCTGTCCTGATGACTCATCTGTCCTTTGTGCAGGCACACCCCAAGTTCTTGAAATGCCGAAACTGTTCCTGACCTCAGATTTGGACAGGTATGAAGTGGGAAAGGAGGGCTAAAGGAGATCTGTCCACCCTGTCACCCAAGCTATTCTGGACACTTTGCCTGTGTGTCAGGAGTCCTAGGGAGCCAGGCTCTGACACAGAACTTGTGTCTGACCCCACATCCCTTTCCTCACTCAGCTTCCCTGTGACCCCCCAAGGCTGCTCTGTAACTCTGGCTTGTGGCGTCCGCCTGCGGTTCCCAGCGGGGGCCACCACTACCCCCATCACTGTCCACTATCGACTGTGGCTGCCAGAACCAGCACTCGTCTCCTTGGGCCCTCATGACTCCTTGCTCAGCGGTGTCCTGGAGCTATGGCCCCATGGGGTGGCTTTTCAGCAGGCATGGCCAAGGTAGGGGGGCGGGCAGGTTTGGAAGCCACAGGCCTGGCCCCAGCCCTCACACCACCATTGCCTGGCAGGATGTGAGCCTGTGGCTGCTCTTTGTCCCCCCTCGGGCCCGTCGTTGCCATGAGGTAGTGGTCAGAACCCGCAGGGACAATAGCTGGAGTGACCTGGAGACCCACCTAGAGGAAGAGGCACCCAAGGTGAGGCTGCCCAGGCCTTTGGGTGAGGGGAGGCAGGGAGTGGCATCTCTGCCTTGACTCTCTGCCCTGATCTGTCCCCCTTGTGTGTCCCAGCGGCTCTGGGCTCGCTGCCAGGTGCCCCACTTCTCATGGTTCCTTGTGGTTTTGCGCCCTGTATCCAATGCCTGCCTGGTACCTCCAGAGGGGACACTGCTGTGCTCTTCAGGTCATCCTGGGGTCAAGGTCACCTTCCCTCCTGGGGCCACCGAGGAGCCTCGTCATGTCTCCATGCAGGTATAGCCAGCGTAGCACCAAGGGTATCAGGTGACAGCATGGCGCCCAGGCAGGTGCTCAGGTGGCTGTCTGCACAGGTGGTGCACATGGCTGGCCGAGAGTTGCGCGCCCTTCTAGGGGAGCCAGAGGCTGCGGTGAGCCCCCTGCTATGCCTCTCACAGAGTGGTCCCCCCAGCTTCCTCCAACCAGTTACAGTGCAGCTACCCCTGCCCCCTGGTGTCACAGGTGAGAGGTCACTGTGCCATTGGGTAGAGGAGACAGTGCTTGGAAGGGCCAGCCAGAGACCTCAGCCTGCTGCCCTTTCCTGTCTAGGCTTCAGCCTGGACCACTCCCGCCTGCACCTGCTGTACTGGGCCCCTCCTGCAGCCACCTGGGATGACATCACGGCTCAGGTGGTGCTGGAGCTCACTCACCTGTATGCACGCTTCCAGGTCACACATTTCTCCTGGTCAGTGCTCCCCAGGTCCCCCTCCCTGTCCTCCCCCAGTCTGGTCTGCACAGTGCATCTCACCACTGACCCTCCCAGGTACTGGCTCTGGTACACCACCAAGAGCTGTGTGGGGGGCCTGGCGCGGAAGGCCTGGGAGCGGCTTCGGCTGCACCAAGTCAACCTCATTGCCCTGCAAAGGCGCCGAGACCCCGAGCAGGTCCTGCTGCAGTGCCTGCCCCGAAACAAGGTGGGGATGGCAGGAGGGCAGCAGGGAGACCAAACCCTGGGGGGGAGCATTGAGCTTGGGGTCTAAGCTACGGGGGTGTCCCTGCAGGTGGATGCCACCCTGCGCCGGCTGCTGGAGCGCTATCGAGGGCCTGAGCCCTCTGACACTGTGGAGATGTTTGAGGGCGAGAAGTTCTTTGCTGCCTTCGAGCGAGGCATTGACGTGGATGCTGGTAAGTCTCCCTCCCCAGGAGGGCCTGAGGTCTGCCCTCCCGCCTGCCCTGCTGAGCCTGTCTGTGCCCCCAGACCGCCCAGACTGTGTGGAGGGCAGGGTCTGCTTTGTGTTCTACTCTCACCTGAAGAACCTGAAGGAAGTTTACATCACCACAGCTCTGGATCGGGAAGCTCAGGCGGTGCGAGGCCAGGTGGGCCAACAGGGTAGGAGACCCAGGTCACCTGGGCAGAGGCCAGAGGTCTGAAATTCATCTGATCTCTCCTCAGGTGTCCTTTTATCGGGGCTCAGTGCCTGTGGAGGTACCCCAAGAGGCTGAGGCTGCCCGGCAGAGGAAGGGTGCGGATGCCCTCTGGATGGCCACTCTGCCTATCAAGCTGCCGGTGCGGCTGGGGAGCAGTGGGTGTGGGGAGGGACAGAGTCCTGGGAGTAACCAGGGATGTGAGGGTGGGGTCAGGGCTCACTGTTCTGCTCCTCCTGACAGAGACTTCAGGGGCTCAAGGGTCACGGGAAGGGGGCCAGGCTTTCCCTGGCACCCCTGAACCTGGGCGACGCTGAGACTGGCTTTCTGACTCAGAGCAACCTGCTGAGTGTGGCTGGGCGCCTGGGTCCCGACTGGCCAGCCGTGGCCCTGCACTTGGGCATGCCCTACCGAGAGCTGCAGCGCATCCGGCATGAGTTCCGGTGAGCCTCCCACTGAAGCCCATGCAGCCTCAGGCCAGGCCCTGACTACCAAGTTGGTCCTGCTTATTTCTGGCAGAAGTTTCAAGGAGGCCGGGACAAGCTCCAGGCTGGAAAGGGAGGGTTTGGCCACAACTGGCCCACAGAGCAAGGAACCCTTTATGAGGGTCTGTGACCCCCTTGATCACTATCCCCCTTCTCCAAGGGACGACCTGGACGGGCAAATCCGCCACATGCTCTTCTCCTGGGCAGAGCGCCAGGCTGGGCAGCCAGGGGCTGTGGAGCTCTTGCTGCAGGCCCTGGAGCAGAGTGACCGGCAGGATGTGGCTGAAGAAGTACGGGCCATCTTGGAGCTCGGCCGCCACAAGTACCAGGACAGCATCCGCCGTACGGGCCTGGCTGCGGAGGACTCTGCTCTGCCAGGCACATCAGCCTCACAGTCCACAGAGCCTGCCCAGGCCTAAGCCCAGCAGGCTCTGGACATTGGCCTGGCCCCTGGCAGAGCTCAACCTTCAAGTCTCTCCCCTGTCTGAGGGCGATGTAAACCTGTACTGTTCCATCTACCATCTCAGAGCTTGGCCCGTCCATCAAGTGGAGAAGCAGTTGGAGGGAAGGCAGGGCCAGGCTATCTGAGGCCCAGCCTCTACTGGTAGGGGCTTCTGTATGCCCAGTCTTCCCATGGCCTTTGCTCCTGCCCCTCCCTCAGACCATGCCTGTTGCCTGTGGTCCTGATCTTCCCAGAAGTGGAGAGGAGCTGACTCTACAAAGTAACGATTCTATCAGAGATGGATACAAAGTCACCTGTGTGGTTTTGTGATTGTGCATCCACCGAGCCCACCAGCCTTGGCAGGCTAATTCCCGGCTGAGCTGGGAACCCCCTCCTCCCCCAGGATGCCCTCATCCACTGTGCTCCCCGCCACCTAGTCAGACATGGGTCCTTGTTCTTAAAGAGCCCTGGGGACGCGTAGAATCCCAGCTTTGCCGCCCTACTTGCAGGGAGGGGTGGTCTTAGGCTAGGACTGTGGCCTGGCTGGGCGCAGTGGCCATGGCGGCCGGGAGGGGGAGCCGAAGCCCGAGAGCCAGCCCAGGCCTGGGGGCGGAGCGCGCGCGGCGCAGAGCGGACGCGCCTCCCTGCCTAGGTGCAGGCCGGGTGCGCGGCACAGCGGGGAGGCGAGCGCGGCGGAGTGCGGTGAGTGCCGGGAGGGTGGGTCTCGTGGTCGCCCACCTGAGCGCAACTGGGCTGCGAGGACAGAGGGTGTCAGAGTGGCTGGGTGAGGTGACAGCTGCCCGGACAAGGCGGCCCCGGTAGGGCCCAGCCCGGCGGATGCTCGGATCCACCATCTCCAGGGTGTGGGAGGCCGTGCTCGGCCCCGCGGTTCCGGGCGCGCTCCCTGTGCACACGTGTCCACGTGTCCCCGCGGGGTGAAAGCCTAAGCTGGAGCCCGGGAAGGAGGAGCCAGGCTGTGGGGGGCGCACACATGGGACCTCACGGATCTTGCGTGCACAAGTAAATGGCCAGAATCCGGGTCATCAAGGCCAGCTGAACCCCAGCTACGGAGTAGGGTCTGAGCTTGCCTGGATCACAGCATGCAGCCTTCCACCCGGACCTTCTTTGTCCCGGGTTGGTGTTCTTCACAGTTGGAGATCCTTTCAGGGCCCTTCCAGCCAGCAGAACAGAAAGACCCTCCCAAGAGGAAGGCTGGGGGAGGTTGAACCGGTTCCCACTCTTGAACCTTGGCCCCATAGCCTTTCTCAGGGGTAGGGGAAGCTGGGCAGCTTCATTAGGGAGATTTCACCCCTGTGGGTCAGGGAAGAAGCAGTAGGGTCCTGCAGGGCTTGGGGGCGGCTTTTGTATGCTCCCTTGCTATCAGGCTGCCTGCAGCCCCGGGTACCTGACTGGAAAGTCGGGGTGGCCAGACTTGGCTCTGGTGCCTCAGGCCTGGCTGGGCTGCCAGGTTTCTGTGGCAACCGGGAAGGTGCTGGGGGTGGGACCTTGACTGACAGCTGTCTCAGGCAGGGTGGAACCAAGGAGTGAAGACAGAAAGGGGGGGGTCAGTCCAGAGCCCCCTCCCAGTGCCAGTTTTTCCCAGGCAGAGCCCCTCACTGTCGGCTCAGTAGCTCCTCCCTGATGATCTGGCCTGCACTGCTAGTGTGGGGCACAGGGCTGACTCAGCCCTTGGGATGTGGGGGCCTGTGTCACTCTTCCCCTCCCCACTCCAGTTGGGCTGTCAGACTCTGGCACCCCCAACACCCAGGTGTGCCTCCTGAGGTAGGATCTGGGGAGGAAAGGGGTTGCTCAGGGAGGCTGGGTGGGCTCACTCCATCCTGGAGGAAGGGCAGGGGCTCCTAGGGAGAGAGCGGAGGCTAGCAACAGGGTGAGCTGGCTGTGGCCAGACTATACCTGGAGGGGGTGGGGAGGGGTACAGAGGAGTCAGGCTGAAGTTCAGAGGTCAAGAACCGGGCTGAGAGAGGTAGTTCTCCACTGAGGTTCTGGGTGTGCCGGTGGTGATCAGAGCAGTGCTGGGAGTGTCAGCTTCCATGCCCTCTGGACCTGCCAGGTAAGCAGGGCCTGTGGAGGGCATCCAGTGGCCTCTGAGACCCAGGCACCCTTCCCTGCCCTTGCCAGTGGACGGGCATGCCTTCCTGAATCCCACTGTCAGGTCCACTGACGTTCACCTGCCTCAACAGACACACCACAGCTGAGCGTGTGCTGATACCTCTCCACAGGGTACACCCACAGGTGCATGAAGGGTGCCGGGGCACAGAGCACCCCAGCCCCTGGGGTTCCAGAACCCTAGACAGATCCTAGAGTCAGAAACCCGCCCAGCCAGCCTGGGTCAGACCCCCTTGTCACCCAGTCCAAGGCCAGCCCTGCTCCTGAAGCAGTCTCACCCCTTCTCTTCCCTTCTCCTGAAGCTGCAGGGATCCCCAGCTTGCCCAAAGTGAAAGAGAAAGTCCCCCCCAGCCAGGCCCCGCCCCAGCCTGTGGCCAATCCCTAGGGCCCTTCCCTCCTCCCTTGGCTGGCAGCTCCTTATCTCCTCCCAGAGGCAGCTGGCTGGAGCCTGGAGGAGCTCTCTGTGCACCTCAGGGGTAAGCAGGACCCAGCAGGTGGTGGGAGTGGTGGAGGGAGCCAAGGAGGCTGTGGACAGCCCAGCAAGGTGAAGGTCATGAGTCCTTGCAGGGCCCGAGGACATGAGCCAGCAGTATGACCCTGGGCAGCTGTGCTGGGGTATAAGCCAGCTGACCTCTGAGGAGAACTGGGGGAAACACAGAAAGTTGGAGTGGACAGACTCCAGGATTCCCTCCACAGTTCAGACTTTATGGCCATGTCCCCCATGGTGCCCCTGAAGCTGACGCTTGTCTCCCGCGTCCTGCTGCTAGTGGGAGAGGCCCTTTTCTCCACAGCCCTAGAGGAGATGGGGTCCTAAAGTCCCCTGGGGGCTCACTCGTGCCTTTTGTCCCCGAGGCTCTCTGAGGTGCTGGTCAGCTAGAGTTCCTGTGTCTGGGAGTGAAACTCAGAGGTTGGAGAGGAGGGTGGGGAATGGGCTGGGTGTGGGTGGGCACTGTGCTTCCCTGGGGAGGAGACTCTGCAGTCCTGAGTGGGACTGTCATGGGGTTTGGGGGCTGTCCCTGGGATGGCCAAGTCCATCTGGGCAGCCATGAACTTCACCTAGGTGGGGGGTCCTGGGGTGAAGACCCCAGCCCCATCCTGAAGAGGGTAGGGGACAGCTGCCTCTGTTCAAAGCTGGGGAAATGGTCACCACAGTCCAGCCCAGGCTCAAGGTGCCACTGCTTCTCAGAGGTGCCTGGCCCTTTAAAAGCTGGAGCTTGCCCCTTGTGCACGTGAGCATGAGTGTGTGCATTTGTGAGCTTGTGCCAGCCGGAGACGCTGTGAGGAGGGCACTGAGGGGGAACCAGGTGGCCCCGGGGATGGGCCAGGTGGCAGCCACCTCCCCTCCTTCTGTTGTGCATCCTCAGGACATGTTAGGACTCCATTCTGGAGTGGAGGGGGTGGGGAGCTTGACGCAGAGCCTGAGATGGAGGGTGGGGGAAGCTCTTTCCCACGATGCCCCCCCCCCTGATTCCTGTCCCCTCTTTTTTCCAAGGCAGAAGTGGTGACAATTGCCTTGAAGCCCCCTGAACTGGAGGATCACCCCTGCACTTGGTCCTACCCTCCATCGCAGCTGCCGCCCCCCTTCTCCTGTCACCACCTCCATCTCCTGGCGTCCACCTCTCCTGCTCCTGCCCGGGTGTGCTTGAGTTAAATGGCTGATAAACAGATCAGGTCAGACTTGACCCCACCCTGGGCTTCAGCCCTAGCCACACACCCCCACCACAGGTGGAGGGAGTGTGTGCTGACCCTGGCCCTGCCTACACAGCCTGCCAGCAAAGCTCATCAATGGCGGCATCGCTGGGCTGATTGGGGTCACCTGTGTGTTTCCCATCGACCTGGCCAAGACCAGGCTGCAGAACCAGCAGAATGGCCAGCGCATGTACACGAGCATGTGAGTATGCCCCACCGGCAGTGTGTGGAGGCACGCAGGGAAGCTGTGCCTTGAGCCCTTTGCCATTTGATGGGGAAACAGGACAGGACAGCCTGGAGAGACCCCTTCCAGGCCAGGAGTCAGTGTGGAGGCTTTTGTCTCAGCCCTGGACACTCCAGGCTGGGCAGGAAAGGAGCTGGCCAGCATCTGCACTGGAGAACAGGGGTCGCCAGCTGGCCCCCAGCTCACCCCTAACCCCTTTGGCTGCAGGTCTGACTGCCTTATCAAGACCATCCGCTCTGAGGGCTACTTCGGCATGTACCGGGGTGAGGCTTGGGATGGGCTGGGCCTGGGTGGCACCTCCCATGGCCTGGGCAGAGAGCATGGGCTGAGCAGTGTGGCTGAACCTGGGTGTGTGTGGCGGGGGTTGTCTGGGGTGCTGCTGCTCCTGTGTGGAGGTCATTAGCCAAGCCCTGGGTGAGCGGGGGTTGGATGACCAAGAGCTGGATCTCTGGTAAATAGCAGTTCTCAGCCCCTGGCCTGGGCATTGCCCTCAGCCCCTCTGCTAGGACACTGCAGATGATCTGCCTCTCATGGCAGCTGCAGCTGGAGACTGGGGGCATTATGCAAAGCCGCTCAGGAAGCAATCCCAGCAGAGCTGGATTTGCCCAGATGCTGTGCAGCCCTGAGCCCCGCACTGAGATGGGCTGCCCATCCCCTAGCTTTGACCAATCCAGGCCACACACACCTGTGGACTGCCAGGGGGCCTGGGTTCTCCGGTCTGATCCCCTGCACCTGCAGCTGAGTAAGGCCAGTTCTTGCCGGAGTCAGACACATGGAGTTGGAAGGGGAGGGAAGGGGGCTAGGAGGAGGCTGCAGCACAGCCCAGCCTGCTTGGTTCCTGCCTGCCTGGCACACACCAGCCTTAATGTGGGTGAGAGGGCAGAAGGCGGTGCCAGTAGTGCCTGGGGTGGGGCTTGGCTGACCAGGAGGCAAGTGCTGGCCCGGGGCCTCCCCAGCCCAGGCTGCTGAGCCTGTCCACCCCCACCAGGTCTTCCTATGTCTCCCCACCAGCCCCATCTGACCCCCAAATGTCCCCCAGGAGCCGCCGTGAACCTGACACTGGTCACCCCTGAGAAGGCCATCAAGCTGGCTGCCAATGACTTCTTTCGACACCAGCTCTCCAAGGATGGGTGAGAGGCTCGGCCTCCCTGCTGGCTCTTGGGGGGCCAAGATCTGGGGCTTGGGGGCTGTGCTGAAAGTCGGCCCCGACAGCCGGCCCCTTTCTGACCTCTGTGACCTTGCAGGGCAGACTGACTAGCCTGTATGGGGAGACTCAAAGTGGACGCTGAGTCAGTGGCTGTTGGCCACCAGCCACTGACGGCTGCCAGGACTTGGGGGCGTCAACCAGCTCCCCCATCACTGAAGAGTAGGGATGCAAGGGGGACCCCCTTTCAGAGTACTCAGAACCGTAATTCTCATTTCTCTCTGTGAGAAGAGGACCCCACTACCTTCCCCAGCCCCTGCCCTAGGAGCCATCTGTCTTTGGTTGGTGTCTGTTGTTGGAGGCCTGAGGCTGGGGACCGTATCCTCAGGGAGCCACATCTGCTTCCACCACCCACACCCCTTTCACGCCAGCCTCCACAGGCAGCCTATGGGGCAGGCAGTTCCTGCACATCTCCTCATGGCAGGTGGCCTCTCCACTATAGGCAGAAGCTGACCCTGCCTAAGGAGATGCTGGCTGGCTGTGGGGCAGGCACCTGCCAGGTGATCGTGACCACCCCCATGGAGATGCTGAAGATCCAGCTGCAGGATGCAGGCCGCATCGGTGAGGAGCAAGGGATAGGGTCAGCAGCCAGGCCTGTCCCCTGCCTCACCATGCCAGGAGGAAGAGACCAAAGCCCCTTTTTCACCAGCTGCCCAGAAGAAGATGCTGGCTGCTCAGGCCCAGCTCTCAGCCCATGGGGCCACCCAGCCCTCAGTGGAGGCTCCTGCTGCTCCCCGGCCCACAGCCACCCAGTTAACCCGTGACCTGCTGCGGAACCATGGCATTGCTGGCCTCTACAAGGGACTGGGGGCCACCCTGCTCAGGTGGGAGGGCTGGCGGGCAGGCTGGAGGAGGTAGAGGCCTACCTGCCCAGTCCCCCCTCTCCATAAGGACTACCCCTTCCATCCCTGCTTCCCCAGCCCCAAGGTCGGCTACGCCCCTTCTCTGGGGAGGGTGGGGGGTGGCTACCCCTCTCCTTCCCCTCTTCCCCAGCCCAAGGTTGGCTCCACCCCTCCTCTCTGCAGGGACGTACCCTTCTCCATTGTGTACTTCCCTCTCTTTGCCAACCTGAACCAGCTGGGCCGCCCTGCCTCGGAGGAGAAGGCGCCCTTCTACGTGTCGTTCCTGGCCGGCTGTGTGGCTGGCAGTGCTGCAGCTGTGGCAGTTAACCCATGCGATGGTCAGAGCTCCCCTGGGCCCAGGCGGGGGAGTGGGGCTGAGGGGGCAGGGAGCAGGCTTCAGGCTGACCCACCTGTCCTCTTGCAGTGGTGAAGACTCGTCTACAGTCTCTCCAGCGAGGCGTTAATGAGGACACCTACTCTGGGTTTCTGGACTGCGCCAGGTGGGCCAGGCCCAAGGGGTGGGGGCTGGGGTGGGGGCTGGGCACCATTTCTAACCCCCCCTCCCCCACAGGAAGATCTGGCAACACGAGGGTCCTTCTGCTTTCCTGAAGGGTGCCTACTGTCGTGCCCTGGTCATCGCCCCACTGTTTGGCATTGCTCAGGTGGTCTACTTCCTGGGAATCGCCGAGTCCCTGTTGGAGCTGCTGCAGGGCCCCCAGGCCTGAACCCAGCAGCTGCCCCTCCCCAGTCTGTTGGCTGTGGCCTGGGTTGGGTGCCAGCCCAGGACTGAGTGAGAGAAGGTCTCCCCAATCCTGCATGGCCAACAGGGGAGGCTGGGGTAGGGGAGCAGGGTCCACATGGGTGGTGCACACAGAGATCCCCATGGGGTTCTGCAGGCACAACTATTGGGATCAACGTCTTATTTATGTAGAAAACGCAGAAATCTGTACATTCCTGGAGCCAATCCCTGACCCAGCCTTGCCCTGGTCTGAGCACCCCCAGGGGCAGAGCTGGTCTCTGGGCTGGGGGCCCTCAGGCCTGGGCTGGGCAGGCCGGACCCTACCCCCCAGGCCCCTGGCTCCTTTCTGAGGTTCTCCTGGTCTACAAAGGGGACCTGCACAAACCTATTTATTGAAACTGCTGCGCCCTCGTGGCCCTGCCTGTCCTTCCGTCCATGGTCCATACCCTCTTGCTGCTCTCCTCTTGGCCAGGATTCCACTCTGCCTCTTCCCCACATAGCTCTGGGAGTCCCAGGTGGGGAGCCACCAGGAGTTCTGATTCCGGGACAAGCCCCCTCCCCCTCCCACTGTGGGGTCTTCTGGTGAGCCACTCAGTCCCACCCCAGGCCAGGCCAGGCCAGGCTCAGGGTCTCTGCTTGGGGGGTGGGGAGCAGGTTTGCCTGCCAGCCTTCTCATGGCCTGTGGGGGAGGCTGCTGCCCCTCCCCATGTGGCCAGGCACCGTGTGCACCCCAGACCCTCTGCTGACCCCATACAAAATTTCTCCATCCTCTCTTCTGAGATCCCATCCCTGGACTGAGATTTGTCAGGCGAGAGGGTGGACAACAGGGCCAGTATAAAGCCTGGGGCACCTGCTCTGCTCATGGGGAAGGGGTGGAAGCTGCTGCCCCAGTCCTCCCAGGGTTTACCCTACTCTTTGGGCCTCTAGTTAAGGCCCCTGACCACACTGAGAAAGTCCCCCCTCCCAGCCCTGGAACCCTCTGTGTTGTGAACTGAGGCAGGCTCCCCATCCTGCCCCAGCCATGTGATTGTGTTGGTGACTGATCCTGATGTGCTGGTGCTGTGTCCCCAAAACCTAGCTCCCTCTGTGGAGGCCCCTTCCCAGTGACACTACCTGGGCTCAGGTCTGGGCCCCCAGTTCACGGTTGCTCCTGGGAGCTCCCTCCCATCATGTCTGTACCTTGAAAGCTGCTGCTGCTGCTTACAGAATTATATTTTTTTTTCTTTTGAAGAGTTTTAAGGAGTTGTAACTTTTTGTGTCTTGTCACGTAAAAGGGTAAATAAATATTCTAAATAGAACTCTCCTTTCTGGAAGTCTTTTTGGTGATGGGGCGGAAAGGGCAGTCCTCGCCTCCCCAGGCAGACCTAGGTCTGCCCATCCTACCTGCCTAGGGGAACCAAGGAAGAGAGGCCGGCGGGGCCTCCCCACTGCCCCGAGATGTGGATGGGGTACAGGAAATTAACCTGGGCACCTCTCCTCGCTGACCCTGAGCAGAGCTGGGTTAGGGACCCCAGAGTTCCTAGCGGCGTGCCGAGCACGGGGCGGAGCCCCGATGACGTGCTGCAGTCGCTGCTGCCCGCCCCGCCCTGCGCTGGTCCTTGCGTCCCGGAGCCCAGAGCAGTGCATTGTGGGAAACTCCTGGGCTCTCCAACGCGTCCGCAGCCGCCACCCGCTGTCGTCCGGCGGAGGGAGCGCTCAGGGCCGAGCCAGGAACCCGACCAACTGCGAAAGGCGGTAGGCTCTGCCTCGGGTGGGTGGAATGGGGCGCTGGGTCTGGTGGGCAAGCAACGGTGCCCTGGCCTTGAAGGTCACTGGGATTGCGTGCAAACCCCTTGCTCTCCCGGGGTCAGCAGCTCCGGGAGGCAGTCAAGGGGACATAAGTGCGAGCCGAAAATAATGAGGGGAAGTCAATTTTCTGCCCTTTACAAAGGATGCTCAGCAGCTCGGCCCCCTCCAGCAGCTGGGCCCCCTCCAGAACTCCAGATGTGGGAGGAGCAAGGGTTTCTTAAAAGTGGAGCAGCTGCCAGGCCTCTCACCGGGACATGCCATCCTGCGCTTGACATTCAGGTGACCTTCAGTGTGGTCACTGGGCCTGGCGGGGATGGGGAACCTGTGCTGAGCCTCCCAAACTGGCTCTCCTTTTCGGCGGGCACTTCTCATCCTTTCAGGGTGAGGCAGGCAGGTGGCTCTGGGTCTTGGGGCCGGGAGCTCTCTCCCCAGCCAGACATTGACAAACTGGGCAAGTCCTTTCCTACAGCACAGGCCCCCAGGGCTCATGCCAGAGGACTCTCTGCCCCCAGGGGCAAGCACCGCTTTAGGCTCAACAAGGACTTCTTACCCTTGAGCTAAGCCCAGTATAAAGAGAAGGCACCAGAAGCTGGCAGGGGCAGATGGCCACCAGGAGGCACAGCCTGTGGTCGCTTCTGGGAGAGAGACCTTGGCTTTATCACATCAGGTCCTTGTAGTCTAAAGGCCTGGGGCCAATTCCCCACCTGACAGCTGCCCGGGAGCCCAGACTTCCTTCATGTGGACCCTGGCCAGGCGCCCCGGCATCCCCTTTGTGAAACAGCAGTGCCTGCTGAGAGGTGATGTGTTAGGACTCAGCGCTGTCCCTGCCACCAGGACTCCATCTTCCCTCCTTGACCAAATGCTCCCCTTCCTGTCCTCAGGGCTGGATTCTCCCTTCCCCTCAGGGCTTTTCTACCTGTGACCAATGGGAAGGATACGACATGTCCCTGGCAAGACATGTTTACCCACGAAGATTTCATCTGGCCCCTCCTTGCCCCATCTGGACTCGGTCCACATCCCTGCCTCAGTGGCTGGAGGGGCTTCTCTGGGAGTAGATAGAGACCAGGCCTTGGCAGGAGGCTCCTAGGTTGAGGCTTCTGGGGAGTCCAAGGTCCTGAGAAGTCCCCAGGGGTCAAGGTGGTGAGGGCTACACAGGAGGGGACCTCATCTGTTCCTTGCCACAGCCTGGCTTGTGTCTCCCTCCAGGCCCATATAATGCCCAGGGGCAGGCTGTCCTGAGACACTGTGGTCTGGACACTGCCTGTCCCACTCGCCCCCACCCAGCTGCCAGCACCACCTGCCATGGAGTCCAGGGGAAAATCGGCCAGCAGCCCCAAGCCAGACACCAAGGTGCCTCAGGCCACGGCTGAGGCCAAGGCCACCCCGGCTGCGGATGGGAAAGCCCCTTTGACCAAGCCCATGAAGAAGGAGGCCCAAGCAGAGAAGCAGGAGCAGCCGGCAGCCCCCGTTCCGGCTCCTGCCAAGAAGACCTCAGCCAAGGCAGACCCTGCCCTTCTCAACAACCACAGCAACCTGAAGCCGGCCCCCACAGCAACCCCGGCCCCCAGCAGTCCTGACGCAGCCCCAGAGCTCAAGGGTCCTGGGGATGGAGCAGAGGAGGAGTCTGCTGCTGCAGGGCCAGAGGGCCGAGGTCCATGGCCCTGTGAGAACTTGACCCCCTTGCTGGTGGCTGGGGGTGTGGCTGTGGCAGCTGTGGCCCTGATTCTTGGTGTGGCCTTCCTGGCCCGGAAAAAATGATGCCTGATGTCCAGGTGGGGGCACAGAGCCACTTTCTGTGCAGCCCTGGGAGTCCACTGCATGCGAATCCTCCCAGACCTATCTACACACACCACATGTATGTATCGATATACACATCATCACAGCAGGAGAGATGGACAGCCCACCATCAGAGAACAGGGCCTACCTCTGAGGCCAGCACACTCCTTTCAGGCTCCAGGGCAGAAGCAGCCTGGGCTCTGGGCTTATAGGGAAGGGAAGGTGGAACTCCAACACTGGGTAGAGGACTTGGCCTGGGACAGGCAGCTGGGAGCAGTGAGGAAGTCCAGTTGGTGGAGTGGGGACATCAAAGGACATGGCTATTTCACTCTCCCCACTTCTGCTCCAAGTACTGCTGAGGGGTCTGATTGAGCCTGATGTAGGTACTGACGTGACGTGGGTGGTCACAGCTGCAGAGCCACCTCTGCCCACTCCTGCCGCATGCCCTGGCTGGGAGAAGATAGGGTTGGTCTTGGGAAGTGCTCCCCAAAGTTTGTTTTCTCCAGCTTGTGCCCCAGGGAAGCCCAAGGCTGGGACCACCATACTTCCTGTCCACTTCCTTCTCAGTAGAACAGTTATCCTGGGGAGTGGCTGACAGCCTGGCAGAGAGCTGGGGGGACATTGAGAACCCCATTCCACATCTGTGTCTGACCAATACCCCCAGCAGACTGCCCGTCCCACCTGCACCCAGTGTCCCGAGTCTGAAGCGTATACATGCAATAACAGAGTAGAGCCACTTGGGGTGACATCACCCACCTCACTGCCCCTCCTCACCACTTCTGGTACCAGCCTTTCCCCACGCAGTGACAGTTGGCAGGCTTCCAGAAGGTAGCAGTGGGCACTGTGGGTACACTGCCCTCACCTGGCCAGCAGCTGCAGGAACGCTGGGCCTGAGTGGAGGCTGAGTCTGGAATAAACTCTGTTGTCTGAGGGCTGGGTTGGCATCCTCACCTGTGTGCGCCTGGGGGGGCAGAGGTAGACGGGTGCCCTGGGCTTTCCAGATCAGGTAGGAAGTCCCCGGCCCCTGCTAGGCCCTGCCTGCTACCTTCATACTCTTGGTCCTAGTGAGCTCTACCCCCAGCCCCACCCAGACCCTGCCCCATCCCGGATACCCTGACTCCAGATGGACAGCTAAGTGTCTGGACTGCTGGCCACAGTCCTTTCTGCAGTGAGCCCCATATCCCTGGAGGAGTGCAGAAGAGGCCTCGGGAGGCTTACTCTCCATCTTCTGGCCACCTCTGGCCCACAGCCCTGAGCCCACTCTGACCTGGTGTATACTGGTGGGAGCTGCCCCTGGTCCAGCTGCAGGTGATGCTGGGCCCCAAGTGCTCTTTGGGCTCCATCAGCCTGGGCCCCTTGGCCCCACCACAGAGGCAGCTCCACAAGACTTCTTTGAGCTGGTTTGGGGGAAACACAGCTGTCTCTTCCTCCTGGCCCTGCAGGTACCCACCATCTCCAGGGCAGCAGACCCATTCACACAGTCACATCCCAGGCAACTCTGTACCATAGGGTAGAAACACCCCGGGGACCTGCCACCCTGGCCCAGAGCCATCCTGCAGTCTCCTCCTACCACCACCTGCACTACGGCTCTTCCTCCAACCCAGGAGCCCCGATGCTCACACGGTAGCTTTCAGCTTACCTGCCCCACAAGTCCCAGGCTGCACTATGCCCAGAAACCATCCCCACCCCTGTCCCTGCACTTGCACCTTCAGACAGGCAAGTACTTTCTGACCCTTCAGGAGGCAGCAGAGGTGACTACAGATAGGCCCAGCCCTTGGCTGGCCATGGGGTAGTCCTTGAAGGCTGCCACTCCTTCTCTGTCAAAGAGCATTTAGGTCATAAAGCCTGGAAGGGCCTGGGTCTGGAATCTCCCCCCAAGATCCCTGTATTAAAGGACTGATGCCCGCTATGGCACTATCAGAGGCAGGTTTCATGCGAGGCCTGCAGGTCAGGGGAGGGGGCAGTGGGATCAGTAGCTCTCTACTCTTGCTGAGGCCAGCAGTTTTGCTCTGCCCTGTGTGCCCACAGCCATGTGCTGTCCTGACTCAGGCCCACAAGCAACAGAGCAGCTGACCGTGAACTGAAACCTCTGAAACTGCAAGCCAAATACACATTTCTTTCTTTTTTGGGGGGTGGAGGGTATCAAAGATTGATCCCAGGGGCCCTTTACAAGCACTGAGCCACACCCTATTCCTTTTTTCATTTTCTGAGATAGCACCTTGCTAAGTTGCGTGGGGCCTCATTAAATTGCCCAGGCTGGCCCAGAACTTGCAATCCTCCTGTGTCAGCCTCCTGAGTTGCTAGGATTAAGGGTGTACACCACGGTGCCTGGGCAAATAAACCTTTCCTCTTTATAAGATGGTGACTTCAAGTCTATGAGTGACGGAAAGCTGACCAAGGAGCCTTCCTCAGGTCCTGCATTACCTGGCTCTCACAGTGAGAGTTTTCCTTTCCATGCTCCACTGTTTCTCTGCTGGCTGGAACACCTTCTCCTTCAAGTGGGAGCCTGTGAAGCACTTGCTGGTAGATGCTTTCCCAGCTGGTGCTGATGCTCCGTCTCCATGCTCCTGGAGCAGAAGCTAGGAGACCCAAGTTCCACAAGCCTAACACTGCCCCTTCTCCTGGAACCCTTGTGGAGGACACGCAGCCCAGCTCCAAACCACTGGACACATGGGTTCTGTGCAGCAAGCCAGGGCTTGTCTCTCTCCCCTCAGGAGATGATGGCCCTGCCCCAGGAGGTGATGCCATTAGGCTCATGCTTCCCAGCAGCTTGGTAAACATCTTGTTCCCTCTTTCTTTCTGATTCCCCACTTGTGCTAGTTCCTGGCATCCCCTCCAGGGGACGTTAGAGCTGGGCAGTGAGGTCCCTGGGGCCTGGAGACGTTCCAGTGCACTGCTTCGCTTCGTGGGCCCTACACCTGAGTGACACAGGGGGCCTTCCTCAAAGGAAAAGGATTCTCAGGGACACCCAGGGCTGCTTTTAAATTAGTTTTATTACAGAATGACTTAAGGTCCAAACAAATTCCAGATGTGGAAAAACACTGAGCGTATTAGCCTACACACGTACGGTCAATCACAGCAAGAAACCCAGGAAACAAGAAAACCAAGGTGGGGAGCAGTAACTTCAGGGACAGAGGTGTCCACTGGCGGGGCGCAGTCAGAGAGGCCCCGAGCTACACCCTGCCAGGTTCTGTGGGATCTGAGCCCCACCACCTTGTGGGATGAGTCCATAACAGGTATGTGGGCCCACTATTTTCCTCGCTCGCATCTCAGTGACCTGTCTCTGAATGCCTGGACATGTCCTGCCTGGTGTCTTGGCCCACGCAGAGAGGGCTGCTGAGCTGAGCAGGGCCGTGCCTTCCAGATCAAGGATCTATCTGAGGCTCCTTGATGGGAGCACACCTTGCAGCAATGCAGGCATGGCTTCCCCAATCTTCCTGAACACCATCCTAGGTGCGTGGGTCAGGGGCAGGAGGTGAGTCCGAGGTAAGTTCCACCACCCTGCAGCCTCATGGCACCCTGAGGCATGAGGCATGTTCCCTGTCCTGATGTCCTGCCTCCTGGTCTATCACCCCATCAAGGGCCACAAACACGACCACCCACAGGTTGGTCATCTTCTGGCCAGGCCTGCCAGCAGGGCAAACAGTACATTCAGCTATCCTGCGTGGTACTATGGGTACCACTGCAGGTGCCGGCAGCCTGTACTGTGACCTGTGCTGGAGGCTGTCACTCACAGGTGCTGGTGTTTACATCTCCACAATCCAGCCCAGCCACAGCCAGACCACAACCTAAGCCTGATCCCTCAAGGGAAAAGAGCTGTGTGGGCACTGGGCCAGCCCAAGGGCTTCCTCTGGCCTCAAGGCAGACCCCCTCCCAGACAATCTACCTGGTTGTCACCTGGTCATTAAAGAGGGGAATTGGGGGGCTGGGGTTGTGACTCGGCGGTAGAGCACTTGCCCAGCATGTGCAAAGCCCTGGGTTCAATCCTCAGCACCACATAAAAATAAATAAAATAAAGGTATCGTGTCCAACTACAATTAAAAAATAAATCTTAAAAAAATAAAAGAGGAATTGGGGGCACCACTGTGTGTGGGGATGTTCTCAGGACTGTAGCACAGGCCTGTAATCCCATCCACTTAGAAGGCTGAGGTAGGAGAATCACAAGTTTGAAGCAAACTTGGTCAACTCAGAGAGACCCTGTCTCAAAATTAAGTCTCACTAGGTTTAATCTCTGGAACTAAAAAAATAAACTTAAAAAAAAATAAAAATAGGGCTGGGGATGTGGCTCAAGTGGTAGCGCGCTCGCCTGGCATGCGTGCGGCCCGGGTTCGATCCTCAGCACCACATACCAACAAAGATGTTGTGTCCGCCGAGAACTAAAAAATAAAAATAAAAAAAATAAAAATAAATAAAAATACATACTTGCATAGCATGCACAAGGCCCTGAGTTCCACTCCCAGCACCGAAGGAGGAAAAAACAGACAGACAGACAAAAAAAAAAAAAACCAAAGCACTGGGCAGACAGGGCTGGTAGTGCCATGGGACTTGCGGGATGGTCAGGAGTCTGGCACCGAGGAGTCCCTGCTCGGCAGGCACAGGGAGGGGTGCCAGAGTGAAGTCACCCAGGACATCCTGTAGCATGGAAAGTCCTGCAAGGCAGAGTGTTCCTGGAAAGGCCCTGGCCCTATCCTTGGATCCCAGCAGGAACCAGTTCTAAAGACAGCAAAGGAACAATGATCCTCTTCCACGCCTCTCCCTTGGTGTATGGTGTACCCACAGTACCTGCGTTCCTGTGGCCTGGGGTCTCAGACACAGGCAAAGCCCCAGCCTTGAGGGCACTGCCACTTCCTCCAGCAGACAGAACTCCGGTCCCCAGCCCCAGACTCCCCCTTCACCTCCCCTCCCTGGCACTCACCACTAGGTGGATCAGGTCCTTGAACAGCAGCAGCCCGATGCCCCATAGAGCCACATCCAGGGTATAAGTGCATGAGCCTCGCAATCAAAACCTCCAATTTGACACTGGGCAAATGCCTTTGGAGGAGGGCAGGATGGGGAGGGGGTCACTTACCAAATGCAGCCCCAGACACCCCTCATCATGGGGCCATGGACCCATAATCCCTGAGACTAATTGCCCCAGTCTGGGACCATTCCCAGGAGATACCACCCAGGCCTGGGCTGCTGGCCACAGACCCGTCTTGGTTTTCAGAGGCCCCCTGTGTTCTGCCCTGAGAATAACTATGTGCCCTCTACTCCCCCAAAACAGCCTCATCATGCCTAGGGGCCAGCCTTCATGGCTGCTACTCAGGGAGTTGTGGGGGTACCGGCTCAACCCATTGGAACAGGAGGTCCCTGGGGGTAGATGTGCTAGCACAACTGGGTGGGCACATCAGGGATACTGATCAGCAACAGACTGCCTGATGGGCACCCCGACTCCAGGGCTTGACCCTAGGGAATGTGATAGGGCCCCAGGGGGTCATTTTGGCATTTCCTTACCACTGACCCCAGATGAGGAGGAGCTGGTCTTAGAATGTGGCCTGTGGCTAGCTGCTCCTCTTAGTGCCTGGTTGGAACCGCCCTCCCTCACACCTGCACCTGTGTCAGCCTAGAGAGTGGGCATTGCACCAACTCTGAGCACTGTACAGGCTAGCCCCACTGGAAGCCCAGGATGCTTACAGAGACAGGTCACTGTGGACAGATATCATGGACTCAGATTTGTGTCACTCTCTCCAGGGTGCGACTGCTCAGCTCTGCGGATCATATGGCAGGTACCCTGCTCCAAGCAGTCACTCAGTGCATACTATCACCAGTGGGCACAGCGCTTCATGTATGTGCACATGCCAGCCTTGCTGCAGGTCAGGATGGGCCTGGGCTTCCTCCTCATTCTCTTCTTTAGAGCCTAAGGAGGCCCAGAGTTTGAGGCAGTGGCATGGCAGCCACCCTCAGGAGAGCACCTGGAGCCTCAGCTCCTCGGGATGACGTCCTCAGTTCTGCACCAGAGGCAAGCTCAGCCAGCTCTGTTGTGTTAGGAACACCTGAGGGGCAGTATAGGACAGGTGAGTGAGCAGGTAGACCCTGCAGCTCCCAAGTGCCACCAATGAGCACTTGTAGGGCATGTCCCTTCCACAGACCCAGAAGCTTTCCAGTGGTTAAGTCCAGCCTCTGGTCTGACCTCAGACCTGTGAATCTCCAGCACAGGACACTAGGTGGTAGGCTCAGGTCTGTTCCTCTTCCCAGCCCTACCCTCAGCTCTTCCTATGCCAAAAGCCCCAGCTTCCTCTTGGCTGCAGAGCTGGAGGCCCTGTAGTGGATGAGAACAGGGGCTCCTGGCCCTTTAGTGGGTGGTCAGGAATTCCTCCTTTGGACTGGGCTGGGCAGGAGGTAGAGGCCAGTGGTTGGGGAGGTGATGCGTGCCAGGGTGGCTCCCTGCCCCGGACTCAGCCACTCGGGCTGTTTCCAATCACAAGTTGGGGCCAGCCTCCCTCCCTCTCAGCCCAGGACTTGAACACCACCTTCCGGTTGGCCAACCCGCGTGGTCACCCGTGCAAGTGCAGCGGCGGGGGAAACCGCCCTGAGCTTGGCCCCGACCCCCGGCGACTCTCCCCACGCCTCCAGCACCTGGAGACGTTCCCTTCTCGGAAAAGGCCACTACCCACCCCGTCTCCCCGCGCGCACGCAAAATCCAAGCGACCGCGAAGTCACAACGGCTCTGAGGTGACAGGCCTGCCCCTGGGGTGAGGTCCCCGCCGCCACACCCGGCTCCACGGCCCTCACCTCCCGACGCGGCGGCTGCCAGTCTGCCGCAGGGTCTGGGCCCCGGGTCCACGCTGCCGCCCGCTCGGCCCCGCCGGCGCTGGCGGCAGAGCGAAGGGACCGGGGCCGGCTGCGTCGACCCGGGTCCGCGGACTCGGACGCCGCAGGGTCCGGGGGTCTTCGAGCGGGTTCTGCTGGGGAGGCCAGCGCCGGCGGCCGGAGCCCGCGCGCCGAGACAGGTGCGCATGCGCCGTGCGGCGCGGCCTGCGTGCTCCGGCGGCGCGTCCCGCTCCGCCCCGCGCTCGCACGCGCCCTCGCCAGCACGCGCCCTCGCCCGCACGCGCCCTCGCCAGCACGCGCCCTCGCCAGCACGCGCCCTCGCCCGCACGCGCCCTCGCCAGCACGCGCGCTGGCGGGCGTCGTCCCGTGGCCATGGCGTCCGAGCGGCTACCCAGCCGGCCCGCCTGCCTCCTTGTGGCCAGCGGCGCCGCGGAAGGTGCGTGGCACGGGCGCGACACTCGGGACTGGGACCCTCGGGACCTCACGCGGGCCTGGGTGTCTGCAGCGGGCTGCGGCGGGGAAGGTGGCGCCGGCCCTCGCGTGCCCCGGGTCCGGGCTCGGCCTCGCGCTCGCGTAGGACGTGCTCCGCGCCGAGGCTGCTCGGCTGGGCAGAACCGCAGGGATTCGCCCAGACAGGGGTTCCGCTGCCCGCGCCCTGGGTCCCCGGCAGGCACCCAAGTGCCCGGCGGGGGAGGGCCGAGCGCGCGATTCCTTCGTGGGTCCTCTAGGAAGTGACCAGCCCAAGGTCACGTTACGGGGGCTAGGGGACCGTCACGGAGGTGGGGGGATCGGGGCCTGCTGAGCTCCGGAGCCCAAGTGAGGCACCCCCGAAGGAGGCTGGAGGAGCCCAGAAGGTGTGGGTTGAGAATCTGCAGAGGCTCTGGTCTGAGCGCCAGGCCTGCTGTGGTCCAGGAAGGGAGTTGAGGACGTGGGCCTGGACGGCTCTGGAAAGTCCAGCGGGCTCGGTGGGCCGTGGACGGGACGGGTAGGCAGTAAGAGTAGGAAGAACGGCGTGGGCAGAAGCTGGGAGTGGTTTGAGGAGGTTGGCTGTCTTTGCTACGTGGACATTTTGCAGTCAATGTGTGTTAACTAACAAGAGTGCATAAGGAAGAAAATGAGGTTCAGGGATTGGGTCCCGGGTTGAAGGAATGTACAAGTCACAGCACTGTAGCTGGGCTGCGACAGGTCTTTAATCCCAGCGACTCAGGAGCCTGAGGCAGGAGGATTGCAAGTTCGCTGTCTGCCTGGGCAACTTAGCCAGCAGGCCGTGTCTCATATAAAAAATAAAGAAGGCTGGGAGTGTAGGTCGGTGGTAAAAACACCCCTAGCACCAAAGGAAAAGAGGGAGGGAGGAAAAGGGAAGAGGAGAAGGCATTAGCACCTTAGAAGGTGATGTGGGTCTGCATTCCCTGGAATGTTCTTCCCCGTGGGCCTAGAGGCTTCTCTACCTCGCAGGCCTTGCTCCTTCCCCCACCCCCCCAGCAGCCCAGCCTTGTTCCTTTTGGAAAGGTCCTTTGGCAGGCAGAAGCCCAGAGCTCAGTGGAGGAAGGGACCCTGGGCCTGGAGTGTCCTTCCTCAGGCCAGGATACCCAACACTGTCCCTTTGCCTCTTGCTGCAGCCACACCTCCATGGGAGCAAGCTTTGCTCACTGTCTCTCTAGCCAGGGTGCCTTGGACCCTGGTGGTTCTGCAGGGAAAGAGTTGAGTAAAAGGGAACCCATACTTGGGTTTTCCCTTGGAAAGGCCTGTAGTGGCTGTGTGAGAGAAGAGGAGGGTGTGGGCAGTTGAGGTGGGCTATTTCCTGCCCCCAATTTAGTTGGGGCCTGAGGGTCGAGGTTGAGGTGGCCAGCTTCAGGGAGAGCAGGCCCCAGGGCAATGCTGAGCTGCTGGTCAGCTGGCAGGTCTCTGGTCAGGGCTGGCAGAGCACAGACCTGGCCGTACGCCTCTGATCCCATCGTCTGAGCTTCAGCTTCCTGGACTTGAAGGGCTGCTGTCCTGTCCAAGGGCTGTAAGAGCTGGGCCTTGGAGTGGGAGAGAAGGGATACTCCTCAGGGCGGTTCCAGGACCAGGAGAGGAATACCTGGGCAGCCTCCTGGGGTGGGGGTTGGGGTGGAGGTACCTAGCAGAACTGTTCTCCTGCAGGAGTGTCAGCTCAGTCCTTCCTCCACTGCTTCACGCTGGCCAGTGCTGCCTTCAACCTGCAGGTGGCCACTCCTGGGGTAAGTTCAGCCATCCGCCTCCAGTGGATACATGAGGTCCCTGCCTCTCTTGGGTGAGGCCACAAAGTGCCACTGCTTCTTAGGAGTGGTGAGCCCTCTGCAGTTAGTGTGACCCAGAGGGAGCTGGCTTGGGGTGAGGGGTCTGCAACAAAATCTGGTGGCTTCCTCCAAGTCCTAGTGCCCATTTCCTGGGCTCTGAAGCCACAGAGGTGAGGGAGAATTTTTCCTTGTGGTCTCTTTTTACACATCTTCAATTGAGAGAGGTTTGGTCCTGGTGCGGGGACTCTTGAGCGAGGAGGGTCGGTCTTTGTGAAGGGACATGCACAGACGTGTCCTCTAGGAGGAATTCCCTACCTGCTAGTGGTGGGGCCCAAGAGGGAGTAGGATGTGGTGGGCTACGGTAGAGACCTCCAGGTGCGTCAGCTCAGGTGTGGGACTGCCCTGGCTACCACACTGAGTCTGGTTCTGTGGTCTTTCCTCAGTTGTTTTTCTGGCGCCTGACCCATCTGTGTGGCTGCTGGTGGGACAGGGTCCTCCATGGGCGACCATGCCCAGGGCAGCCAGTGAAGCTGACTACATGATCAGGTGCCTGTGTACCCTGAGGGTCTACAGTGGTCAGTGTGCTAGACTCCCTGTGAGCCATCAGTGGGATGATCCCCGCGCCCGTGCCGACCTTCAGCCTTTGGGCTCTGTTCCTACAGGGGAAGGCTATAGACTTCGTGGACGTGACTGAGAGCAATGCACGCTGGGTGCAGGACTTCCGCCTCAAGGCCTACGCCAGCCCTGCCAAGCTCGAGTCCATTGACGGTGGGCCGAGACCACTCCCTGCTGGGCTGACATGTTCCCCCTGCCCCGGGTGGTGTGCTTAAGGGTTCGGGGTTCAGGTGGTTTGGGGTCTCAGTGCCTTTCCCTGCTTTGCCCCTGGGTCCACCCTGTGGCTGACCCTGAAGTGCTGTGACTGTCCAGGGGAGTTTCCAGTCCACATCAGGGCTCCAGGATTCCCGAGCTCCTCTGGGGAAGGGGTGGTATGTGGAGAAGAAAAGTCAGGCTTGGCCCTTGGGAGTCTGCCTGGGGCCCCAGCCTGTGGTCTGTGTAGGGGAGCTACAAGTGGTGTCATCTGGCCTGTGTGGCAGAGAGGAGCCGTGGGTCCTGGTGGAGAGTCTTCCCTGGCCACACCCTTGTGACTGATACATGGCCTCCTGGCCAGTGTCTCCCCACAGGTGCCCGGTACCACGCCCTCCTGATCCCCAGCTGTCCTGGGGCCCTGGCTGACCTGGCCAGCAGTGGGTCTCTGGCCCGAATCCTGCAGCACTTCCACTCTGAGAGCAGTAGGTGACAAGAAACTGGAGGATGGGTGGGCAGATGCTGGGTGGGGTGTGGTCATTTCTCCAGCCAGTTGGCAGGTGTGGAAAGCCTGGCAGTTGTGACAGGCCAGTGGATGTGTGCTCTACTCTTCACACTGAGGGAGTGATCCCCCAAACACTATGCTCTTTGGTCCCTTCCCTGTGGGCTCCCAAGGGGGTGGGTGGGGATGGGGGCATTATGAAGGGCATGTCAGTGGCTGGAGCAGGCACCTTAGGGACCAGCAGGCAGACAGCTCAGGTTCCACCCAGTTCCTGGACCTGAACAGGCCGTGGGTTTTTCCGCCTTGGTACCACACCAGTGCCAGGAGCCCTTGGGGAGGGTCTGGGCGATCCCATTACAGGGCAGGGGCACCACCTGGGAGTATCTTCCCCACCTCACAGGGCTTCCTCTGCAGGCAGGGCCATCTGCAGGCAGTAATGGACCTGGGACTCCCTGGGGACCTTGCCTGTGCATGTACCTCAGCCCCCAAGCCTGAGGCCAAACCTAGTCCTGAAGGATGCTCTGGGCGGTGGCCAGGTGGCCAGTGCCTAGGGGAGCTCCCGGGAGGGGATGGAAGCCCAGGCCAGCATCCAGGGCCTTGGGCGGCCTTACTGTTTACAGAGCCCATCTGTGCCATCGGCCATGGTGTTGCTGCCCTGTGCTGTGCCACCAGTGAGGACAGGTCCTGGGTGTTCCACGGCTACAGCCTTACAGGGGTGAGTGCCCCAGGGACAGCCAGTATCCTCAGTCAGATTCCTGTGGGCGCTATGACTGCTGTCCCTCTGTCTTTTCTGAACTGAGCACGGGGAAATAAGGGTGGGGGTGGACTGGGGCCTTTTGGGGTCAGACCCTCATGTGTGGGCTTTATGGGAGCCCAGTAAGGGGCTCACCCCAAGGCTGCCAGCTCATCATTCTGTCGGGAAAGTCAGGCCTTCTAGCTGCAGTGGGTTTGTCTCCCAGGGCCACCCCATGGGGCAGGGTGGCTGTCCTTGCCCTGGTCTCTGGCCATCTGCCTCAGCAGCAGCCCCCACCTCATCTTGCTTCCTCACCACTGTGCGATGGGTGAGGGTCTCGTCTGATGCACTGTGGTTTGACCTGCCTGACCCTGAGGGTCAACCTTTTGAATAGGGTGGTGACCAGATAGGAAAAGAGTGGTTGGGGGCTGTGGGTCTAACTCAGCCCCCTGCCCCCGCAGCCCTCTGTGTATGAGCTCGTCAGGGCTCCTGGCTTCGCCCGCTTGCCACTGGTGGTAGAGGACTTCGTGAAGGACTCGGGTGCTGGCTTCAGTGGTGAGCTGGGTGGGCACCCCACGTCCACAGGAGATGGGTGGGGTAACTTGCTGCATCCTGGGGAGCAGCCAGCCAGGCCAGCCCCAGGTTGTGTGCCTGTAGACTCCTGTGGCTGGTGGCTCAGCCCCAGGCAGGCTGACCTGCAGATGACCACTGGACTCTGGTGCTCACAACCCCTCAGTGGCAAGAGTGAGTTTGGGGTAGGCAGCACCTAAGGCCTGTACCCTTGGTCCTCTTAGCCAGCGAGCCAGATGCTGTGCATGTTGTGCTGGATCGCCACCTGGTCACCGGACAGAATGCCAACTCCACTGTCCCTGCTGTGCAGAACCTGCTCTTCCTCTGCAGCAGCCGGTGAGTATGTGGGAAAGGGCTTTGGCTGGATTCCTGCCTTGACTGGCCCCTCTACCGGGCCATGTTGTGGTGTACACTATTGTGGTGTACACTACAGCTACCTAAGACTCAACCACATCTGTCCCCTAGGAAATAAGCCTGCAGGTGGACACTGCCTCTTTGCATTCATCTGGGCATCCCCCAAAGCAGCTGGACTTGCTCTGTGTCTTCTGCTGTCCTCTGAGGACCCCACTGCTCCTGGGACTGTTATGCCTGCAGGAATCAGCCCTGAGGGTGTCAACTCTTGTGGGGACGATGCCCTTGGGTGCCATGGGTACTGTGCTGGCTGCTGGGTGGTTCTCAAGAATTGCAGGTTGCATCCCTGGGAGGACTGGTTGGAGTTCAGAGTGCTCACCCCCCACAGGAGGGTGCTGAGTGCAAGGGACCAGGGACAGGGGCCTCCTGTGATCAGCCACTGCCCTGCTCTTCAGCCGTTGGTAGAGGCTAAGAACCGGGCTGGCAGGCCAGAGCTTCCTCCAGTGTCTGACCCTGGCCAACGTGAACCGTTTTCTGGGAGCCACGTTTCCCACACTGGTTGAAATTGCCAGGAGTCATGCTGAAGAACTTGGCCTTCTTTTACTCCGTGCTGCTGTGGGTTTCTTTTTCTAGTGATGTTGGTGATTTGGGGGTGTAGGTCGGTGGTAGAGTGCCACTGGGTTCAGTCTCCAGTACTGGGGGGCGGGGGGAAACAAGTGCTGTTTCCCTAAGCCTGCCCTCTGGTCTCTGGCCTCTGGCAGCTGAGCCCCCAGCCCTTCCACAAGCTCCACCTGGGTGGAGTGGCCATGGGTGGGCTCTGTGTAGGGGAATGGCATGAGTCTCGCCTCCCAACGCCAGGTCAGTACACCACCACTTCCTCCTGGATAGAGCTTGTTTGCCATCTGTCCTCTGGGGGAATCTGGCGAGCAGCCCATGAGACCTGCAGTGGGTGCTCCCGAAGAGCTCAGTTCCTCTTGCCCTACACCTGGATCTCTGCCCCATCCCTGACCTGCCACAGCAGGCACCAGGGAGGCTCCCACTGCCAGGAACCTGTGGGAGGCCCCTTGTCTAAGTGCAGAAGGAAGCAGGTCACCAGGACCCCCCAGCCCACACTGGGAAGTTGTTCCAGATCCCCACTTCAGGCCTTGGGCCGCCACCATCTGCCCTGAGCTCTGGTGATGACATCCTGGTCTGTTCAGGCTGCTGTAACAGTAAACAGAACCAGTGACTTCTTGAGGACAGAAATGTATCTCCTGGTCCTGGAGACTGGAAGTCCAGGGTCCAAGTGTGGCCCATCCAGTGTCTGGCTTCCTGGCTTCCAGAGGGGCCTCTGGCTGCCCTCACATGGCAGGAGAGTGGGAGCTTGTTGGGGCCCTCTGCAAGGCACTGGTCCCATTCATGGGCACGCTACCCTCAACGTCATTACCTCCCAGAGGCCCCACCTCCTAACCCTGTTGCCTTGGGGTCAAGTTTCTGTGAGTTCTGGGGAGACAGCACTGCTGACACCTGAGCTCATGTGCAGATCCAGGTGTACATGGAATTGAAGATGCAAGGTGTGCTGACTGGGCCCAGCCTCTGGGGGCTGGGGGTGGGGTGTCAGGCTGGGGAAGAGGAGCGCAAAGGGGTAGAAAAAGTGGCCACTGAGTGGATGAGGCTTTCCCTACATGCCCAGTGTTTGCAAGGCCTTCGTACATCTACCCAAGAAAAACAACCAGCCCACATAAAAATGTTACATGGGTGTTCATGGCAGTGTTAATCACTGAGAATAGACAGGGCTGGGTGTGGCTTGGTGATGAGCACTTAACTTGCCTGGCCTGCATGAGGCCCTGGGTTCCATCTCTAGGATCACAAGAAATAAATAAAGGACAAATGGTTGCCGAAGTCCAGCTGGGCAAAATAACCGAGAGGTGACAAGCAACTTGAAGAAGGTTGAAGCGGGAACTGCTTTATTGTGAGTGAACTCAGCAGGAACTGAGCGAGAACTCAAAGTAGCGGGCACCCGGATAGCAGGAGCCGCTTCTCTGCCGGACAGCAGAGGTATATATACCTGATTACACACAGCTTGACTCAATAAACATCATCTAGATACAGCAGTCAGCCAATAAGGGATCCCCATCATCTTAATGGCTCGCAGGCGTTGCTTCACAAACCACTCCTCCTGGCAAGGTGCCAGGCGCTATCCTGACTTGGTTGTGGCCCTCAACAAATGGTGGCTTAACAATGGAATATCATCAGTGTCTTCTGTTAGTGTCCGTCAACAACGGTATCCACAGTGAGCTGTTTGACCATAACAAAAAGGGGGGCTAATGTACAACAAAGCACTCAGTCACCAAAGCCTGTAAGTGTTTACATGAAACATCCAGAAACAACTGAGTGGGTATCTCATGGTGTTGAGGGCACATGGATGGTAAGCACTGTCTGCAGGTGACATGCGCAAAGCTTACACACAGCCTGGTGTCCCCTGAAGTCCCTGTTGCTCTCCAACTGGGAGGCACATTGCCAGTGTAGAGAGAGCTGGGGGCAGTAGAGGCTTTGGCCCTTGCCTGTGTGTTGTGCTGCTGGGGAGTACGAGGGACCTGCTGGACATGAGTGTCTACAGGCATGAGGCAATGCCACCCCTACTTGCCTTGGCGTCCCTAGAGGCAGGCTCAAGCTTGGTGGGGAAAGGTGGTGGCTGCCTTGGAGTGGTGGGGCCTTATGTGGGCCTAGGCACTCCATGATTACTGGCCAGCCCTGGGGCCTTGCCAACTGTTCCCCCAGGCTCTGGCCCTAGAGTCTAGGTGCTTGGGCCGTCCAAGGTTGATATAAATGTTCTGCTTTCCTGGGTTTTCCACATGTTGGTGACACTGGTACCAGTGCATGTTGCTGTTCCCATAAGTGGTACCACCAGCCTTACTAGAACCTGCTCAGGACAGGGCAGCCTGGACCCAGAGCAGAAAGCCCACTGACATGCTGGTGCCTGGTGCTGCCCTCAGGTTTGGCTGCGACCACCCCAGGGCAAGGCCCACTTCCAAGCTAAAGGCCTGTAACCACCAGCTCTGAGTGAGGGAAGATGCAACTGCTTGGTGTTGGGAGCTGCCCCATTCAGATGACCTTCAAGTCCTGACATGGAGGGCTCTGATCAGTTACATTAGTGACTTGGGCCTTGTCCCAGCTTTGGATAGCAAGGCATGGCTTCAGGTATAGGCATAACCACTGGGATTGAGTAACTCACCTGTTCCTTTGTAATCCTACCCCTTGCTTCATTTGAATGGCTTTTCCTCCCCCGCCCCCCACCCCCGCCTCCTTTGTGGGAGCTGGGTTAAAGGAGCTGTCACAGAACCCAAAAGAAAAAGTATTTCTCTGTCTCTGTTTCATGCCAGCCCAGTTCACCTGGCGTGACCCTGACTGGTTTAGGCGTGTGTTGTGACGGTTTGGGTTATCCCAACTGCCGTCATCAGGGATCTTGCCCTTAACCCCATCTCCTAGGTCATAGTCAACAGCAGTTGGTGCTGAAGGAACAAGGGACACACAGCACAGGAAAAGCAATTGCTTTAATGCAGTAGGCAAATTTTACAAAAAAAAAAAAAAAAAAAAATCAGAAACCTATGATCCATCGCTGTTCCGATTGCTTAAAAAATGCAAGATTCATCACAAGCCACGTGCAGTCAGCCCCAGGTCTGGGGTCCAGCCTCAGACGCTACTACTTGCCATTTTCTGTGCTGAACATTCGTTCCTAGGAATGAGCACAGAGTGAACTGCACAGTAAATCCTTGGCACCCCCACCAAGGCCACTGTACATATGGGCTGGGCCAGAGAGTCCCCAGAACTTCCCAGGCTCCAGGAGGATCTGGGCAGATAGGTCAATTAACACATGGCAGATGAATGGGACCCAGGGTCCCCAGAGTTCCAACTGTGCCCTGATCCAAGTGACTCCCAGGCCTGGTCTCCTGGGGTCAAGCCGGGGAGACTGCCCTGCCCAAGTGGAACTCACCATCAGCATCCGCTCCAACTTCACAGCATCAGCAGCAAACTTTCGGATCCCATCAGAGAGCTTCTCCACAGCCATCTGGTCCTCATTGTGCAGCCAGCGGAAGGCCTTCTCGTCCAGATGTATCTTCTCCAAGTCACTAGCCTGGGCTGGGGAGACACCACAGCCCTCTGTGCCTGGCCCAGCCCCTCAGGCCCACAGCTGGCCTAAGGCTCCAGGCCTGGTGTAACCATCAAGAAAGCCCTTGGTCCCCTGCAAGGGACAGTTTGCAGGGTTCTGCCAACAACTTGACCCACATCAGGGGAACAGCCCTCTGCCCAGCCTCACTCCCTGCATCTTGGTGCCGCATGGTCCCTGGACAAGGGGTCCACAGAATCACCAGGGTAGAGACAGGGCAGTGCAGCCTGTGGCCTCCTCTGGGCCCAGGGCCCTACCTGTCTTGGCTGAGAGCACAGGTGCCACTTTGGTGCTGTCCTTAAGCAGCTCCCCTAGGAGCTTGGGTGAGATGGTGAGGAAGTCACAGCCTGCCAGTGCTTTGATCTCGCCCGTGTTGCGGAAGGAGGCACCCATGACGATGGTCTTGTAGCCAAACTTCTTATAGTAGTTGAATATTTTGGTGACGCTCTTTACCCCTGGAAGAGACCTAGCCATGTTCCAGGACAGCTCCAGCAGCACTGAGCCGCGGTCCCCCCACCCTGCCCTGACTGTATCTCTGACCTTGTTCTGGGGGCACACGGGCAGCTCACTGTTGACTGACATGTACCCCCCGCACATATGACCTCAAAAGGCAGCTCACCAGGATCCTCCAGGGGCTCATAGGACTTCTTGTCTGTGTTTGCCACGTGCCAATCAAGGATGCGCCCCACAAAGGGGGAGATGAGCGTCACACCTGCCTCAGCACAGGCCACAGCCTGGGCGAAGGAGAAGAGCAGTGTCATGTTGCAGTGGATCCCATGCTGCTCCTCCAGCTCCCTGTGGGGCAGGCAGGTGAGGCTGAGTGTCTTTCACGTGGGAAGCAGGAAGAGCACATCCACAGCTAAGCACAACCTGGGCCTCAGTGGGGTCTAGTTGGACAGAAGCCAGGGAGGTTCAAGTCCATGCCTGCCGCACTGGAACCCAGCCCTCACCTTGTCGGAGGCTGCATCCCCTCTAACCACCGCTGGGACCCAGTCCTCCCTGGTGCCTGCAGCAAGCCCACAGCCCCAACCTCTCTCAACAGAAGTCCCTTGGATGTTGGGCCTCTCACCCAACACCCGCCTATCTACTGTGGACACCCTGGCCTTTTGTGGACTGGGACAGTCAAGCTTCTTTTGTGGGCTGGGACAGTCAAGCCTCTGTTGAGGCCCCTCCAGTCTAAGTTCCCTCTCAGGGACCAGCTTCAAAGGTGGACTAGACTCAGGTGACCAAGTCTGGCTGCAGAACTTATGCCATGCTGGCACAGCTCCTCTACTGACCTTGTGGCCCAGCGACCCCACTCCTCAACATTTGCCCACAAGAAGCAAAAACATGCATCCGCACCAAGATGTGCACACCCACGTTCACACATTATTTATAAGAGTCCAAAAGAGGGCTGGGGATGTGGCTCAAGTGCGCTCGCCTGGAATGCGTGTGGCCCGGGTTCGATCCTCAGCACCACAAACAAACAAAGATGTTGTGTCCGCCAAAAACTAAAAAATATTAAAAAATTCATTCTCTCTCTCACCTCTCTCTTAAAAAAAAAAAAAAGAGTCCAAAAGAGTGAACAGCTCGAGCTAGCAGATGGCTCAGTGTCCATTCAACAGGGAACATCACTCAGCTGCAGACAGAACAAAGCACTGACACCTGCCACAGGGTGGAGTCAGCCAGACATGAGGGCCCACACGTCCCCTACCTAAGAGGGCAGTCAGTGGCTGCACAGGGTGTGGTGGAAGAAGGAGCAGCTGCAGCAGCAGACCGCAAACCATGGCCTCCCAGGCCAGCTGACCATGGTACCAACGTGGCTCCCTCTGGCTGAGACAGGCAGTTTCACCCTGGTTTTCACATTTCCAGTCTCTTTCACTTTGAGCATATAATTCGTATAGCAACAGTTTACTTTTTCAAACTAAGTAAATTTAGGCTACCCTTGACTGGGAAGACTGAAAGATACCACCTGCCAGCTGGTGTGAAAGGGCACTTCCCGGGCTGGCCTGGAGCAGAGGGCAGGCCAGCACAGCTCCCTCATCGCAGGGGACACTTACCTTCCAGCCTGAATTCCCTCCCAAGTGGATGACAGCTTGATAAGAATTCTGTCCTTGCTGACTCCAGCTTCCTTGTAGAGTTCAATGAGGCGCCTGGCTCGGGCCACCATTGCATCCTTATCAAAGGAGAGCCTGTGAGGGCAGGGGGACCACAGGCCCCTCAGAGCTCGCAGGGAACCCACCAGGAACATCAAGTTGGCCACAGGGTACCCCGAGTCAGCATTGAGTGCAAGGTAAGTCTCAGGGAGCAACATGACCCAGTCTCAGGCCGTGTGCCGCTCTGTTCATGAGAGGCCGCCAACACCCAGAGAGCAGGCAGCAGCAGGCCATCAGTGACCACAGAGGAGCAGGCCTCCTCCCCAGAACTACTGCTACCAGAGGCCACAGACAGGAGCAGCCACTGGGCTGTCTCCCCAAGCATTCCCACCTGGCGTCTACTTCTGTGGACACACGGCCTGGAATCTTCTTCAGTATTTCTGCTCCGAACAACACGAAGAGTTTATCAATAGCATTTTTAATCTGGTCTTCTTGTGGCCTAAAATCCAGAGGGAAAGAGCCGAGTTAGAAGCTGTGAGGCACTGGCACCCACAGAACAGATGCTGCGAGTTCCAGGCCAGTTTCCTCCTCCTTTGGTTGGTTGGTTGGTTTTTGGTACTAGGTATGGAACCTGGGGGTGCTCTACCACACTCCCCAGCCCTTTTTCATTTTGATTGGGCCTCACTAAGTTGCTGAGGCTAGCCTTGAACTTGCCATCCTCCTGCCCTGCCTAGCTGCTGGATGATGTGCCCATCATTCCCAGCTCTTTTTACCTCTCTAAAACATTATTTTACTGCGGTAAAATACCTATACCATAAAAATTTGCCATTTTAACCATTTTAAATGCACAGCTTGGTGACAGTACGCACGCTGTCCCTGTTATGCAGCCATCACCATACCCATCTCCAGCACGCTCTCATCTCCTCAAATTGAATCCTTCTATCTTCTGTCACTTGTAAAAACTTAGCTTTTCACACAAAGAAATGATAAATGTTTAAGGAGAGGGAAAACGAATCACCCTGATTTGACCATACACATTGTATACATAAATTATCACCCCGTACCCCATAGATACTTATATGTCAAAAAGAACACCAAGGGCTGGGGTTGTGGCTCAATGGTACTGCACTTGCCTAGCACATGTGAGGCACTGAGTTCGAGCCTCAGCACCACATAAAAATAAATAAAAGGGAGGATGGTAGAATGAGGTTGACACCATTACCCTAGGTACATGTATGAAGACACAAATGGTGTGATTCTACTTTTGTGTACAACCAGAGAAATGTAAAATGGTGCTCAATTTGTGTACTATGAACTGAAATGCATTCTGCTGTCATGTATACCAAATTAAAACAAATAAATAAAACTACAGGGACAAGAAAGAGGCAGGAGAGGGAGACCTGGGGAAACCTTGGCCGTGGCTGTCACAGTGGTCACAGTGTATGTCCCATTTCACCCACCTCAGACCTGTGCTCAGGATGAACTGTCTGTAACTGAACCTCAGGAAGACCTAAGTTTGAAAAGTTATTTTTTTACTCTTTCCCAAGCTGCCTGGGCAGACAAGAGGTAGAGGCAGGTGCTGTTCCAAAGTGACCAAAAGGTGACAGTCCTTGCCAGCCCACTGCACACAAAGAGGTCTTAAGCTGGTAACACAGAGAGCTCATGGGCCCCCTAGACTCGGGGCAAGGCAATCCAGCTGGCAACCTCATGGCAGGAGCACTGTGAGAGGAGGAGACAGGGAGCAGCTGCAGTGGGGAGGGCGGGCCAGTCAGTGCGAGCACTGTCATACAAGATCTAGTGGAGCACCTGCAGGCCACTGTACCCAGCTGAAGCTGACCTCAGGAAGAATCACACCTGTCAAATGTCTAGAAAATGCAAACCTGTGGATATCAAGGGTAGGTCTGTGGTGGCTTGGCAAGAGTACTGTGACAGACACCAGTGCACAAATGTGACCACAATTCACTGGACTGTGCTGTTAGTGTTGTAGCTCAATGGTTGAGTGCTTGCCTCACACGCATGAGGCACTGGGTTTGATCCTCAGCACTACGTTAAAAAAATAATAAAACAATGTTTAAAAAAACGATAAAACAACAGAAGGCAGACCAGCAGTTGCCAGAGTCTAGCCACAGAGGCAGAGGAGGGACCCCAGGGGTGTCCACAATGTCACCACTGTCACCTGAACCTTCATGCCGTGAGGAGCATACTCCAGTAAACAGAAGGACAGGATAGGAGGGACACCAGGCCACAGAGACCACTGGGACCTGCTGGGCCCTCACACTTACCCGCCCAACTTCTTGCCATAGGCGATGGCCTCCTCCACCAGCTCTTGGTAGGCGGGCATCTGTGCGGCAGCCAGGATCAGGGACGGGTTGGTAGTGGCATCCTGGGGCTTGTACTCATCAATGGCTAGGAAATAATTTTCAAAAGCAGGGAAGTAAGCAGAGCTGAGACCTCACTGGGAGCCCCCAGGGGGGTCTGGGTTCCAAGCAAGACATGGGGACAAATGCCTTCACAGCTTCCTACCACAGAGACTGGCCAGGAGCACTGTCTGCACAGTTATCAGACAAGAGCCAACAAGAGGCAGGAGAGCCAGCAAGCAAGCATGCCCTGCCAGAGCTGGCTTCAGCTCCAGGGCAAAGTGTGTGTCCTGCTGCCCAATGGCCACTGGGAGGCACTGGTCCAGTGAATAGATCCTGGGTGCTCCCTGCAATAAATACAGTCTCCTACATTAGTTCTTTTTTTTTTTAAGAGAGAGAGAGAGAGAGAGAGAGAGAGAGAGAATTTTTTAATATTTATTTCTTAGTTCTCGGCGGACACAACATTTTTGTTGGTATGTGGTGCTGAGGATCGAACCTGGGCCGCACGCATGCCAGACGAGCGCGCTACCGCCTGAGCCACATTCCCAGCCCAATACATTAGTTCTTTCTCAGGAATTCAGAGAAGGCAATGAGGCTCAACCTGAGGTCCTGCAGACCCACTGTCTGAATGGAATGGGCATAAGAACAGCAGATGGCCAACTGTGCCAGGAGATGTGCTGGTTCAGCAAGTTTATTTGACATTTAAGTATTTTTATTTATTTATTTTTTTTTTTTTAAGAGAGAGTGAGAGAGAGGGGGGACAGAGAGAGAGAGAGAATTTTAACATTTATTTATTTTTTAGTTCTCGGCGGACACAACATCTTTGTTGGTATATGGTGCTGCTGAGGATCGAACCCGGGCCGCACGCATGCTAGGCGAGCGCGCTACCACTTGAGCCACATCCCCAGCCCCCCATTTAAGTATTTTTAAAGTGTCCTTTGATGACAAAGCTGTAGAGATGGAGGACAGATTAAGAACTGCAAGGGGATCTCTAAGACCAGAACAGTTCTGTCCCAACTACTGTGTTGGCTACACAAATCTACATGTTATGAAACCACACCAGAGATACCTCCAGTGTAGACACGAACTGGGGAGTAGAGCCAGACCTGCAGGCGGCACAGTTCACACCAGTGCCTAGTTCCTGGTTTGGACACAACCGGGGGAAGGGTTCCTGGGCTCTCTGGGCTGATTTTGAAACTTTGTTGAGTCTTTATTATTTCAAAATAAGGAGTTAGGAAAGTGTGCTTTGGCATGGTGGAGGCACAGGTGTGCCAGGACTCACTCAGCAGTGCTCCTAGAATGGGGCATTCCACTGTATTATATTAACAATTAAATTGTTAATATTCACTCATTTTAGGGCTAGGGTTGTGGCTCAGTGGTAGAGTGCTCACCAATTACCACCTAACACAGCCAACTTCCAATAAACTGCTCTTACCCTGATTGAAAACAAAACCTAGGCCAGGATAGAGTGACAGTACTTGTAATTCCAGCCTCAGAAACTTTTTTCTGGGGGGGTGGGTACGAGGGATTGAACTCGGGGGCACTTGACATTGAACCACATCCCCAGCCCTATCCTCCTCCCACAGTCTCTGGAGCTGCTGGGATTACAGGCGTGCACCACCAAGCCCGGCTCAGCGACTTATTTTTGAGACTGTCTCAAAATAAAAGAGTTGGGGGTGTAGCTCAGGTAGAGCATCTGCCCAGCATGGAAGAGGCCCTGGGTTCAATCTCCAGCACTGCAAACCACCAACAACAATAAAGCCAGGCATAGTGGCGCAGGCCTGTAATCCCAGTGGCTCTGGAGGCTGAGACAGGAGGATCACGAGTTCAAAGCCAGCCTCAGCAATGGCAAGGCACTAAGCAACTCAGTGAGACCCTGTTTCTAAATAAAATAAAAAAGTGGGGCTGAGGATATAGCTCACTTGGTAGAGTGCTTGCCTCACATGCATGAGGTCCTGGGTTCAATTCCCAGCACCAAAAAAAAAGAAAAGAAAAGAAAAAGAAAAAAAATTCCCATGGATAGAGCTCAATGACAGAATGTATGCTTAGTACATATGGTACTCTAGCTTGATTCCAGGGCTTGCAAAACAAGCCAAGATTTACAGAGGTCAACAGATGGATTTCAGGGCCCAGGGACCCTCAGGGTGGACATTAACTGAAGGGCAAGTTGTTCTGGGAAGGGCAGCATCTTTCACTGAATTTAGAAGCCTGTGTCCAGAGGAGCCAAGACCTTCAATCATAAAATACAGATCTCAAACATGATGTTCTATTTACAATTACATACTTCTGAACCTACACTATCAATGAATGAATGTTTAAATAAAATTGTTAATATTCACTCATTTTAGGGCTGGGGTTGTGGCTCAGTGGTAGAGTGCTCACCTAGCATGCATGAGGCACTGAGTTTGATCCTCAGCACCACATAAATGTAAAATAAAGATATTGTATCCATCTAAAACTTAATATATATATATATATACACACACACACACATATATATATATATATATATATTTTTTTTAAAAACTCATTTAAAAAAGACAGTGCTTGGTTTAGAGATTTCTAAAAATAACTTCCCAGATCCCTCCTGGTGTTGCCTGAGGGAAACCCCTGCTCTACCTGGAAGGAGAGCAGGGAGTGTTGCAGATAAGGGCTCTGTCCATTGAGCAAATACTGCAAATTATTATCAATGCTAAGAAGGGAAACAGCAGAGGAGCAAAAACAGAAATAGCACTTTGAAGGCACTCTCAAGGGACCTGGGCTACAGGACAGGGAAGAAACTCCAACTGGATCTCTTGAAATCCTCTAGCAGAGCACGGAACTCTGTCAGAGGAATCTGGTGTACGCAGCCAGACCCCAAGCCAGTCGCTAAGTCCATGCTTTATATTTAAGCAGCCAAATATGCCTAATCACTCTCCAAGGCTCAGCTAGATAAACAATGCGCTTACTCAGTTAACAAGAGGAATTAAAGCCTGTTTCTCAAGTCACCATGAGAAAGCAGAAAAGAGGAAGGTGCTTTGGTATTGGGTGCTTACATCAGTGGAACATTTCATAATTGTCCTCAGTCTTATTGTTCACAGTGAACCTGAGGACCCAGAGTAAGATGACTGTGAACCCAAGTTCTCTCCAAGCCTAGACAATCTCAATTCTAACAACAGACCCTTTGCTTTGTTCGGTGCATGGTTCTGACCCACCAGGCTCAGCTGGGGAGGATGTCCATTTAAGTCCAGCACCTGCCACAAGTCACCAGCTACACACAGGAAGGCGAGAGCAACAGGCTGAAGGCAGGTGTCCAGCCAGTGGTCCTGAACCTGCACCAGACCCAAGAGCTATGCCTGTGCTATCAAACGCTGAACTCCTGGGATCAGTGATCAGTCCACCCACTGACAGACATTTCACAAGGGGCTCCTGGTGTCGTGGAAGCTCCCAGACTGGTATGGGGTCCTGCAGACCTTGCTGCTGAGGAAGGGATGCAGTCCCACCTCCATCTGGAGGCTGGGGAGGACTACTCCTGGGACTCAAGAGTCCACGGAGGATCTTCCCTAACAGCCAGCCTGCTCTTCCTTGACACACTCTTCCCAGACCCTCACCCTTGATCCCCAGGCCCTCTGGCGGGACTCCCTGGCGCCAGTCTTCCCTCATCCCTAGTCCCCTCTTCCCTGGCCCCGTCCCAGACTCCGCCCCTGACCCCAGACCCGGCCCCGGTCCTTCACCCTGGCTTCCAGTCCCCTCTGGCCCGACTCGCAGCCCCGCTCTTCCCGGACCCTTGATCTTTAGCTCCCTCTGGCCCGCTGACCTCCGAGTCTGAGCCCCCGGCTCCTCGGGCCCGACCCCTGACCCAGCCCCTGACCTCCGGCCCCGGCGTCCGCCAGGCCCCGCCCCGGGAGCCACCATCTGGGTCCGCGGCCCGGAACTGGGGACGCCGTGGCCGGCCAAGGGCGCGCGCACCGCGCGGCCCGCCTCGTGTCCCTCACCGTGGAAGTCGCCTGTGTCGGCCACCACGGTGGTGAACTGCTTCAGCTGGTCCAGCGCGGACTCCATCCTCTGGCGCTTCACCGGGGAGCCCGACATGGCGAGGCGCGGGCAGCGACGGCCAGGCGGGGGAGGGCGTCGGCCCACAATGCTCCGCGAGCCCCGGCCAATCGGAGACGGCGCCCCGCCCCAGAGGGAGGAGCGAAGAGGCCCCGCCCCCAGGCCGCAGGCGGGATCCCGGCGTGCCCGAGGTCCGTGGGGCGGGGTCGCTCGCCGCCCCTTTCTCAGCGAGGAGCTTGGCTGTGTTGCCCAAGCTGGCCTAGAACTGCTGGGCTCCAGCGACCCTCCTGCTTCAGCTTCCCGCGTGCTGGGACCCAGGGGCGTCGGTGCGACCCGACAGGTGCATTCCTTCCCGGGAGGCTGCTGTTTCCCGAGTCCGCGTTCTACGGGCGGGGACGGCGGGAGCGGGCGGGAAGCAGAGGCTGTCCCTGGCCAGGCTCACAGCACCGCCCTGAGGCAGCATAAACTGGAGGCACGTCAGAGGGGGACCGCGGGGCATCTGCCAGTGTGAACAGGTCTCCCTTGTGAAGGGCCTGGGGTGAAAGAAGAACCTGCCATGGCCGCATTGCTCACCTACACCAGCTCCAGTTCAGTGGGCCTGGAGCCCCAGTTTAGCTGGGGCCCTCAAAACCAAGGACCCTGAAGAAATTTTCTGGGTTGATGGAATGTTCCCCATCCTGACCAGCAGCATCACCCGCTACTCGCACCCAGAACTTGTGAATGTCCCTTCCATGACCTCCCCCAGGCTCCCTGAGTTGCAAAGCGGATGGATCCAGACAAGCTAGAGTTGTTCCGCGCTGTCTCTCTGGGGTAGGGGTCACTAGGGGCATATCTGTCAACACTCTTCCAACTGTACATTTTATCATGTGTACATTTTACCTGAAAACCCCTACAATCAAAAACGACACCACTGTCCTGGCATCCTTGGGCGGAAGATGATGGAGACATAGAAAAGTGCCTGCCCCAGTCAGGCCTGGTGGCACCTGTGATCCAACCACTCGGGAGTCTGAGGAGGAACGTGTCAAGTTGGAGGCCAGCTTGGACAACTCAGCAAGACCTTAACTCAAACTAATAAAAAATAAAGGGCTGGGGGTGTATCTCAAAGCTCTGTGTTCCATCCTCCCCAAAACACCCTCAGGACAGGGGCAAGTTTATACCAACAGGCACAGGGTGCCGGCTGGGCAGAGGGCAGCTGCTCGATCCTCTCTCTGTTTGCATTTCCCCATTATGCCCTAATTCTGTCCGAGAAGTAGAATGAGAAACCCCTGGGGAGGGGGGAAGCACTGGTCACCCTTCCTGCCTGTGGCAGATAATGTCCACCCACTTGAGATTTTCTCCCCCTTCACTTCATATCCCCAACAGCAGGGCCCAACACACTTTCCATCTGTGTGGGGTGAGCAGAGCCAACAGGTGGGTGTGTCCAGCACAGTTCCTTTTTGCAGATGGAGAAAGAACCACTGGGTCAGGAAGGGAGGAGGGACCCTGCTGGGCCAGGCTCCAGGAGCCAGGTCCTCTGTGGCTTGGAAACTTGCTTGACTGGGCTGGGCTGAAGAAAGAGGTGTCCAGGGACTTTGCACCTGAACTTCATGCTGACTCAGGGAACCGCCCAAGTTGTTTCTTTCTTCCAGCCCTGCATGAAGGGGCTGTGTTGCCCCCTAGGCCTCTGGGGGCCAAGCCAGTCACACCTTTGCTACTCGGGCATGTGACACCTGGGTTAAATAAGGTGGGTGTGTCTTGAACAGTGAAGACTGAGCTTCCCTGGCCTTGCTTGGCAAAGGCAGCCCTGTCACCCGGCCAGACCAGTTCTGCCCACTGAGAGTGCCTGCGAACACAACTGCTTGCCAGGCAGCCAGCTGGAGATGGAGAGCAGGCTTCAAATCCACCTCCCCAAGGACGGGGCCTAGGGGCATGGGTGGGATAAAGAACAGGGTGGGCCAGGGCATGGGGAAGGGTGGTGGGCAGTAAGGGAAAGTGGTCACTGTGGTCTGCAATCAAACTCGGTGGCTCCCTCAGGACACACATTCAGAACGTGTACGTGGCTGCTCCAGGGGTGGAGTTTGGGCCATCTGAGGTCAGAAGGCCACCCGTGCCCACGTGAGGGGTCGGTGGTTTCAGAAGGTTTGGGATAGACAAAAGTGGCCCCTAAGCTTCTGAGGAACCACTTGGGCAGTGTTGCCACGGGGGCCCACCAGCCAGAAGGGGTGTCTGCACAGCTGGTGGAGTGTGCTGCTTGGAAACACAACCTCTGAGATCTGCGGTCCACGCAGCCGAGCGGCAGGTCTGTCCGGGTTTCCCCTGTTTCCACCTCAAGCCACTATGTGCTACTGACAAAGCTGTTCACGGAATGGGAACTCAGGGATAGGGCAAGCTTCAAGGCAGGGGTACCAGAGTGCTGGTGAGACAGGGTCCCCACGGTCTCAGGCCTCAGGAGAATCCCAGACCAGCTGACAACTGGTGGTTGTCAATGCCCAAGGGGCACTCCAGTGCCAGCCTGAGAATTAAGTCTTGGAGGTGTCAGAGGGCAAACTTACAAGAACTTAATTTATTTATTTGCACCCCTGTTTGAACCCAAAGCTGCTTTTACTTACTGAACCACAGCCCTAGTCCTCTTTAATTTTTGAGACAAGATCTCATTAAGTTGCTTAGGGTCTTCCTGAGTTGCCCAGGCTGGCTGTGAACTTGCAATCCTCCTACCTCAACCTGCCATGTCACTGGGATGATAGGAAAGTGCCACCACAAATTCTGTCAAGAACTTAGTTTTACAGATTTTTAAAAAATATTTTGTTTATTTAGTTGTAGCTGGACACAATACTTTTATTTTATTTTTACGTGGTGCTGAGGATCGAACCCAGGGCCTCGCACATGCCAGGCGAGCCCTCAACCGCTGAGCCACACCCCCAGCCCAGGTTCACAGATCTCAATGGGCTTTATTTTCAATATCAGAGCTGGGCAACACTTCATTCTGTAAGCCAGAATTCATGTGCCAAGAGGCTGAGCAGGACAGGTGGGCTTCACAGACAGGGAAGAGCTGAGGGAAGCAGAGACAGCTGGGTCATTGGGAGGTTCCTGTCCTTGCGGGGACCCATGGGAGGCAGCAATGGGGAAATGCCTGCTGGGTTAGCATGGGTTTCATGTTTGTGTCGGGTGAGCTTTGTCATGCCATAGGAGCTGGCCTGCTTGGGAAGGTGGCGTAATCTCTCTGCCCCTGATCCCAAGAAGGTCAGATAACAGCTGGGTTTAGCCTGGCCATGTGGAACTTTCACTGAGTGGCCTCCTTTTGGTGTTCAGACTGGTTTCTGGGGGCCCAGAACAGCACCTTGGTCCTGAACAATGGCCTCCTGTAACTAGTGTTCTGGGCTTTTTTGTGGCACTGGGGATTGAACGTAGGGCCCATGTGCTAGGCCGGCATTCTCTGCTGAGCTACACCCCAGCTCTGTAACCAGGAGCAGGAGACAGAGCCAGGTTTCCGTGCGGGAAGCAGTGGAGGAGGGGGAGGAGGAGGAGGAAAGCACAGGAGCCGTGGAGGGTGGCAGCCAAGGACCTGCCAAGGACTTGTAAGTGGGCCTGGTGCTCCACAGTTGCCGTGCTTAGCTGGGCCACTTGGCCCATCTTGCTCAGTGTCCACATGCACAGCTCCTCCCAGGATGCCCTCAATGTCCCAACCCTGGTATATGGGGCAGAGCAGGTCATGGGCAGCCGGAACCACTCTCTCCAAGGAGCCCAGCAGGAGCTCCCATCCTATTGGGAATGGGTTGGGCACCGTTCGTGGGAGGGCCACCTGGGAAAGCCATCTGAAGAAGGCCCTGGGGCAGTGTCCACATACTGGGCATGCGTAGGGAGGGTCTGGGACTGCTGTGCCAGCCAGACCACGACCACCACAAGGCCCTGGCAGGCCACATCAGGGAGTCAAAGAAGGGGACAGAAAATGGGACACATAGCTGAGGGGATGGCAAGTCCAGGATCACTACCACATCCACCTCTTTGCTCAGCAAATGGCCAGGCACTGTGCTGGGCTAACGGTGGAAAAGGCCAGTGTGTCAGTTACCTGTGGCTGCTTAACCAGTGACCCCAAGACAGGCAGAGAACAGCAGCAAGCATTTCTTTCCTCTTTTTTTTTTTTTTTGTGATACTTGGGGATGAACCCCGAGTGCTCTACCACTGAGCTAGGTCTCTAGCCCCTTTTATTCTATTTATTTATCGGAGTCAGGGTTTCACTAAGTTGCAGAGGCTGGCCTGGAACTTGCAATCCTTCTGCCTCGGCCTCCCAGGTAGCCAGCATTACAGATAGGTGTGCACTCCCACACCTGGCAGCGACAATCATTTCTTACCTCTCAGTTTCTGCAGGTCAATAGCCCAGGAGCAAGAGGACACAATGATACACACCTGTAATCCCAGAGACCCAGGAGGCTGAGGCAGGAGGATCACAAGTTCAAGGCCAGCCTGGCCAACTTCAGTTGAGAACTTGTCTCAAAAAAAAGAAAAAGAAAAAGAAAACGGGGGAGACTATGGATGTAGCTCAGTAGTAGAGTGCCCTGGGTTCAATCTCCAGTACCAAAATAAATAAGTAAATAAAAAGGAAGAAAATTGTGGGTGACACAGACTCTAACACAGATCACTTTGGACACCATGCTGAGTGAAGAAAGCCAGCATGGAAGGACAAACACCGTGTGGTCCTGCCTGCTTGAGACCCCTCGAGCAGCAACCAGAGAGCAGGCTGGAGCACGAGGTTTGAGGAGCACGGGAATCAGCATCTGCTGTGGACAGGGTCAGTTTGGGGAGTGAATGTGGTGAGTGCCGCAGACTGTGTACCTGAGAATGGCCGAGAGTACGAATTCACTTGTGTGCATTTTACCACAGTGCGTAAGACGAGCAGCCAGGCCCCAGAACTTATTCTCTTGTTGTTCTGGGCGGTGCTGTGGATCGAACCCAGAGCCTCCTGCAAGCTCTGGGAGCCACACCCGTCCCCTCCTTGTGGTGAGAACCAAGGCGAAGCTCTTTGCTGCTGGTCTGCACCCTGCCCACACCGTGGTCTGCTGACAGCCAGCCCTGAGGTCTTCCTCCTTCCTTCAAGATGTTCTATACACACACACACACACACACACACTCACGTCACACCAGGGGTTCTGGGCTCACGCTGCTGTGAGGCAGCACATGCAGAGCCTTTCCCCAGCAGCCCCTCCCCAGAGGGACCCCCTGGTGCCAGCAGCGCCACCCCAGGGAACAGGTGCCCCCCCACCGTGCTGGGGCATCTTGCCACCTGTGCTGTTCCCCTAACCTCCCTGGCGACCATTTTGCATTTTCTACCAAGTTCGGGGGAGCCCTCTGGGAAGAGTGTGGGAAGCATTCTGGGTGGCCCAGTAGGCCTGAGGGGGGGATGGACAGCCACGGCCACAAAGACACACTTGTTCCCAGACACAGGCAGGCCTTGTCTGTGGAGCTGTTTGCTGGTGGCACAGCTGGGGCACAGAGATGGCCCCTGGCCATCCCATCCACAAAAGGGTGCTGCTGGGTGCGTGACTGGAGGCCCCTCCCCCTGCAGATCTGGGATCAGAATGTTGCCCAGTGTGCGTGACCCCTCCCCTCCTCCTTGATGGGATCCTCTGCCTGGGCCCCACGGGGGCTGGCACGGCCAGACACCCCCTCCTTCCTGTTGGCCTGTAGGGGAGGGGAGGCCAGTGCGGTGAGGGGTTAAGGATGAGCCTGTTGGACTGAGGGAAATTGCATTTGAATCCCAGTTAGGTAACCTGGTTCCCCTGTGTCTTGCGCTTGGTCCAGGCTGGCATCTCAGGGTGCTGCTAAGTCCACCCGAATGCTATGGCCAGTGTTTTGTGTGTGGTTATAAATGCACCCTCGGGGGCTGGGGCTGGGGCTCAGCGGCAGAGCGCTGGCCTAGCAGGCATGAGGCACTGGGTTTGATCCTCAGTCCCACATGAAAATACACAAATAAAATAAAGGCCTTCTGTCCATCTACAACTACAAGAAAAAATTTAAAAATAAATAAATGGTCACCCTCTAGTTTGCAGACCCTGGAGAGTGACAGCCTCACATTTAGGGTCAGCAGCCAAGGGAACGTGCAGGGCCAACTGCCCTAACACTGTATGATCTTTGACCCACTCCTGGGCGGATGGGGTCAGTGGCTCTGTCCTGCTCTTGAGGAGGGTCATGTAAAGTGGTGGAAAGTCCCTTGGGAAACACAGGGACAGGGCTGCAGTTGTGGCTCAGAAGTAGAGTACTTGTCTACCATGTGTGAAGCCCTGAGTTCGATCCTCAGCACCACATATAAATAAATAAAATAAAGATTTTTTAAAAAAATCTTAACATTAAAAAAAAGAAAACACTGGGACGAATCCGGGAGCCCAGGGGCCTAAGCCTGCAGGTCAAGCCAGGCCACCTCCAGACCAGCTGCTCCTGAGTGGGGGCTGGCTTAGGCCTCTGGGTCTGGTGCTCAGGGCCTCCTCCGCTGCTCAGGGGGCAGCATGGGGAGGGAGCTTCTGAGGAAGCAGGTGTAAGTCCTGCGGGGGGGTGCTGTGACCCAGCCTGGAGACAGCAGCCAGAACCCCTCCCAGGCTGGTGCAGGACGAGCCCTGCTGGTACAGGTGGGTGGGAGATCCTGCCGAGTGGCTGCCAGGGCCTGGTGGTTTCCAGCCAACCCCCAAGGTCAAGCCTCCCTAGTCCCACAGAGGTCTCTTTGGAGCAGGTGGAGTCCAGGGCCCCACCATCTCTTGAAGGAGCAGTCTGCCAAGCAGGAAACCCGGCCCTAACCCACTGCCTGTTAGGCCCAGCTCCCTATCTCTGGGGTTGTAGCCCAGGCAAAAGCCACCTCTGCTGGCCTTGGAGGGAGGTGACTGCCACATCCAGTTCATAGTTCAAAGGACCTGGGACGTCCCCAGTTCCCTTTGGCCATATCCTGCAGGAAACACTGGGCTCAAGGTGCCTGCCTGGGACGTGAGGCCGAGCTTTGGAGGCCCAGGGGCCAGGCCTCTACTCAACCAGCAGAGGACACAGCCTCTGCAGCTCAGCTCCACAGGTGCAACCCGCTCCCTGTAGTTAGCCCCACTCATTGCACTGGGATCCCTGATGGGGTCCAAGGCCACTGCACCCCAGGATTGGGTCCCCAAGCTTCCGGACACAGGGTCACTTCCCTCAACCAAGTCCGGTGCTGGGGCAACCTCTGGCAGCCACCTCGTGCAGCACACAGAGCCACCAGCAGAGGGTGCCAAAGGCTTCCAGGGGAATATTGGCCAGGCAGGCAGTACCCACTGCAGAGAGGGGCAGGAAAAACCATGGATACCACCAGCTGATGGTGAGCTGGGACTCACAGGTTCTAGGCTCTCTTTCCGATGCCTCTCTCAGCTTGAGCCTCACTTGTGACACACCCCTCCTGGGCAGACCTGGCAAACCTGGCTCACTCCCACCTGGCATGTGCCCCACGAAGGCCAGACTGGGTGATGGGCTTTGGGCCTTCTGGACATGTGGCCTGGGATGATGCAGTGAGCAGAGCGGGTAGGTGTTGCGGGGGACAGCTTCCTGGGCCCCTCGCCTCTCAGAAATGTCCCCTCCGCTGGGGGCCTTTTTGAATGGGTATAGAGGTGAGGGGTCTTCCTTGACAGGTTCCACCCACCTGGCCATGGCCAGCCCTCTGCCTGACAGCTCATAAAGAGGTGCAGATTCCTGTGTCTCTAATAAAATGTGAAATTGGCTGGGGATGTGCTCAGTGATTGACTGCCTCTGAGTTCAATCCCTAGTTCCCTCCCCGCCAAAAAAAAAAAAAAACCAGAGATGCAGCTTCAGGAGGCTCTAGGAGACAGACAGGTGGCTTCCAGGAGAAACTGGTTTAATAATGTGGCCTTAGAGCCCCCACCCTCATTTCTGGATGTGAGGCTCTGCCCAGGGCTCTAAGATCACCAGTCACCAGCATGCAGTGCTTAGCTGGCCTGAGATGTGGTCAGAGAAAGTTCCTGTCTGGGCTCTGCTGGATGGGAGTGGGTGTCTACAGCCCTCGCGCCTTGGTCTTTGAAAGGGTGAGGGCACAGCATGCCCCTAACCGGTGGGGCAACCGTGGCTTCCTGTCCTGGAGCCCCTGCAGGCCATTTTTTGGGGACAGCATCCTGTGGGGGACAAACCTGGAGTCCAGGTCACCAGCCTAAGCAGCCTGGAGCTCTGGCCCACCTGAGACAGGTGGGAACACCTGGGAGCAGGTGCATATGAAATCAAGCAGCAGGTGGTGAGTGTCAAACTCCAGAGGCCAGGAGCCGACATCAGCACAGGGAGGCCAGAGAGGCCCTGCCCACCTGGGGGGTCCTGTGGCCTAGGGCTGATGGATGGAGGCTGGCACTGCTAGGTGGCAGGTTTGGCTGGGAGAGGCCTTGGTTTGGGTGGGTGAGTGGCTTGCAGCTGAGAGGCCATCCATGGACCTGGCCCAGCCTGAAGATAAGCCAACCGCCTAGAGGCAGATGAGCACCCCATCCAGCCCATGTGAGTCCTCAGTATAAAATAATACACATATAAAATAATACTCCGTGCACTGGGAGCGGGCCCACCACCCGTGCTGCCTCCCTCTGCAGCAAGGGTGGCAACAGTCCACCAGGTCTAGCTGTCCTCCACCCTCCTCTGGTTCTTGGAATGAAACTTGTTCATGAGTTCTTCCAACTCCGACCCACTTTGCTGCTTCTAGGGAGAAGGGATGAGGAGCTCAGACAAGGGGCCAGAGGCCACGACCCCACTCCTTCCCAGCACCCCAGGAGCAGGTAGGTGGGTGTACTGTGAAAGAGGCACCGGAGCGGAGCGCTCACCTCCAGCATCGCCTTCTGCACTGTGAGTTGGCTGTACACGCGGATGCCCTCCTCCCCGCACACCCTCTTCAGCTCATCTTTGTTGAGGGAGAAGAGCTGGGGTCCAGTCAGGATACCCAGGTTCTCCACGATCCTGGGGGTGGTAGAGAGTCAGGGCGCAGGGGTGGGCATGGCGGCTGCGTGCACTGGCGTGCACTTGCTCAAACCCGCAGCCCTTCCGCTCACCGGCCGCTGAAGGCCTTGGCTTCTAGCCAGGCCCGGACTTCATCCGGGCCGGACTCAAAGGTGAGTGGCAGGTGCACTGGCTGGGTGCGCTCCACGCGGAAGTGCCTCTGCGGCTGCGCCTTGATGTGGCTAATTTTCTTCATGAGCTCATCGTTGACTTCATCCATGTGGTGGATCAGCTCTGCAGGAGCGGGTGCTAAGCCGTGGACCCGCGCAGGCCCTGGCTTCCCCCTGCCCTCCCAGGCCGCCCCGCACCTCCTTGCTCCCTCTCCATGTAAGCGCCCTCTCACCATCTTTGTTCCCTGCGAAGATAGGGGGCAGTTTATGCATCGGGCTGGCGGGACCCCAGTATTTCTGGCTGGCCTGCAGGGGCAGGTGGTGAGGTGGGTGCTCTGAAGACCTGCCCAGACCCCTACCTGACTTGTGGGCCGGCCCTTCCTTCCCTGGGCCAAGACAGAGGAAGGAGCCTCTGCACAGGCTCTGGCCCAGGGCTGGGGTGCAGCGGTATTCCCAGGCTGAGACTCAGCTGTCCCCCCAACCCCACCCAGGGCAAACGACTGTGTTGTGAGGGTGGGGAAGAACAGAGCCGGGCACCTGCTCCAGGGGGGCACCAATGTCCTCTGGCCGAACCTCATCCAGGATGTTGCAGGGCACATAGCCAGACTGGCCACTTCGGCTGCGAAGCTTCCACCACTGCCGGCCATCCTCCAGGACCTGCCGTGTCCCGGGGCCATCAGGTCTACCGTTTTTCCTGCCCTTCGACCCCCACCCTCCCCAGCCACGGGCACTAGTGTGGTTGCTGGGACTACTCACATGAGCCACACTTTGCAGAGAGGCAGAGAGTGCCCCAAGTCTCCCCTGAGCTCAGCCCTCAGGCCACTGTGCATCCTGGCCCCAGGCTTCAGTCCTGGCTGGGGGGGGGGCTACCCCTGCCTGGCCTTAGCAGGGTCCTGGAGGGAGGATGCTTCCTGGCCTCATTGTGGATGTAAACCACACCCTGCCCCAGCCTGCTCCACTTTCTGTCCCTCAGTGAGTGGCCTGGATTCAGGTTTGGCACAGTGGCTACAGGGGAAGGCTCCCGGGTGGCCATGAGTGTCAAGCCCCTTCTCTGTTCACTGGAGGGCCCCCCACTTGGCAAAGTGACTGCCCAGCATACACGGGTTCCGCACACCCTCGGGAATCCCCCAGACCTGGAGGGCCCTCGGCAAGGCCGTGCTGGGAGTAGGGGAGATCCTGCCCACGGACCCAGCTGGAACCCAGAGCTGGGGACCCTAGGGAAATAGGCTGTGCCCATCTCGTGGTTCCACAGTTGGGTCACCTTCCCTGGTCAGGCTGACCCCTCACCTCTAGGACCTCATCCTTGAGCACCGACAGCTCGTTGGCATTGCGGGCTGTGAAGTCGTAGAGAATCTTCACGTACTTGGCCGGGGCTGATGTTGGCTGGTGGCCCCTACAAGGACCCAGAGGGACTGGTGCAGCAGCTTCCCAGGCACGCAGCTGCCTGGCTCTGCTGCCCAGGTTGCAGTGGAGGAGGGGCTGTCGCTCACAGCCCGGAAGGGAAACTGTGACAGCCCTGGAGGTGGAGTGGACGGGAGGGCAAGATGCAGGGCCTGGCCCACCAGAGCTGCAGCTGGGTGCCTGGGGGTGACAGGGTCATGGGGCCAGGACATTTTCAGAGCCACAGGCCCTGGGTGCTGCACAGGGCACCGGCCTGCAGGCTCTCTGGAGGTCTGGACCTACATCCCCAGGGGCATGGGTGGAGCTGTTGGTGCAGAACAGGACTGCTCCCTGTCCCACTGCACTGGGAGGAGCAGGGTAGAGGCCGCCAGGGTGAACAGACAGCTGCTGAAAACACTTCTGTGTAGCTCCACCTGGGGGCTGGAGCTGTGGCTCAGCGGGAGAGCACTTGCTTCCCAGGTGTGAGGTCCTGGGTTCGATCCTCCTCACCACACAAATAAAATAAAGGTACTGAAGTTCTCCTGGGGACCACAGGCCCAATGTGGGCCAAGAGGATGGGCTTGTTTGGAATACGGATTTGCAGCCCCTTCCCTCCTGAAACAAGATTCTGGGACCTTGCAGGTTGCAAGTGTCCCAGGCAGACCCTGGGCCGGGAGTGAGGATACAGAAGTGGGGGGGCAAAGAGGGGTTCGCCCCTGGGTCCATTCTTTTTGTATGGTGCTAGGGATGGAACCCAGGGGTGTTCTACCATTGAGCTCCACCCCCAACTCTTCTGATTTTTTATTTTGAAATCTGGTCTCCCTAAGTTGTCCAGGCAGTTCTGAGAGTGAAAAGCAGCTTCTCATCTGGAAGAGGCATTTTAAGCCACTTGAAGGAGGTGTTTGCCACCACCTGGTGGCAGCACACCCCAGTCCATGCTGTGGAGGGCGTCACACCACCTCCCTGCAATGGGGCTTACCTGTGAGAATGTGGGGAGCTGACTGGTGGGAAGACGTCCCCCTGGGGTGTGGACTCAGAGGAGAGACTGTGTTTCGGGGAGTTTCTTATGGAGAGTCGGCTCACAGGGGTGGGCTGTGGGGAAAGCAGGGCTTGATGTCGGTGGAGGCCAGGCAGTGCCAGGCAGGGGCCCAGGACAAAGGGCACAAGGCAGACTTGGTGAATGACTGTGACCTGGCAGGCCGGGCAGGGGGCAGCCCCAGCTGTGGCTCCAGGAGTGGCAAGGGCAGCGGTTGGCAGCGGTTGGGGAGGCAAACTGCAGAGGGGTGGGGTCTGACCTGGTCATCGGGGCCAGAGGCCAGTCCTTCCATCTCCCAGGGAGCCTCCTGCAGCACATCCAGAGGCGGTTCCCAGCCACTGTGGAACTTGGGCACGTACAGGGGCACCTGTGGCTCCTTCGGCCACTCAGAGCTGGGGTGGGCAGTGCCGGGGTCAGCCAAGACTCCTCCTGGAGCTGGCCCACCCAGGACCCCATCCTGGTCCAGGCCCTGCCCTCACCCTGTCCATACCGGGGCCGGGTCCAGGTGTCCCCCAGGGACTCCCACAGTGACATCTCCTTTGGGACCAGGTGGCCACGTAGGAAGGCCACAGCCTCCTGGGACAGCAGCGGGCTGAAGACGGAGCGTGCCATGTCTGGGCCTCCGCAGGTGTTGACGATCTGGGGGATGGCGTGGCTCAGAGGGGCGACCCAGCCTGCAGCTGCACAGGGGCCACCCTGGGTCCCCGCCCCCATCCGCCCCACCTGCCCCAGCCCCAGCACCAGGTCCAGAGGCCCGAAGAGGAAGTGCACCAGCTCAGCCGCACTGGGGTTCTGGATGTGCTTCTGCAGCTTGGCCTGGAGGGAGCGGGCAGGTGACAGGTGGCAGGGAGAGGGCAGGTGACAGATGGTGTGGGGGAACCTCCACCCTCACCACCAGCACAGGGCAGGCCTGGACTCACCAGCAGATTGATGGCCAGCTTGGTTTTCTGGAAACAGTCGACAAACTCACCCTCAGAGGGGGGCCGGGCACGCAGCGTGAGGACACCCTCTGGCACAGGGTGGAGGCCGTGAGCCGGCTGGCCGGCCCGGCCTCGTGGGCCCTGCCTGCTGTCCGATGTTGAGCCCCCCCAGGCCAGCCGTCCCCAGCTCGGGGCCCTGCGCCGCCCTCCACGCACCTGCCGGCCCCTTCTTGCCCTTCTTCTTCCCTTTCTTCCGCTGGTTCAGCTGCTTGAAGGCCTCGGCCGCCTTCTGTAGCCGGGCCACGAACCACTCGATGTCATCCAGGGCGCAGTTGAGGATTTGCTGGGGTCAGAAGAGCAGGGGTGAGCTTCAGACCTCCACCCACTCTGGGGCTGCTCTACAGGCAACAGGCCGTCTGGGCCCATTGCAGGGGAGGCCGGGAGGGCCCAGCGGGGGGTGGGAGGGCACCCACCGTCTCCTTCTCTATCCTCTGAGCCAGCACCGCCCGAGGCTCCTCATCCTGCGATTCCCGGCGGCGGTAGCCTGGTGGGGACAGAGCAGCTGCCCAGGGGCCCTGCAGACCCTCCAGGGAACCCCGACCTAGCCCTGGGCCTACCTGGCTCTGTGACGGGTGCTGGCAGGCCCACGCGGTTCTTGGCCTGAGGAGAGTCCCCAGCCTGGCGCTGAAAGGGGATGGGAGCTGGGCTCTGGGGAGGCGGCAGGATGGACTGCCGCTGCCGGATCTTCTCCTGGTGCCCCCTGGAGGGGACAGGAAGGCCTGCTCAGCTGGCCACCACCCCAGTCCTGGGCAGCTGCCTCCTTGGTGCCCTCCCTGCCCTGGTGAGAGCCCAGCTCCCCGGGTCCCCAGGGCCCTACTTCAGGGTCTGTGGCCGCAACTTCTTCCCCATCCGGCAGTCGGCCAGCGCGCTCTGGATGTCCTCCTGCACCAGCTCCGCCTGGGGGACAGGGGCATCAGGCTGGCTCAGCGGGTGCCTCACCCGCCCCTGTCAGCTGCCTCACCTCCACCTCGTCGCAGTGGAAGAAGTGCACGTCGGGCCGGCTCTGCTCCGAGTCCTGGCACACCAGCAGCAGCACCGAGGGGTAGCGCAGCTGGTTCAGCACCGTCTGGCTGCGCAGCACGGTGGGCAGCGGGAAGTTCTCCAGCTCTTCCTGGGGACAGAGGGCAGGCGGTGACGTGGCCTCAGCCGGCCCTGGACACAGATGTGGGCCATGGCCACAGGCAGGGAATGGACCACAGAAGTGGCCGAGAAAGGGACCAGTGCCCTGCCAGAGGCGTGATGGAGCAGCATGTGCTCTTGGGACACAGACGTGGCAGGAACTTGCAGGGGCAGGACGGACCAAGTCCAGGGACAGGACTGACACTGCTCACACTGCAGACACATCTTGAGTACAGACCCCAGGGACACAGCCAGGCCTGCTGACTGCAGCCTGTGAGCCTCTCGCAACTGGACACAGCCTGGCCCCAGTGCAGGTTGCTGCCTGGGCTCTGGCCAGGTTGATCCTGCTGGCCCTTGGCCTCGTCCTCTTCCACATGCTCACCCCAGAGACCCGGCACCCATGGGAGCCCAGTAGACAACAGCCTGCTCTACCGCCTGACCTGGTTCTCAACGTCCAGCAGCCGCAGGGCCTTGTCGTCCACCTGCAGCAGCACCTCCTGCGCCCAGACCTTCTCCTTGGCACTGAGCTGCACCAGCTTCCGGATGGCGTCGTCCACAGATGTGATGGCCTCGCTCTTGTCCATGATGAATGTGGCCAAGTGCTGGGGGCAACAGTCACGACTGGGTTCAGCCGGGTTTGTGCCCAGGCCCAGGCCCAGGGCTGGGGGCCCCCGCCCACCCAGGGGGTCCCGCAGGGCCACAGCTTTATCTCAGGTGGAGGCGCCCCCATTCTGCCCTGGTTGACATCTTTGGGGTCACAGTGGTGCACTGATAAAACCTGAAAGCATTCCTGGCTGCCCGCCACCTTGGGCACTCCTCTGCCCTCCCCACCTCTTGCTGCTAGGCCCTTCTCCTCTCTCAGGACCTCACACTGCATCTGTGTGCTGGGCCCGAGGCCGGTCCTGCCCTCAGGATGCCCTCACCCAGAGCAGTGGGATCCGGGATTGGCTCCTCGGGGACATGGGTGGAAAGAGCGCATCGGGGGCTCTTCCGCAGCCTGGCCTGGCCTGCCCCAGTGAGCTGCCCTCTACCTCATCAGCAAAACCCTCCCACAGAGCTTCAGGCTTCCGTAAACAGTGCTGGGCCAGGTGGGTAAACTAGCTAGGCCATCAGACAACCCACAGCCACAAAAGCACTAGAGAAATCAGACGGTGATTTCTCACCACGTCTAAGGGAACTTTCTCCACGGGCACCTTGCCCAGCAAGGGGGAAAACACGCGAGCTCCGAAGAAGAGACTAACCAATCTGACAATAAAAAAAAGATTTCTGACTGGGTATCGCTCAGCCATGTAGTGCTTCCTAGCATGCACAGGCCCTGGTTCAATCCCTAGCACCAAAAAATAAAAAACAGCCAGATGCAGTTCAAGGCCAGCCTCAGTAATTTAGGGACACTTTCTCTGAACAAACCACACAATAAAAAGAAATAAAAAGGGCTGAGGATGTAGCTTAGTGGTGGAGCTCTCCCAGATTCAGCCCAGTATCCCCCGCCACACACGCAAATAAAGGATATTGATAATAAGTAAGTAAACAAATAAATACTTAAGTCAGAACACAATAACACTGCATCAGAAAATTGCCAAAGGATATGAGCACAAAGAAAACAAATATGAATAACTTTTTTTTAGTTGTACATGGGCATAATACCTTTATTTTATCTATTTATTTTTGTGCGGTGCTGAGGATCAAATGCAGTGCCTCGCAGGTGCTGGGCAAGCGCTCTCCTGCGGAGGTACAACCCCAGCCCTGTGACTTTTTAATACAGAAAATCATATGTAAATCTTATTGAATAAAAGAACCACACATTGAAACTCTGAGCCTTTATTATTTTAGCAATAAGTCACTGTCTCTTTCACCTATTCTACTGTCCAACCCTCAAAGTCACTAGGGTACATCGTGGTTCAGATGTGGAGACAGGCAATGTCACCTAGCACCTGCCAGCCTCCCATGCAGAGGCTGGTGACAGCTGTAAAGGCACACATCTTCCCTCCCAGCTCTGCTGCAGGTGGCCTGTGCAGGTGCAGTGTGGCGCTGGGCCAGGCTGCTCCCTGCAAAGCCACTTGCAATAACAAAGCCTGGGTGCGACTCACGTGGCCATCAGCCAGAGGAAGAGTGAGTGGGCGAAAACACACAGCAGAATCCCAGGGGGTTGTGTGGGGCGGAGGAAGCCCTGAAATGCACGCTGTTAGCACCACACAGAACAACCCACCACATGAAACCAAGCTGCCAGGCCACCAGCGAGCTTAGGACATCTCCCACGGCTGAGACCACACAGGGGACGCTCTTGGACCATAATGAAACTAAAGTCAGATGAATAGCCAAAAGTTAGATAGAAAATCCTCAAATGTTTGGAGATCAAGCTACATAGCTCTAAATAACCCATGGGTCAAAACTGAAGTCACGAGGAAAAGTGAAATATATTCTGGGGTTGGGGAGATATATCTGTGTATATATCTTGTGTTCTGTCCCCAGCACCACAAGAAAATTCTGAAGTATAATAAAAACAGGCATAATATATCACGATTGGTGGACTACAACTACAACTGCTGGCTCTCCCACCCCCGACTCCCCAGTGCTAGGACTGAACCCAGGAGTGCTCTAGCAGTGATCTGTATCCTCAGCCCTTTTATATATATATATATTTTTGAATTCAGGATTTTTTGGAGGAGGGGAGGGGAGTACCAGGGATTGAACTCAGGGGCACTCTACCACTGAGCCACATCTCTAGTCCTATTTTGTATTTTATTTAGAGACAGTCTCACTGAGTTGCTTAGTGCCTTGCCATTGCTGAGGCTGGCTCTGGACTCGTGATCCTCCCTCTCAGCCTCCCCAGCTGCTGGGAGGACAGGCACATGACACAGAGCCCAGATGAATTCAGGATCATGATAAGTTGCCTGGACTGGTCTTGGTCCTCCTGCCTCGGCCTGCTGAATAGTTGGGATTACAGGTGTGCGCCACCACACCCAGCTAAGGCAGTGCACTGAGGGAAATTTATAGTTTCTGATGACGATGTTAGGCAAAAAGTTAAGACTTAGGATCAGTGACCTAAACTTTCAGCTTAAGAAGCTAGAAAAACGTGCTGGGGTGTGGCTCAGTGGTAAGCACTTGCCCGGCATGCAAGGGCCTGGGCCCAACCCCCAGTACCACAGGGAAGAAAGCTACAAAAACACAATAAAACAGACCCCAGAGAGAGTGGAAAGAAGTGAATTAAAAGTAAAAATCAATAGAGAAGCCGGGCGCAGTGGTGCAGGCCTGTAATCCAGTGGCTCCAGAGGCTGAGGCAGGAGGATCACAAGTTCAAAGCCAGCCTCAGCAAAAGTGAGGTGCTAGCAACTCAGTGAGACTCTGTCTCTAAATAAAATACAAAATAGGGCTGGGGATGTGGCTTAGCGGTCGAGTGCCCCTGAGTTCAATCCCTGATACCCACCCCCCAATAAACAATCAATAGGGAAAAATCCAACAAAGTTAGTTATGAAAGAAATGTTAACATTGATAAATCCCCAGCAAGAGCGATCAAGAAAAATGCTAGAGACAATCCCTTCAAAACCAAGAGGACAGAGGGTACATGTCTACACTACCCCAGGCACCCACAGTCTGGCAATCCCACAGAGGCGGCCCAGCACTCAGCCTCACTGGCAAATCACCAGTATCGAAGGAAGAAACGACCAGAAGCTTCACAAACTTTCTGAAAACCGAGGTGAGAACTCTTCCCTCCTGCCCTGTGAGGTCGGCATAACCCTGACCCCCAACCTGCCATCAGCACTGTATGAGAAAGTTGCAGATCAATGTCTCTGGGAGACATTGACACAAAAACCCCTCAACAAAATATTAGCAAATTAGCCCATCAGCACATAAAAAGGGCAGTAGAGCCAGGCGCAGTGACACATGCCTGCCATGTGTCAGGACTCAGGAGGCTGAGGCAGAAAGATGGCAAGTTCAAGGACAGCCAGGCCCTGTCTCAACATAAAAACAAAAAACCAGCTGAGGACGCAGCTCAGTGGTAGAGGTTCCCTGAGTATGGGGGGGGGGGAAGTAGTATACCTTGAAGAAAATGAAGTTATCCCAGAAATGCAAGGTTGGTTCAACACACATAAAAGCCAACCAGGGAGCCAGGCACCATGGCTTACACCTGTGATCCCGGCTACTCAGGAGGCTGAGGCAGGAGGGTCACAACTTAGAGGTCAGCCTGGGAAACTGAGCAAGACCCTGTCCCCAAATAAAAATAAAAAGGGATGGGGGTGCAGCTCAGTGGTAGAGCACTTGCCTAGCATGAAGGGGCCCCAGACTCAATCCTAGCACCACCAAGAAAAAAAAAAAAAATCAGTCAAGCCAGGCACAGTGGTGCATACCTGTAATCCCAGCGGCTAGGGAGGCTGAGGCAGGAAGCTTGCAAGTTCAAAGCCAGCCTCAGCAACGGCAAGGCCCTAAACAACTCAGTGAGACCCTATCTCTAAATTAAATACAAAATAGGGCTGGGGATGTGGCTCAGTGGTTGCATGCCCCTGAGTTCAGTCCCTGGTAAAAACAAAACAAAACAAAAAACCCTCAGCCAATGTAGTTCACTACACCAGCAGTGGCCAATAAACCTCAATAGATTTGGGGAAAGTATCTAACAAAATCCAACACCCATCATGATCAAAAACTCAGCAAAAGAAATCGGAACTTCTCACATTAATAATAGGTATCCACAAAAACAGGCATCAGTAGGACACTGGACGCTCTCTCCAAGACTGGACCTCTGCAGACCCATCTTCATCTAGCATTGTACTTTAAACAGGGAGATGGGGCAAAAAACTAAATGAGTGATATGAAGACGGGAAATGAAGAGTGGTCTTTATTTTCTAGCAATCTGATGTGTATCTAGAAAATCCAAGCATTTCACAAGTCAATCACAAGTAATTTGCAAATGACTTGATTCACCAGTCTCAGGACACTTGATCGTCATACCAAAGTTCAACTGTGTTTCTATAGGCTAACAGCAGACAACTGTTAAAAAGAATACCATTTGTTTTTCATTAATGGGCATTGAATCCAGGGGTGCTCTACCACTGAGCCACATCCCCAGCTCTCTCTCTCTCTTTTTTTTTTTTTTTTTTAATTTAGAGACAGGGTCAGCATTGAATTGCTAAATGCTTCCTAAGTTGCTGAGGCTGGCTTTGAACTTGCAATCCTCCTGCCTCAGCCTCCTGAGCCACTGAGACTACAGGCATGCACCACTGCACCTGCACCATTTGTAATAACATATAAAAATCAAATGCCTAAGCAATAATTTAACAAAGGATATATGCAAGCTTCCTATAATGAAGACCACAAAACACTGATGAGAAATTAAAGAATACCTATTAATGGAAAGGTATCCCATGTTCGTGGATGGAAAGACACAATGTTGTTCAAGTGTCAACTCTTTCTAAAGTGATTCAGAGATTTGACTTGATGCCAATCAAAATTCTAACAGCATCTTTCAGGAGGAGAAACACACAAGTTGATTCTAAAATTCAGATGCAAGTATAAGGAACTCAAGCCAATCTTAGTTGGGCTTGGTGGTACACATCAGTAATCCAAGTTACTCAGAAGGCTGAGACAGGAGGGTTATTTAAGCCTAGAAGTTTGGGACCAGCTGGGCAACATAGCAAAACCCCATTTCTAAAACACAAGAGTGGGGGGAGAGACATAGGATATTTTGAAGATAAAGAACAAGGCTGTGGGACTCACAGGGCCTGAGTTCACGACTCATAAAGCCACAATGAGTTGAAGCTTGTACACAGGCTTATAGACGATTCCAGAAACAGGCCTGTCCAGATGTGGCTAATCAATTCCAGGAGGGGAGGAGAGCCTTTTCACTGTGGCTGGACATGCACACAAGAGAAAAGAAGCCTGGATCCCCACGCCACACCATGCCCCCAAAAACACCTGGATGCCAAGGCCACACTACAGACATCCAAAGGCAACAAAGGCACAGTTCCTCAGGAGGCAAAAAGCCCCCACAGAAGGAAAAAAAGGTGGTCTGATTAGACGTCACCAAGATGTCACATTTGTGTCCCTCGAAAGACAGTGATGCTTATGAGTGAACAAGCCACAGACAGTCGGGAGAAGGTGGTGCTGACCCTCACACCTGACTGCACGTATGAAGACGTCCACATGGATCAGAAGCACCTCCACCTGTATGTGGGCAGAAGCAGCATCAGGGGAGAGGCCTGGGGCCAGGTGGCTGGCAAAGATGCCCTCGCAGCCCGGGGCGGGCACAGTCATCCTCTGCCACGCCTTCTTAAAGTCAGTTCAGGAAGCTGAGGAGGCTGTAAACTACAGGGTCCTGTCGACAGAGACAGGGAGGTGGGGCTGCGACCTCAAAGGGTCTGGCAGGGGCTTGGGGTGACAGAGCCAGGCTGGGTGCCGCCGATGTGGTAACAGGACTGCACGCCCCACCACATTTACTGTACGGAAAGTTAGCAGCAAAAACACAGGCTTTGGCACCCTGCCTCGGCTCCACCTTGCTGAGGTAGGTCTCTGATCCTTTCTCTGGGAGGGGTGGGAAAACCTCATGTCCTCCCACACCCTCTCTGGCCCCTGCAACAGCTGGGATGAGCCAGGCCAGCTGCGACCAAAGTCCAGGGGCCAGGCTGGGTCCTCACTGAGGAGAGCAAAGTCCCACCCCTGAGAAAGGTGGTGGAGCTGCTGCGGAGGGGGCTGGCTGACCAGCCCACACTGACAGCTCTGCCTTGGGAAACTGCGTCGCAGTGGTCACTGCACAATGGCCCAGCCTGCCCAGAACACTGGTCATCCCAACACACTGGACCCCAGAGCCTCAGGTCCTTTGGATTCATCCTGAGGAAACAGGCTTAGACAGTGACTTCCTCAGCCCTGGGCCCAGTGAGGCCCACGGTGGGTGGCCCCAGAGAGCAGCAGCACTGTGGGCCTGAAGCTGCAGCTGGCTCTGCTCGCCCCTTACCTGCCTCCCCCTCACTCCTCCCCCAGGCCTGGATCTCGGCCAGGAGCCCGGCCAGCTCGCAGGCATGGAAGGCCCATCTGTAAAGTGTGTCTCCTGACTTCTAGGGGTAGGACAAAGCCCTCCCAGGCTGGCGGCCGGTCCAAAGGGCGCCGGGTGGCAGGGTACGCAGGGTAGCTCCCAGGCAGCACGGCCACCTGAAGCTCCCGCAGTGCTCCATAAAGAGTGTCTTTGTTTCAGCTTCTCCCGCTAATCCAGTTCCTTGTTTTGGGGCCAGGATGAGGACTTCCTTCCCAGAGGCTCCGGTGCACAGCCCCAGGGGGCCTCCCCCCTCAGCACCAAGTCCCCAGGGAAGGCTCCCAGACTGAAGGGCTTGACCCCACTGTGGCTCGGCCCGGGACCCGTGGGGGGCAGTCCCTGGCTCTGGTCTCCCCACCTGTCCCCGGGCCTCAGTTTCTCCACCTGCCCATGCACCCCGAAGCACAGGGTCTCACCTGGACATGGTACTGGGAGGTCTCGTGCATGATGACATTGGAGTTGGAGTACTTCTTCCTCTGCTCTGGACGGGGAGATGGTGGCCACTCAGCCCAGATCTCAGGACCGCCAGCCCCCAGTTCAGGTGGGACTGGACCCCAGGGGCGCGCAAGGGAGGGTGGAGTCAAGGTAAGGGGTGCTTCTCTTGGGCCCCTCATGAACACCAAGGATCGAGGTGTGAGACCCTCGAGGACCCTGCTCAGACCACGAGGACCCTCAGGAAGCCCTCTGCTCCATCCAGCCCAGGCTCAGCCCAGGGGGACACCCATGGCTCCGAGAGGGAGGGCAGCCAGAGGCTATGGGACTTGTCCTGGGGGACTGGAGGCTCAGCCTCACCGGAGGCTGGCCAACCCCGGAGCCCACCTTCCCAGGGGAGAGGTCTAGGCCAGGGCTTGCCACCCTCAGAGCCACCACCAGAATCCTCCTTTCTAGGGCTTCTTGCTGTCCAGACGGTGGGTGGCTGCAGCCTCCAAAGGCACAAGTGAGGGCTGCGGCCAGCCGGGAGGGCAGCCTGGCTCCCTCCTGGAGAGACACCTGGCCACCGGCCACCTGCCCGATCGAGTTGCAGAGACGCCCAGGGGAATCAATACTGTTGCTCTCTGAATTATTTGTAAAGGGCTCTCCCCTTACTGCTGGGGGAGGGGTGTTCTGTGCCAGGAACTTTGGGGACAGACCTCACAAGCTGTCAGAGGCCTCCTCCAGGTACCCAGGGCTGACCAAGCCTGAGGTCCTCTGGGCCAGGGCCAGGCAGTCCCCTACTTCCCCAGCCTGGCCCCAGCTCCAGCTTCACTCACCAAACAGATCCTTCGCGCTCATCTTAGCCACACCATCGGACCGGCCCAGGCTGCCACTGTGGGGGGGGGCAGGTGAGGGGGGCCACCACGCCCTCCCCGGGGGCCCTCCCCGGGGGCTGCCTGTGGGCAGTGAGGGTGGGCATGGGGCTCACTTGGCAGCACCAGGGCAGCAGCTCATGGCTCCTGACTGGCTCATGGTGTCCTTGGTGGCGGCCCGCAGCTGGGAGGGCAGAACTCAATGCCTGGCCCACACCTGAGAGGACAGAGGAACTGAGCTGACACCTTCTCTGGTCCTGGCCAGTGGCCCTGTTATTCCCAGGACAGGGCCTCCTCTCTCTACCCCGGGTCCAGGGCAGGAATTCAGTGACTTGACCAGATTCCACAGGGGTCCTCAGGAAGCAGAGCTCCCTGCCCTGCAACCCAGCTAGTGGCCACTGAGCCCCATTTTGCCTCAGACCTTCAGACTGCATAGGGTTCCCCCCCCAAGAGGCTGCCTAGGAGGCTCTGAAGAGGGTGATGGGGGGAAAGCATCTTCTCAGCAGAGTTCAAGTAGGTTCAAAGGCCCTGGGGCAGGTAGCAGCCAGCAGGAGTGGAGGGCAGGGGCATGAGGCTGGAGCCTGGGGAGGGGCACACAGTGCAGAGGGAGCTCTGGCTCCCGCCTTCCAGTCCTGCCCCACCCCAGGCACCTACCCCACAGGGGCCTCTGCACCCTGTGGTGAACACATAGCCCACACCTGTCCACCCTTGGCTCTCTTTGGGCCCTTGGAGAGCAAGCAGGGAAGCCCTGTGGTAGGGAATCCTGGGGTCCCTGGTGCTTAAGGGGTAGTCTCACCCTGATGAGAAGGCAAAATGGGGAAACCAGGGTAGGACCCTTGGCAGCAGGAGCCGGCCCAAGAAAGGACCTGGGGAGGTGGGCACAGGGTGGGGGTTCAGAGGGATGGGTGGTGTCCCAGCCTCCCTGTAGCAGATTCCCAGGCCTGACCACTGTCCAGCTGCACTCTGGGGAAGAGGACAGGTGGCTAAAGTGAACAGGGTCTGATCTGGGTTGGACCTTCCTGGGAGGGAAGCAAACCCTGGGGGCTTAGGTGGGGAGAATGCCCTGGGGGGACCACCAGTGCAGAACTGCCCCCAGGTCCCAGGTGGGACAGGTGGACAGCACCTCTGTGGCGGCTCCCTGGGGGGTCCTGGGTCCACTCAGGAAGCCATCCTCCTGACTTCAGTGTTTGGGTCTACAGGGTGGGGCCAGCAGCCTGGGTGCTGGTATGGAGAGCTGAGGGCAGGCTGGGCACCCCAGGACTTTCTGGTTTGACTAGGTCCTGCTGGGGAGCACTCCCAGGAGATGTGGGAGCCTGGGGGCTTTGGTCACTGCCTCATCCTGGCTCCTGCTCTGCCCCGCCCACATGCCACAGGGGCTTGGCCAGATTGCCCTGTCCACCTATCCGTGGAGAATGTTTGGAATGCTCGTGACCTCAGAGGGTGAGTCTGAGTGTTTGCTTATGGGGATTCCTGGCAGGCTGAACCAAGGGCACTGGGCACGTGGGCCCAGGTACACACACCTGGGCAAAAACAACCTCCAGACCCAGGCCTGCAGGCACGCAGACACACAGGCTGGGCTGCACAGCCCTCCCCTCAGCAGTGGGGGAGCGGGGGCCACTTAGAGGCCTGGGTGAAGCCTGCTCCCAGTGGGCTTCAGCTGGGGGTGGGGAAGCCATGTAACTCAGAATAGGTGGAGATGGATGCCCAGCCCTGGCCCTGGCCCCTGGGCTTCAGGCTGTACTTTAGTTTTATGGAGGCCATTTTCCGGGTATGAAGGGAGGACCCAGTATGTCTGGGGCCAGGCGAGTGGACAGTGGAGGGAGGAGGCCCCAGTAGGGCAGAGAGGGTGGAGGAACTGGCTCCAAGTTCAAATTCCAGCTCCACATGCTGAGTGACCTTGGGGAGGGGTCAGCTTAGTCATCAGGGCTCCTAGCTGCCCTCATGGGAGTCGGGTGGGGCCCTGGAACAGGGCAGTCCCTCAGGCCCTTCTGAGACCTGAGGAAAGAGCTCTGTCCAGGTAGGGGGGAGGAAGAGACAACTTGGAAACTTCTAGGGGGGAGGGTGGATACACTTGAGGAGACCTGGGCAAGCACAGGGTGCTGAAGTCTGGCTGGATGGAAGCACTGGGCCCACAGGGCCTGGGTACTGGGCAGGTCCAACAGAGGCCTGGGCATAGGATGGCAGTGCAGATGGGCTATCCCCACCAGGGGCCCCCTCCTTGCACAGCAAGGATTGTGCACTGGAATAGGGGCAGAGGTGGTCTGTAGGGTGTGCCTACTTCCGCCCCTGCAGGGGGGGGGGGAGACACTCTCACACAAAGGGGCAGTTCTAGAGCAGCCCTGCCCAGGGACCAGGAACCTGAAATGGCCAGATTGGATTCCCACAGGTCCTGGTAGCTCACCCTCCAGGATGGGCCAGGCAGGGCTCCTGCAGCCACACCCCCAGCCTTCCTCCCTTTCAGACTCCACACCTCACCTCTGACCAGCAGCCTGACCCAACCTGATGCCATCCTGGCCCAACCCTCCAGAGAGTTCCAGGGCCTGGGCTGTGTGCCCACCTTCAGGGTCCTACCATGGAGGAGGCCCCAGCCTCCTCCAGGGGATGAGAAGCCCCTTCTCCGGATGCAGGGATTCCTCCACCTAGCCCCAGGGCTGGGAGGGCATGGGACCTGCATGGGTGAGTCACCGACCACTGGCTTAAAAATATCCCTGCACGCGGGCCGCGCCCCGGACACTGGCAGACCGGGCCGCAGTGGACGGGTTCTTGGGCCAAGAGCCCCCAAACCTCCTGCGCCCCCGCGCCCGGCCACCCCGGTCCAGCTATCCCCAGCGCCCCAAGCGCCCAGCTGCCTCCCGCACCCGGCCCCGCCAGAGCCCCGCGTCCCATCGCCGCTGAGGAAACTGAGGCCCAGACGGATGAGCTCCTTCCTCGCCCTCACCTGCTCCCGGCAACTGCGTCCTCGCTGTGGCCAGTCCCCCGTCCGTGTGTCCGCCAGTGTGTCCGCGCCTTGGCCACCGCACTAGGTCTCCGCTGGCGGGCGGGTCGCTTCGCGGGGCGGGGCGGGGCGGGGCGGGGCGGCGAGAGGACGAACCTGAGCGACAGGTTACCGAGTCACCGGGGAGCGGGCGCGCGGGGGAGGCAGGGGCGGGCCCGGGACGCCCCGCCCCCGCCCGCCTGGCCCGGCTTTGCGCACGGAGTTCCTGGCGGTCCCAGCTCACTGGGGCGCTGCGCGGCCGCCCCAGCCCTCCCCGCGGACGTTCCGGGCCCCTAGCTTCAGAGCCCTTCCTCTTCAGCTGGCCCATCTGGTGTGGGATGCTGGGGCAGAGGCATCAGTCTGAGTGGAGGTCAGAGGTAGGAACTAGCTAGGACCCACAGCCCTAGCTCCCAGTCCAGGAGTTCCTAAGTCCCCTTTCTCTGCACCCCACCTCATCGCGGGCACCTCCAAAGGGCGGGAGTGTCTGGTGGGAGGGGACACCTGTGGCCCAGACTGTCCTGTGAGCTTCTGGCTCTGTCTCATCAGGCGGTCTCCCAGAAGGCCCTGAGCAATCCTGTTGCTCTGCACAGGACAGGGTGGGGTGCACAGAGAGCGAGAAGCCAAGGTTGGCTGGCAGTGGAGGAGGTGAAGGGGATAGAGACATCCTGGGCACATGCAGGGTCCCCAGGGATCCAGCTCTGTTCCCAGGGTGGGGGCAGAGGGAATGAGTACTGTCAGGAAGTCAGGACTGCTGGTGTTTGCCCTGGGCTGGCATGGAGCAGCCATGGGGAGGTGGGCACTCTGCCCTGGAGGGCCAGAGCCACTGCATCTCTGTGGTCTGCACTGAACCCACAGGTGAGCTCAGCAGAAGGGTGGCAGGAATGGCCTTTGTCCTCCAGTCCCAGCACCTGCCTGAGTCCAGACAAGACCTGCTTCCTGGTCCATAGCCTTTGCAGCTGAACTCAAGAACCTGGCCTAGTCCTGCTCCACATGTGACTCCATCCTGAACCAGTGTGCAGAGTCAAGCACTCTGCTCTGCCCTGGCAGGGGCAGGCATACACCCATGCCCTCGCCCTTCGGCAGGGTGAGGATCGGGCAAAAGCAGGAAGTGGGCACCGCAGGGACAGCTGGGGCAGGTCCCAAAGCCACTCTGGGCCGCCTGGACCTGTAGTGTTTGCAGATGGTATGGAACAGGTGACCTTCCCCTTTGTGTGCCAGTGAGAGGGGGGTGTCAAGGGCTCCAGACTCAGATCTGTTAACTGAAAGCTTTCTGCCCGGTCTGCAGAAGGAACCCGCAGCCCTTCTGGCCATCCTAATGGATGGTGCCCCAGCCACAGAGATGCTTGGGAGCACTGGCCTTTCCCTGCCTGCGTGTGGATCTGCTGCATGGGCACGCTGAGTGGGAGAATAGGTGTCCAGGCTGCCTGACTTCCACTCTGGGTCAGACGAAGCCAGCTGAGGGCCCTGGGTGAGGACATGACAGTGATGCTGGCTCTGGAGGAGGCCCAGGACACTGGCAGCCTGCCACCCTCAGCAGTGTACAGAGGAGCAGTGTTCCGACCAGGCGTCAGGATGGAGGGCAGCGTGGCTGGAGGTGAGTCTGGGGATGAGGTCATGAAGGAGCAAGTGGGGGAAGGTGGGGGGGCTTTTAATAGCAAAACACGGGGAGGGTAAGTGGCTACAATTAGGACAAATTCCTGGAAATGTGAACATTTATTTACTTTAAATAAATAGTGAAGAAAAAGCCAGACACTGGAACGTAACATTATTCCAAATGCAGAAAACAACAGATGAAGGCAAGCTACTAGGAAAATCGGCTCAGACCCTACATTATGTGGCTGAAGTCCCCTAGCTCACTCAGAGACCCTACAACTGGAGCTGCTCTGTGAACTGGCCACTGTCCCCACAGCCTTGCTCCCCTGGACCTCAGAGGTGCCCACAGGGAAGGGAGAGTGTTGGGGTGAGAATCTGAAGCTGATTGGCTCACTTGCTCTGCTCTCTGTGGAAACCCCAGCCCACCATTCTGCCCAGGCCTGGGGGGGGGGGCGCGGGGAGGCAGACGGGCACTCACACAGGCACTCACACACAGGGCCACCTGCCTGCAGCTCTGGAGGAACTGGTGGCAGAGAGAACAGGCAGCGTACAATGTCAAGAACCACTGTGTGAGAAAGCACAGGAACGGGCTGCAGCTCGGAGGTGGAGGCTGCTTCTCTGGGGTGCACTGCAGGGCCGCCCTCTGGCAGTCTCTTTTCTGCAGGGCTTCTCCCTCCTCTGGTGGCCCCACTTACAGGGCCTGAGTGGATGTCCCTGTGCATCACACCCCATGGCTGTTCTCACACCTGGGCCCCCAGAGGTTTGTTGTGCTCTGGACCCTGCCAGACACCCAACAAAAATCATTTGTGAACTACCCAGGACCGTCTGTGGCAAATCAGTAGGAGAAACACCACCTGCTCGCTCAGCAGGGCGGGAGACTGCTGGGACCTGGCAGGGTATGGAGGAGGTGGCTGCAGCACGGCTGAGCCAGACGTCTACCTGACGAAGGCCGCAATGGCCACCACCTGAAGGGCAGCCTCCAGGCCGTGGAGCACCAGGAGTCCAGCACTGAGGACAGCGTCTGCCCAGAGCACCAGGGTCTGCCAGAGCAGAAAGTGGATGGAGAGCAGGCCGCTGCCCACTGTGAGGGCCAGGCTGGCAGCCAGGGGCCCCTCAGCCTCTGTCAAGTTGCCCTGTGTGCCTGAAGAGCAAGCAGATAAGAGTGAGGTGTGGTAGGGCATGGGCCTGGGGCAGGACCCACCACCCAGTCCTGGTCCTGCTGAGGACAGCATGAGCCACGGCTCACTGTGGCCACCCCCAGAGCTGGTGCCTGCCTGACCCTCTGGCCAGCGGTGGGTGTGGGGCAGACTTGGGTATCTGAAACCATGGGCATCTGCCACCCTTTTGCATTTAAAACTTCCAAAAATATTTTACTAAAGCCAGTTCTGGAAAATGTCATGAAGACTTACAAAAACAGACCAATGGGCCAGTCATGGAAAATGCCCATCCCAAGTTGCCACCGGCTGACCCCAACAGCTCAGGTGCCCCAAGGGCCCTTAGGGCCAGCAGCCCCCTGCAGGCCAGACCCTAGGTAGGCACAAACATGGTGTCCACACCCTCCAAGCAGCAGAGCTGCCCTCCTGAGGGCTACACCAGCATCTGCGCTGTCTGTGTTGGCAGCTGCATGACATGCTGCCCCTGCCCCACGGGGGTCCCAGTTCTGACGCAAGAAGGTGGTCAGGGGCCAGCCTCCTCTCACCTGGGCTTCCTATCATTTCCTGGTCACCAGGGGCTGGGGTATGCATGAGGGCCTGAGGTTGGCACCCGGCAGTGCAGCATGCCTAGACATGCCCATTCCTGTGCCCACAGCAGGGCAGTGTGAAGGGTACAATCCATCCCCAGACAGACACCCTCATTGTGTGTGTCTATGACCAAGCCCACAGGAAGGGCACAGCGGGGCTGGAAGCCTGGAGCTTGCTGGTCTTGGTGGTCAGCTATGGGGTGGGGGAGGAGGTTTTGTGCTCTATCTCCACACCCCTCGAGTTCTGTTTAAGAGCATACCCTTGTGTGAACTGTGCAGTGGAAGAGGGAGTGGCCAAGAGGCCCTTGGAGGAAGTAGCACCTGGATCCCAGCCCGACTGGAAAGGCTGGGCTTTCTGGGGACCTGCTGAGCTCCCCAGACGACCAGGGAAGGACAGAGGGTGCAGGGGTATTCAGGAGCCCTGGCTCTCACAGGTAGGCTGTTCTGCTCTCATGTGCTTCTAGATGGGAGCACACACAGTATCACCTGTCCTCGGGATGGAGCTTCTAAACCAGCAGTTAGTGATAGCGTAAGGTGATATTGCATCACACCTAGGCAACAGCCTCCGCCCACTAGTCTGACTGAAGACCTCACCAAGAACTGCACCAAGGGGTCACATCCAAAGGTTCAGTGCTCGAGACAGCACTTGTCACAGCTGGAATGCATCCACCCCAACACTCACCCAGGCACAGCCGAACTGCTTCCAGGACCCCCATCAGCAGGAGTAGAGTCAGGTCGAAGACCAGGCGGTGCCAAGGATAGCTGAACACCTGACCTAGGAACAGCAGCCTCGGGTCAGCTTGAGCAGCAGTGGGCTCCGGGGCCTGCCTCACACTCCCGGCTTACCTTTATAGATGATCATCAGGAGCGTGGCTAGGAAGTACAGGGTGTAGTACAGCCCGCTGAGGTGAGAGAGTACTTGGAGGGGGATTGAGGAGAGCTGGTGTGTGGTCAAGGATCTGCAAGCTGGCAGACTGGGGCACACCCTTCCTGCTGCCCAAGTCAGAGGGGCTGGCTCTGTCATCTTTCCCAGGGACACACTAGCGGGTCCAGTTTAGGCTCTTGCAGATGGGCCCCCACAGGTGGCCATGGAGACACAGCTGCTAGCTCCCTGCCTGTAGGGGCTTCCATTGTGCTATGGGCCCCCAGTGGGCATGAGGGCCCCCTCCCATCCCCGCAGAGCTCATGGTGTGAGCACCAGTGCTTTGTGGCTGCAGGGAGAGTGGGGGGAGCTTTCGCACACTAGTGGTCCCTGGTGACACCACCGTGACCCTAGTTACAAGGGAGGAAAAGGAGCCTTTTTTTCATTTTACTTGGAGAAAACCTATTCCTCACTTTGGGGCAGCTAAATATCCACTAGCAATTTCCTGATCTCTGAACACTTGATATTTGGAGGGAGGGGTTTCACTCTGTGCCACAGGAATGCCACCTGGCCCAGTGGGAGGTGAGGAGCTACCAGCTGAGCTGGTGGATGGGTGCAGAGCCCACCTGCCCCATTAGAGGAAGTTCTGTCAGCTCTCTGAACCTCCCTCCTGAGAGCTCATCACGATTTAAGGAGAGGTGGGGTAGGGCATGGGAAGAGCAAAGGGGCAGAGAGCTGGCCGCAAGAGGTCAGCAATCCAGCCATGTGGGGTCCCTTCAGGAGCCAGCACTGGCCTGGGGAAGCAGGATGCAGCAGCAGCAGGATACCCCCGCGGAGAAGCTTCTGCCTGGAAGAGAGAGGGTGGCCAGTGAGTCCTTTCAGAATGCTTTCCCGGACCTCGCTCGGCAACACGGGGTCCCTCATATCCTCTTTTGATCTCATATTCATGGAAGGAAGTGACCAGTGACCATCGTAGTGGACCTGCAGCTAGGTCCTTGCCCTCACACTTCAGGGAAGCAAACACCTCCCAACAAAACCAAATGGTAGCTTCTGTCTGTGTGGTCTGTGCGTTTGCCCGAGGCGTGCAATCAGATGGGTGCCTTCTGTTATGAGACATTGTTTTCCACGTTTGATCAGACATTCACCTTCCTCTGCAATATTTTCACTTCCCAAAATCTATCCCCAGGAAGGAGAAAGAATGTCCTAAACCAGCCCTCCAGTTGCAGAGTCCCTTGGGCCAGCCCCACTCCCTCTGTGCTCTTGGCTTCTGTCTTGGGATGACACAAGAGGGGTAAGGGAGGCCTACTCAGTCCTGGACTCTGAGGTACTGAGTTCAAAGATCCCTCTGCCTTGCCGCTGCACGGAACATGATCAAGCCAGACTGCCGGGCTTAAGAGGCTCACACCAGTGCTTCCATGGTACAAGCATAGATGCTTCTATACGTGTGTGCACACGTATAAAAATTCAGAATTTGGATCAACTCTTCTATAAAGTCACTGTACTGCTAGGCAGCCCTTGGTGTCATTTCCTCTGTAGTCTGGGGAGGGCAAGTCTCAGCTTTGGTGAGATTTGTGGGCGATCTAATTTCTTGGGCAGATTGGGACCCTTTGTGCCAGAGCTGTGGACTTTAAAGAGGGCAAGAGTCATACGTTGGTCAACCACAGGGCATTAGTAACAGACTCTGGGCAGGGCTCCTAGCAGACACGTGTGGGAGCAGGAAGCCAAAACAGAGTGACAGAGTTGTATTACCTTTCTGTAAGGCTCTTTAAACCCGATATGTTCTTTTCCAAGCCTCAGCTACACTAGGCTACCTAGATACCTGTTATTATTTTGGTTGGTTTCACATTAATTGAGGTTCTCCTCCCTCCTGACCCTTTTCTTAAAAGTTAAGTGTCAGGGCTGTGGCTCAGTGATAGAGCACTTGCCTGTCATGTCAAGGCCCTGAGTTCAATCCCCAGCACTGCAACAAACAAACAAACAAAGCCAAATAAAATCAAAGAAACTATCTGAAATCCGAAACATTTCAGGCATCAAGTGTATCTGCTAGTTCCCTGATGTTAAATTGAAAGGTGTTTCCTTTTTATAGGGATTTCCTTTTTACCACAGAAGTTAGTCAGGTTATGGGAATCAAAGCTAGTCCCAGATCCAGTGGTGGCTAGGTGGCCCCAGCCTATAAGCCTGGTGGTGCTGCAACTCAGCAACATACCCACAACTTGTTCCATGCAGGGATATTGGGGGAAAAGGAGAGATGGACACACAAGCCTGCACTGGCTGAGAGCTTCTCACCTAGGCTGAAGCCCTGGTCCAGCCAGCTCACATGCCCTTTTGCCCAGGGACCCCAGGCTCCTGAGCTTCAGATGCTGCCACTACACAGTGGGAACCACATCTACTTCTTGCTGCCCTTGGCTCCCACTGTGTGTCACAGATGTGCACAGTTGTGCCAGAAGTGAGCTGCAGGGTATCATAGGGTGTACAGCGTGTGTGTGGGTGCTGGGGCGAGATGCAGCTGTGCCTGGGGGGTGAGAGGGATGCTGGGGTGAGCAGCAGGTGTGCCCAGGGGTGAGTGGGGTACTGGGGTGAGCAGCTGCTGTGCCTAGAGGATGAGAGGGGTGCTGGGGTGAGCAGCAGGTGTGCCCAGGGGCAAGTGGGGTACTGGGGTGAGCAGCTGCTGTGCCTAGGGGATGAGAGGGGTGCTGGGGTGAACAGCAGGTGTGCCCAGGGGCGAGTGGGGTACTGGGGTGAGCAGCTGCTGTGCCTAGGGGATGAGAGGGGTGCTGGGGTGAACAGCAGGTGTGCCCAGGGGCGAGTGGGGTACTGGGGTGAGCAGCTGCTGTGCCTAGGGGATGAGAGGGGTGCTGGGGTGAACAGCAGGTGTGCCCAGGGGTGAGTGGGGCACTGGGGTGAGCAGCTGCTGTGCCTAGGGGATGAGAGGGGTGCTGGGGTGAACAGCAGGTGTGCCCAGGGGCGAGTGGGGTACTGGGGTGAGCAGCTGCTGTGCCTAGGGGATGAGAGGGGTGCTGGGGTGAACAGCAGGTGTGCCCAGGGGTGAGTGGGGTGCTGGGGTGAGCAGCTGCTGTGCCTAGGGGATGAGAGGGGTGCTGGGGTGAACAGCAGGTGTGCCCAGGGGCGAGTGGGGTACTGGGGTGAGCAGCTGCTGTGCCTAGGGGATGAGAGGGGTGCTGGGGTGAACAGCAGGTGTGCCCAGGGGCGAGTGGGGTGCTGGGGTGAGCAGCTGCTGTGCCTAGGGGATGAGAGGGGTGCTGGGGTGAACAGCAGGTGTGCCCAGGGGTGAGTGGGGCACTGGGGTGAGCAGCTGCTGTGCCTAGGGGATGAGAGGGGTGCTGGGGTGAACAGCAGGTGTGCCCAGGGGCGAGTGGGGTACTGGGGTGAGCAGCTGCTGTGCCTAGGGGATGAGAGGGGTGCTGGGGTGAACAGCAGGTGTGCCCAGGGGTGAGTGGGGTACTGGGGTGAGCAGCTGCTGTGCCTAGGGGATGAGAGGGGTGCTGGGGTGAACAGCAGGTGTGCCCAGGGGTGAGTGGGGTACTGGGGTGAGCAGCTGCTGTGCCTAGGGGATGAGAGGGGTGCTGGGGTGAACAGCAGGTGTGCCCTGGGACGAGTGGGGTACTGGGGTGAGCAGCTGCTGTGCCTAGGGGATGAGAGGGGTGCTGGGGTGAACAGCAGGTGTGCCCAGGGGCGAGTGGGGTACTGGGGTGAGCAGCTGCTGTGCCTAGGGGATGAGAGGGGTGCTGGGGTGAACAGCAGGTGTGCCCAGGGGCGAGTGGGGTACTGGGGTGAGCAGCTGCTGTGCCTAGGGGATGAGAGGGGTGCTGGGGTGAACAGCAGGTGTGCCCAGGGGCGAGTGGGGTACTGGGGTGAGCAGCTGCTGTGCCTAGGGGATGAGAGGGGTGCTGGGGTGAGCAGCAGGTGTGCCCAGGGGCGAGTGGGGTACTGGGGTGAGCAGCTGCTGTGCCTAGGGGATGAGAGGGGTGCTGGGGTGAACAGCAGGTGTGCCCAGGGGCGAGTGGGGTACTGGGGTGAGCAGCTGCTGTGCCTAGGGGATGAGAGGGGTGCTGGGGTGAACAGCAGGTGTGCCCAGGGGCGAGTGGGGTACTGGGGTGAGCAGCTGCTGTGCCTAGGGGATGAGAGGGGTGCTGGGGTGAACAGCAGGTGTGCCCAGGGGCGAGTGGGGTACTGGGGTGAGCAGCTGCTGTGCCTAGGGGATGAGAGGGGTGCTGGGGTGAACAGCAGGTGTGCCCGGGGGGTGAGTGGGGTACTGGGGTGAGCAGCTGCTGTGCCTAGGGGATGAGAGGGGTGCTGGGGTGAGCAGCAGGTGTGCCCAGGGGCGAGTGGGGTACTGGGGTGAGCAGCTGCTGTGCCTAGGGGATGAGAGGGGTGCTGGGGTGAACAGCAGGTGTGCCCAGGGGCGAGTGGGGTACTGGGGTGAGCAGCTGCTGTGCCTAGGGGATGAGAGGGGTGCTGGGGTGAACAGCAGGTGTGCCCAGGGGCGAGTGGGGTACTGGGGTGAGCAGCAGGTATGCCTAGGGGATGAGAGGGGTGCTGGGGTGAGCAGCAGGTGTGCCCAGGGGCGAGTGGGGTACTGGGGTGAGCAGCTGCTGTGCCTAGGGGATGAGAGGGGTGCTGGGGTGAACAGCAGGTGTGCCCAGGGGCGAGTGGGGTGCTGGGGTGAGCAGCTGCTGTGCCTAGGGGATGAGAGGGGTGCTGGGGTGAACAGCAGGTGTGCCCAGGGGCGAGTGGGGTACTGGGGTGAGCAGCTGCTGTGCCTAGGGGATGAGAGGGGTGCTGGGGTGAACAGCAGGTGTGCCCAGGGGCAAGTGGGGTACTGGGGTGAACAGCTGCTGTGCCTGGGGGGTGAGAGGGGTGCTGGGGTGAGCAGCAGGTGTGCCCAGGGGCAAGTGGGGTACTGGGGTGAGCAGCTGCTGTGCCTAGGGGATGAGAGGGGTGCTGGGGTGAACAGCAGGTGTGCCCAGGGGCGAGTGGGGTACTGGGGTGAGCAGCTGCTGTGCCTAGGGGATGAGAGGGGTGCTGGGGTGAACAGCAGGTGTGCCCAGGGGCGAGTGGGGTACTGGGGTGAGCAGCTGCTGTGCCTAGGGGATGAGAGGGGTGCTGGGGTGAACAGCAGGTGTGCCCAGGGGGGTGAGTGGGGTACTGGGGTGAGCAGCTGCTGTGCCTAGGGGATGAGAGGGGTGCTGGGGTGAACAGCAGGTGTGCCCAGGGGATGAGTGGGGTACTGGGGTGAGCAGCTGCTGTGCCTAGGGGATGAGAGGGGTGCTGGGGTGAGCAGCAGGTGTGCCCAGGGGTGAGTGGGGTACTGGGGTGAGCAGCTGCTGTGCCTAGGGGATGAGAGGGGTGCTGGGGTGAACAGCAGGTGTGCCCAGGGGCGAGTGGGGTACTGGGGTGAGCAGCTGCTGTGCCTAGGGGATGAGAGGGGTGCTGGGGTGAACAGCAGGTGTGCCCAGGGGTGAGTGGGGTACTGGGGTGAGCAGCTGCTGTGCCTAGGGGATGAGAGGGGTGCTGGGGTGAGCAGCAGGTGTGCCCAGGGGCGAGTGGGGTACTGGGGTGAGCAGCTGCTGTGCCTAGGGGATGAGAGGGGTGCTGGGGTGAACAGCAGGTGTGCCCAGGGGCGAGTGGGGTACTGGGGTGAGCAGCTGCTGTGCCTAGGGGATGAGAGGGGTGCTGGGGTGAGCTGCAGGTGTGCCCAGGGGCGAGTGGGGTACTGGGGTGAGCAGCTGCTGTGCCTAGGGGATGAGAGGGGTGCTGGGGTGAGCAGCAGGTGTGCCCAGGGGCGAGTGGGGTACTGGGGTGAGCAGCTGCTGTGCCTAGGGGATGAGAGGGGTGCTGGGGTGAGCAGCAGGTGTGCCCAGGGGCGAGTGGGGTACTGGGGTGAGCAGCTGCTGTGCCTAGGGGATGAGAGGGGTGCTGGGGTGAACAGCAGGTGTGCCCTGGGGTGAGTGGGGTACTGGGGTGAACAGCTGCTGTGCCTAGGGGATGAGAGGGGTGCTGGGGTGAACAGCAGGTGTGCCCAGGGGCGAGTGGGGTACTGGGGTGAGCAGCTGCTGTGCCTAGGGGATGAGAGGGGTGCTGGGGTGAACAGCAGGTGTGCCCAGGGGTGAGTGGGGTACTGGGGTGAGCAGCTGCTGTGCCTAGGGGATGAGAGGGGTGCTGGGGTGAACAGCAGGTGTGCCCAGGGGCGAGTGGGGTACTGGGGTGAACAGCAGGTGTGCCCAGGGGTGAGTGGGGTACTGGGGTGAGCAGCTGCTGTGCCTAGGGGATGAGAGGGGTGCTGGGGTGAACAGCAGGTGTGCCCAGGGGTGAGTGGGGTACTGGGGTGAGCAGCTGCTGTGCCTAGGGGATGAGAGGGGTGCTGGGGTGAACAGCAGGTGTGCCCAGGGGCGAGTGGGGTACTGGGGTGAGCAGCTGCTGTGCCTAGGGGATGAGAGGGGTGCTGGGGTGAGCAGCAGGTGTGCCCAGGGGCGAGTGGGGTACTGGGGTGAGCAGCTGCTGTGCCTGGGGGATGAGAGGGGTGCTGGGGTGAACAACAGGTGTGCCCTGGGACGAGTGGGGTACTGGGGTGAGCAGCTGCTGTGCCTAGGGGATGAGAGGGGTGCTGGGGTGAACAGCAGGTGTGCCCAGGGGTGAGTGGGGTACTGGGGTGAGCAGCTGCTGTGCCTAGGGGATGAGAGGGGTGCTGGGGTGAACAGCAGGTGTGCCCAGGGGTGAGTGGGGTGCTGGGGTGAACAGCAGGTGTGCCCAGGGGTGAGTGGGGTACTGGGGTGAACAGCAGGTGTGCCCAGGGGTGAGTGGGGTACTGGGGTGAGCAGCTGCTGTGCCTAGGGGATGAGAGGGGTACTGGGGTGAGCAGCTGCTGTGCCTAGGGGATGAGAGGGGTGCTGGGGTGAACAGCAGGTGTGCCCTGGGACGAGTGGGGTACTGGGGTGAGCAGCTGCTGTGCCTAGGGGATGAGAGGGGTGCTGGGGTGAACAGCAGGTGTGCCCAGGGACAAGTGGGGTACTGGGGTGAGCAGCTGCTGTGCCTAGGGGATGAGAGGGGTGCTGGGGTGAACAGCAGGTGTGCCCAGGGGCGAGTGGGGTACTGGGGTGAGCAGCTGCTGTGCCTAGGGGATGAGAGGGGTGCTGGGGTGAGCCACAGGTGTGCCCTGGGGTGAGTGGGGTACTGGGGTGAGCAGCTGCTGTGCCTAGGGGATGAGAGGGGTGCTGGGGTGAACAGCAGGTGTGCCCAGGGGCGAGTGGGGTACTGGGGTGAGCAGCTGCTGTGCCTAGGGGATGAGAGGGGTGCTGGGGTGAGCAGCAGGTGTGCCCAGGGGGGTGAGTGGGGTACTGGGGTGAGCAGCTGCTGTGCCTAGGGGATGAGAGGGGTGCTGGGGTGAACAGCAGGTGTGCCCTGGGGTGAGTGGGGTACTGGGGTGAGCAGCTGCTGTGCCTAGGGGATGAGAGGGGTGCTGGGGTGAACAGCAGGTGTGCCCTGGGACGAGTGGGGTACTGGGGTGAGCAGCTGCTGTGCCTAGGGGATGAGAGGGGTGCTGGGGTGAACAGCAGGTGTGCCCAGGGGTGAGTGGGGTACTGGGGTGAGCAGCTGCTGTGCCTAGGGGATGAGAGGGGTGCTGGGGTGAGCAGCAGGTGTGCCTAGGGGATGAGAGGGGTACTGGGGTGAGCAGCTGCTGTGCCTAGGGGATGAGAGGGGTGCTGGGGTGAGCAGCTGCTGTGCCTAGGGGATGAGAGGGGTGCTGGGGTGAGCAGCAGGTGTGCCTAGGGGATGAGAGGGGTGCTGGGGTGAGCAGCTGCTGTGCCTAGGGGATGAGAGGGGTGCTGGGGTGAGCAGCAGGTGTGCCCAGGGGCAAGTGGGGTACTGGGGTGAGCAGCTGCTGTGCCTAGGGGGTGAGAGGGGTGCTGGGGTGAGCAGCAGGTGTGCCTAGGGGATGAGAGGGGTGCTGGGGTGAGCAGCTGCTGTGCCTAGGGGATGAGAGGGGTGCTGGGGTGAACAGCAGGTGTGCCCAGGGGCGAGTGGGGTACTGGGGTGAGCAGCTGCTGTGCCTAGGGGATGAGAGGGGTGCTGGGGTGAACAGCAGGTGTGCCCAGGGACAAGTGGGGTACTGGGGTGAGCAGCTGCTGTGCCTAGGGGATGAGAGGGGTGCTGGGGTGAACAGCAGGTGTGCCCAGGGGCGAGTGGGGTACTGGGGTGAGCAGCTGCTGTGCCTAGGGGATGAGAGGGGTGCTGGGGTGAACAGCAGGTGTGCCCAGGGGCGAGTGGGGCACTGGGGTGAGCAGCTGCTGTGCCTAGGGGATGAGAGGGGTGCTGGGGTGAACAGCAGGTGTGCCCAGGGGCGAGTGGGGTACTGGGGTGAGCAGCTGCTGTGCCTAGGGGATGAGAGGGGTGCTGGGGTGAGCAGCAGGTGTGCCCAGGGGCGAGTGGGGTACTGGGGTGAGCAGCTGCTGTGCCTAGGGGGTGAGAGGGGTGCTGGGGTGAACAGCAGGTGTGCCCAGGGGCGAGTGGGGTACTGGGGTGAGCAGCTGCTGTGCCTAGGGGATGAGAGGGGTGCTGGGGTGAACAGCAGGTGTGCCTAGGGGATGAGAGGGGTGCTGGGGTGAGCAGCAGGTGTGCCCAGGGGCGAGTGGGGTACTGGGGTGAGCAGCTGCTGTGCCTAGGGGATGAGAGGGGTGCTGGGGTGAACAGCAGGTGTGCCCTGGGGTGAGTGGGGTACTGGGGTGAGCAGCTGCTGTGCCTAGGGGATGAGAGGGGTGCTGGGGTGAACAGCAGGTGTGCCCAGGGGTGAGTGGGGTACTGGGGTGAGCAGCTGCTGTGCCTAGGGGATGAGAGGGGTGCTGGGGTGAACAGCAGGTGTGCCCAGGGGCGAGTGGGGTACTGGGGTGAGCAGCTGCTGTGCCTAGGGGATGAGAGGGGTGCTGGGGTGAACAGCAGGTGTGCCCAGGGGCGAGTGGGGTACTGGGGTGAGCAGCTGCTGTGCCTAGGGGATGAGAGGGGTGCTGGGGTGAACAGCAGGTGTGCCCAGGGGGTGAGTGGGGTACTGGGGTGAGCAGCTGCTGTGCCTAGGGGATGAGAGGGGTGCTGGGGTGAGCAGCAGGTGTGTGTGTGGGGGGCTGGGTGAGCTGCAGGTGTGCGTGGGATGAGTGGGGGTGCTGGAGTGAGCCACAGGTGTGACTGGAGGTGCTGGAGTGAGCTGCAGGTGCGTTTGGGGGGGGTGCTGGGTGAGCTGCAGGTGTGCCCGGGTGTGATGGGGGTGCTGGGTGAGCCGCAGGTGTGCCCGGGGCTGAGTGGGGGTGCTGGAGTGTGCCCCAGGGTGTGCCCCAAGCGAGCGGGTCCACACTGTCCCCGCCCCATCTCGCACCACCACGGAGGCTTCGCTGGGGTCAGCATCAGGAATCCGGACCGAGAGGCCCGCGGCCGCCGGGCCGGGCAGCCAGATGCGGGGCGGCGGAGGCACCAGGCCAGCCCGCAGGGCCCTGCGTGACTGCGGTGCCACTACAGCGACGAGGCGCGGCCGCAGCCCCGCCCGCCTCACCTGGGCGCGCGGCCGCCATCTTGCCGCCGGGTCCGCCGCGATCCCGGCAGCCCACGGGCCGCGCCCTCCCGCCATCTTCGCTCCTCCCGCCGTCCCCAGGAGCGAGCGTCCGACTGCGGCCGAGCCCGAGTCGCCCGTCCGGCAGCGCTCGGGAGCTTTCGGACAGGAGGAGGCGGGCACAGAGGTTCGGCGGACTCGGGCTCGGGCGCGCTCGGCGGACCTCGGCTCGTCCTCGGGCCGGCTCGGCTCCCGGAGGCGGACGGAGCGGGGGCCGCGAGGCGCCCTCCGCGAGTCGGAGCCGCAGCGGAGGCCGGCGAGAGTCAGCCCGGAGCCAGCCGAGCTCGCCGGCCGGCCGCGACTGCGGCTCAGGCCCCGGGGCAGCAGGGAGAGCGCGCTCGGGAACTCTCGTGCGGCCTCGGAGCCCTTCGGGCCGACTCGGGTCCACACTTCGGGCAGCTTCGACCCTCCTCGGTTTCAGGCTCTGGGCGTCGGCTCGGCTCGGCTCGGCTCGGCTCGGGCTGGGCCGCGGCTGGGCTCCTCTTCGGCCCCGGCTCGGGCGGCGACTTCGGGCGGCCTCGGCCCGGCTCGGGCGGACTCTTCGGCCCCCACTTCGGGCTCGGCGCCCGGCGCTTCGGGCGGCCCCGCTCGGCGCCTTCGGGCGGACTCGGCGGAGTCCGGATGGAGGACTCGGACTCGGCGGCAAAGCAGCTGGGCCTGGCCGAGGCGGCGGCGGTGGCGGCCGCGGCCGCTGTGGCGGCGGCGGCCGCGGCCGCGGCGGGAGGCGAGGCGGAGGAGCCGGTTCTGAGCAGGGACGAGGACTCGGAGGAGGACGCGGACTCGGAGGCGGAACGCGAGACGCGGCGGGTCACGGCTGTGGCGGTGATGGCAGCCGAGCCCGGGCACATGGACATGGGCGCCGAGGCCCTGCCTGGCCCCGACGAGGCCGCCGCCGCCGCCGCCGCCTTCGCAGGCAAGTGCGCCCGCGCCCGCTGGCCTCGCGCCTCGCCAGTTCCCGCGCCTCGCTGGTTTCCGAGCACCTGCCCCGAGCACCTTTCCCGAACACCTGCCCCAGGCTGCAGGCCTAGGAGCACCTGCCTGGTGCAGGTGCCCTGTACGCCTGCCTTCCTCCACCGTCCTGGCCCTGCTTTGCGTGCATGCCTGTTTCCATGTGTGTCACTGTTGTTCTTCATTTTGTGCCCCTTCTGGAACCTTCTCAACACCTGCCTCCTGCCCTTTCTGCCCTCTCTTGGTCCATCCTGGAAGCTGGTGGCATAAGATGATCAAACATGGGTTTTGTCCTTAAGGAGACCCAGGCGAGTGGGCATGTCCAGTTGCCTGGAATGCTCCAAGTGCTCAGGGCAAGTTCAGGTGTGGTATTGAGCATGAGTGATCAGGAGAGTCCTCATCCAGAGGCAGCAATGCCTGTCTCAACCTGGCAGGCATCTTCCTGGCTGCCTTTCTTGTACACATCTTCTTTCCCCTCCTGCATTGCCAAGTTCTTGTTTGTGCCGCTCGTATTTTCTTGACACAGCATCCTGGATTCCAGGTTCAGTAGCACAAGGAGCCTTGAGCTGTGTAGCATCACCCTGTGGAGGTAGTGCAACCCCAGGATGCTCTCTGCCGTCAACATGTCCCTGCCCCACCCCCCACCCTGTAGAGCATCAGTCAGGTCCCTTCCCATTTGGAGCTCCCAAGTGCCCCAGCAGGACTTGAGGTGAAGCTCCAGCCCTGGAGGAGCACTGATTGGCTGCTCTTCTCGCATCCTGAGGAGTTCTTCAGGTTTTGGACACAATGCCTGTCCTGCTATGTGGATTTCATGATAGCTGTGGCGATCAGCTCTAGTTGACATTCAGCTCCTCGGGGTTGGGCAGGGCCCAGCTGTCCAGGTTCCACTGGTCCAGTGCTGCTGGTCTCCAGTGATTTGTCAAGCTGCTCCCAAGACTGAGGAGACCTCATGGATTTGTTGGTGCTGTCCAGCATGAACTCTGGATTGGCATTGGTATTTGGGCCATAAAATTTTTGTCCCTCTTTGCACATTTTTCTGAATGTACAAAAGGAATGTGATGCCATTCATCATGATGTCAGAGAAATATGTCTATGTTGTATGTTTCTTCTGTGGGTGAGAGAGTGAGTGATGCTGGTGATACAACCTAGGGCCTGATGCATGCCAGGCAAGTGCTCTGCCACTGAGCCATACCCCAGATTTTCTGCAGAATTTTAAGATTCTTTTAAAGATGGACACCATATCTTTAATTTATTTTTATGTGGTGCTGAACCCAGTGCCTCACATGTGCGAGGCAAGTACTCTACCACTGAGCGGTTCTGCAGAATTTTATAGCTGTGTTTTTATGTGTCAGAGCATTCCAGTTTTTTGTTGTTGTTGTTAAGAGATGCAAAAATCAGGGGCTGGGATTGTGGTTCAGCGGTAGAGCACTTGCCTACCACGGGCGGAACTCAGTTTTGATCCTCAGCACCACGTAAAAATAAAGGCATTGTGTTGTGTCCATTTACACCTAAAAAAATTTTAAAAAAGAGAGAGAGAGAGAGAGAGAGAGATGCAAAAATCAGATAATGCTCGGGTGTAAGTGATGCAGACAGACAGGATGCCCACCACTGGGCACATGACTGCTTGAGCTGTCTTCAGGCTTGTATCCAGATTCGGGTCCTCAGCTTAAGTGGTCAGCTTACTTTTGGCTGAGTGGTGAGAATGAGTTAGCTGCCCCAGGGTGGCCTGATAGTGGGGACTGAGGTTAATGGGTGTTGTGGTGCAGGTTGGTGGGTGTGGCTAATGGAGGGAGGAAGACTAAGCCATCATTTGAGCATCTGCCGTATGCCAGAGAGTACCCTGGGCATGGGACATTCGAGAGCCCTAGGCAGCAGAAGGCAGTACTTGCCTCTGCAGAGGTGAGGAGGGCTGGTGTGAAGGGTGTTGGCAAGGAGTACAGCCCATGCGCAGGAGCCATGTGGCCTGTCTGGGTGATGGTAATGGCAGGGCCCAGCAGACCTTTGTGGAGCCCTTCAGTGTGTTTGGGCTCCTGGGAAGGGCCGACTGCCATGTCCGAGGGGGTGGGGCACAGCAGGTCAGTGTGCTTCTCAGGAGGAAGATTTCTGGGGAAGGCCTGGAGACCTCAGCAGGGGCAGTGAACATGAGGCTGTGGTCCCCTGTTGGGGCTGGAGCTGAGGCAGCAGAGGGACCAGGAGGGACATGGCCAGACCTGAGGCTGCTCACCGTTGCTGGAGTGGGAGGCATTCCCAGAGGCCAAGGCCAAGGAGTATAGTCTGGACTGGACTCGACTGCGGCATTAGCCTCTTTGCAGAGGGAGACAGTTGTGGAAGAGCTGGGGCTGGCTGGGGCAGGAGAGGCCTTGCTGGGAGTGGTGCTTTCCTCCCCGTGGAGCTCAGGTGACTTGGGCATGGCCTGGCTGTGTCCCCTGTGCATTCTGTGAGTGCTCCAGGTCCCAGAGCTGGAGCACCACCACACCAGGCAGGAGTGCTTATGCTCCCGTGTAAGGACCCTTGGCCTGCCTTGTTTGTAAAGTGAGGTTTCTTGTATTGCAGAAGTGACCACAGTGACAGTGGCCAACGTGGGGGCCTCTGCAGACAACGTCTTCACAACATCAGTGGCAAATGCGGCCTCCATCTCAGGACATGTTCTGGTAAGCTCTCTGGTGCCGGTGGCTCATGCTGTGGCTGGCACCCTGGGCTCCACACAGCCTGGTTGCCAAGTCCCTGCTGCAGCTCAGTGCTCAGGAGCCTACGGCTGGGCGGGGGGAGGTCAGAGAGGAGGTGCTGCCGTGAGGTTGGCCAGGAGCCTCAACTGGAGCTGAGGCCTTGTGGTCACCTCACTGCTCAAAAAAGGAAGGTACATAGCAAGTCTGACTGCAGGAAGCGTGAAGCCCTGAGGCCTTGCAGCCTACGGCAAGTCTGGCCAGTAGCTGACCCACTTGCTTATCTTGTCCACATGGCTCCACAGATGCACAAGAGTCGGTGTGCCTCCCAGCCCTGTTCTCCAAGCTCACCTGCCTGCCATGCTCACTCCTGTCCTCTTTTTTTTTTTTTTAGAGAGTGTGTGAGAGAGAGAGAGAGATTTTTTAAATATTTATTTATTTTAGAGAGAGAGAGTTTTTAAATATTTTTTAGTTTTTGGCAGACACAACATCTTTGTTTGTATGTGGTGCTGAGGATTGAACCCGGGCCGCACACATGCCAGGCGAGCGTGCTACTGCTTGAGCCACATCCCCAGCCACTCCCGTCCTCTTAAGACAAGCTGCGGGAAACCATTCCTGCTCCAAATGACAAGTGTGCCCAAGTTCTTAGCCCTTCCATGGTTCTGCTTTCTGTCTGAGGTCTTCTGGCACAGGTGGCAGAGGCTGGGAGGGCAGGGTCTTCAGAAAGGGGGCTGCTCTCACGGAGCATTTTATGCTTTAGCGGACGGATTTGCAGACACTTTGCTGAGGCCACACAAGCTTAGCCCTGGCCTATCCTTGTTCTTGGCTCTGTGTTTAAGTCTCTTGGGGTCATCTCTAAAGGATCTGGGGTGTCTGGATGAGCAGCTCTTTCCTGCTGATAAATGGCAGGAGCCTTCCTGGAGGCTGCCTCCTGGTAGCTAGATGAGAGGCCTCTGACTGCTCAGCCAACTCAGCAGAGGTGTCCTCTCCTCTAGTCTGGTAGGACAGCCCTTCAGATTGGGGACAGCCTGAACACTGAGAAGGCCACGCTGATCGTCGTCCACACTGATGGGAGCATCGTGGAGACCACTGGGCTGAAGGGTCCAGCGGCTCCTCTCACCCCAGGTACCAGCAGCACCCGCTCCCCAGGCCCTCTGGAGTGTTCTTTTGTTTTATGTAGAAAGTTTGGAATTCCAAATGGTAGATTTAAGTACAAAATATGGCGTTTCCCAGGCAGAGGAGGTACAGTCCCTAATTGAAACAAGCGCACACCTGGGGAGGCAGTGCAGCCCTGGTCCCGTGCCCTGAGGGCTCTGCTTGTGCTGCTCTCGCCCCACCACCTCTCTCTTCCCAGGTCCTCAGTCTCCTCCAACCCCCCTGGCTCCTGGCCAAGAAAAAGGCGGCACCAAGTACAACTGGGACCCCTCAGTGTATGACAGCGAGCTGCCTGTGCGCTGCCGGAACATCAGTGGCACGCTCTACAAGAGCAGGCTTGGCTCAGGTGAGGTCACGCGGGACCACTGCGGGGCCAAGGACGGCTGTCACTGCTCAGCACCCACTCGGGCTGAGCTGTGGGGGCCGCCCTGTGACCAGAGCCCAGGTCACAAAAGGCACTGGGCAGGGACAGGCCTGAGAATGAATCCGAGTCATAGTGGCCTAGAACCAGAGAGGAGGTGAGGGAAAGGTAGGGATGGAACATGCTCCCCCAGAGCTGCTCAGCACAGGACTTGAGGACAAAGGATTCTGGAAGAACCCAGATGCTAAGACAGATGCTAAACCTGCGGCACTGTGGATCTTGCAGTGACCACATGGGGAGTGGACAGATCAAACAGGTGGTCAGAGGCACAACCATGAATGAACTCATGGCGATTTGCCTGGGTAGCCTGTCAGGGCGACTCTAGGGAAGGTGATCAATCAGAGACCAGGCAGGGCTGAGAGGCATCCAGGAAAGAGGTGGAAGACGAGAACACTTGGGAGGGGGACCTGGCTTGGTGTCAGCCAACTGTAAGTCAGCAAGGGACCTTTTCTCCTTTCAGGTGGCCGCGGGCGATGCATCAAGCAGGGTGAGAACTGGTATAGCCCGACTGAGTTTGAAGCCATGGCAGGAAGGGCCAGCAGCAAAGACTGGAAGAGAAGCATCCGCTACGCGGGCAGACCCCTGCAGTGCCTCATCCAGGTACACAGGCCTCCTGGTGTCTCAGCACCACTCTTCAAGGCGGTAGCACCAACTAGTCTCAGAAGGCCTGGACTGCGGGGCACCAGGGCTCAATCCAGTGTGGCCGGGCAGGATCTGACACCAGCAGCTTGCCACGTAACTGGGTGTGTCTCTTGCCATTCCCAGCTTCCCAGCAGGATGATGCTGTGGTGACCTGCAGCGCAGTGGGGCTGTGGGAGCTGGTAGTGCCTGGCACAGGGCAGGCCTAGGGAGGGACCACTGCCCACAGGAAGAAGCCCAGGAGACAGCTCCTGATGCGTTGCATCCCCCTGACATCCCTGGAGGACTTGCCATTCCTGCTCAGGCTGGCTCTTGTGCTGCACTGATGGAGCGGCACCTGTAGGCTCTTGCTCCCAACAGAGAGGTGGAGCCTGTGGCCAGAATGCATTGAGACGCCAAGAAGTTTCTGGAGATCATCATCTCTCCCATCTCAGATATCTGTCCCTGGGAGTGGTGGGTAGTGACAGAGCCGCTGCAGTCCTGCGAGGAGTGGGCTGCTGGGGTGTGACTAACGCTCCAGGCACTTCTGTGTTTCAGGATGGCATTCTGAACCCTCATGCGGCCTCCTGCACCTGCGCAGCCTGCTGTGATGACATGACCCTGGTAAGTGCCAGCGTGTGCCTGCAGCCAGAGCCCCTCCATCCCTGTACCTCTGCCAAGGGCACCACCATTCTTTCCTCTGGGCATGTTTGTCCCTGGGCATGTCCCTGGTCACTTGCCTGACTGCAGAGAGTGGTGGCTTCAGGAGGGCATAGAGGCCCAGCAGTGAGAGAGGCTCTGGTATCACTGTCAGCCCAGAACCTAGAACACCCCTTTCAAATTAGCTGCAGCAAACTGGCTGCAGTGGTCACACCTGTAAACCCAGTGATGCTGGGGCAGGAGTACTGCAAGTAAAGGACAGCCCCAGGATGGACTGATGTGCAGGCAGGACAGTGCCCCGGGGTCTGTGTGCTCCAGTGAGTTACACAGGGGTGGACTGGTGGACTGGTGGGCAGCTGGGAGCAGGGACAATACCTCGGGGGTCAGTGTGCTCCAGAGAGTCACACAGGGGTGGACTGATGGGCAGCTGGGAGCAGGGACAGTGCCATGGTGGTCAGGTGTGTTCCAGTGAAGCAGGTAGGGATTTGTGCACTGGAAATGGAAAGTGCAGATGGGGGAATTCAGAGATGTGGATTATCAAGAGACATACCACAGTCTGGGGTTGTGGCTCAGTGGTCGAGCACTCGCTAGGACGTGAGAGGTCCTGGGTTCAATCCTCAGCACCACATAAAAATAAATAAATAAAATAAAGATATTGTGTGCAACTACAACTAAAAAACAAATGTGTTAAGAGAGAGATACTACAGCCACGTTGGGAAACAATAGGAAGATTCTAGTTTTTCAGATTGATGGATAGCTTAACATTTCCTGTTATGATCCCGGTAGATGCAGACAAGCTGACTCCAAAATGTTTGTGGAAAAGTAAGGAAGATGAAGTAGTTGAAGCAGTTTTGAAAGAATCTGCATGGTGACAGCACCCTGCAGGTGTCAGGTCCTAGTTGTCTGTCGGACGGTGGCGTTTGCAGGCCTGGGGTCTGGAGGGCAGACCTGGGTCTTTGCAGGAAGTAGCGCTGGGACCTCAGACGCCTGGGCAAGGAAGCGGTTTTGATGGAACTTGACACTGAAGGAAAGGGAATTTGAGAAGGGTCACAGACTGAGGGCAGGAGCCCTCGGAAGGGAGCTGGCCCATCATCTCGTGGCCTAGGGCGGGTCCTTCTGGGGACTGGGCTGCGCTGTCCAGGCTGCGGGTTGCCAGGAGTTCTCTTGAGCCTCTCGCCTCCCTTCTTGCCATGCCACTCTCAGGGTCCCTGGGCAGGAGCAGGAAGCCGGGATGCCTCTGCCCTCAGCATGGCACCTTTCTCCACAGAGTGGTCCCGTCAGGCTCTTCGTCCCCTACAAAAGGCGCAAGAAGGAGAATGAGCTGCCTGCAGCCCCAGTGAAAAAGGACTCCCCCAAGAACATCACACTCCTTCCTGCGACAGCGGCCACTACCTGTGAGTCTTAGTAAAGACCACTCTGTCCAGCAGGGAAGTGCCCTGTCACCTCCAGCTCCACCAAAGTCAGAGAACCCCTGTACACAGCATGGGAGGAGGGGCCACCTGGCTGCGTGGCTCTGGCCCCTCAGGCAGACAGAGCATCGGGGCAGAGGATGTGGCTGGGAGGCTGCACCCTGTAGTGGCCAGAGCAGAGCACAGGAAAGGGGCCAGAGATGAGATGCACCCTCCGGGGCACAGTCCTGCAGATCCTCCACCTGCCATGCCCACTCAGGCACAGGAATGTCTGAGGCCCAAGCCCTCACATCCCTTGGCTCCGCAAGCCCACCTCTGATGCTGTGGCATTGGGACACTCTTGTTTCTTAATTCAAGAATTATTTAAGATTTTGTTTGGCTTTTTAGGTGTGAGTCTGGTTCATAGTCAGAGCTTCATGGGATGGGGTGGAGTGGGGTGGAAGTGTGTCCTTGGCTGTCTGGTATTCTCCCAGGGCCTCTGAGTTTGCTGGCTGCCCATTGTCCTTCCTGCATCCTGATGTCCCTGAGCTCACTCTGGCTCGGCTCCTGGGGACTTTCTGAAATCTGCCCTCTCAGGGAGTGGCATGTGTACAGGGCCTGGCTGGGCCATTTGTAACATGTATGCTTGCCTCTCCAGTCACTGTGACGCCCTCTGGACAGATCACTACCTCGGGAGCACTGACGTTCGACCGGGCATCCACCGTGGAGGCCACTGCTGTGATATCTGAGAGCCCAGCCCAGGGTGACGTCTTTGCGGGAGCCACAGGTGTGCCTTCTCCCACCTGCCCTCTGCCCTTACCCCCAGGGTGCATCCCCCTCCACCTGAATGCCTCTTATGGCCTCTGTGCAGGCCGGGCACAGGTGGGCAAGCTGTGGCTGTGGGCTGGTGTGACCTGGCCCAGGGTGGGCAGAGCAGGAGCTGCTTGGCATTTGCAGCTCCTGCCTGAGGTTGGGCTGAGCCGCAAGTTGTCATAAACATGCTGGAGTCCATGCTGGAGAGAGAGGAAACGGGCAGGTTCATGTTGGTCAAGTCTCACTTCACCAAGCACCTCGAGCCCCTGTGGTCATCAAGGCAGACACGACACCCCCAGCTGTCCACAGCACCTGTGGCGGGAGCTGCAGCTGCGTGTGCAGCCTGGCGAGGTCTGCTCCTTTGTACCCAGCTGACAGCTGAGTGCCCATCGCTTTCTCACCACAGTGCAGGAGGCCGGTGTGCAGCCCCCGTGCAGGGTCGGCCATCCCGAGCCCCACTACCCCGGCTATCAGGACAGCTGCCAGATCGCACCCTTCCCAGAGGCTGCACTGCCAACCTCTCACCCCAAGATAGGTGAGTTTGTAGGAATTCACGTACGTGCAGGTCATTACCCTCAGAGCTGCTTCTGTGAGGGTTTCTAAGTGAAACAGGCGCTAGGTCAGAGCTGGCAAGGTCTGGCCCACTGTCTGTGTTTGTAAATAGTGTCATTGAACACAGCCGTGCCCTTCAATGTGTGTGCTCAATGGCAGGCTGTTCCCGGGAGACCAACATGCCAGGGCCTGAACAGGCATCACCTGGCCCCCTGCGAGGAGGGGTGTGTTTGCAGGCTCTCGTCCAAAGAGGTCAGGCAAGTCCTGGGCGGGTTGTCTCTTCAGAGCTGGCTCAGGGCAGCATCTTTGGAGAACCGAGGCCAGCGTCTGCATCCTTGCGGCTGAGAGCCCAGGATCCTGCCTGTGTGTGTGTGTGTGTGTGTGTGTGTGTGTGTACACCCAGGGAAGCTCTACCACTGAGTGATGTGGACTGAACCCAGGGATGCTCTACCACTGAGCTACATCCGCAGCCCTTTTTAGTTTATGTTTTGAGACAGGCCTCACCAATTCTCTATAGGTGCTATTTAACTGTGTCTTCCTTAGTGAGGCCTTGTCTCAAAAATGAGCTAGGATGAAGCTCAGTGGCAGAGTAGCCCTGCCAGTACAAAACAAATAGCCAACCTGTGATCCTTCTGCCTCAGCCTCGAGTCAGCCACCCCTGGCTATCTTTTATCTTTTTTTCTTTCTTTTTTTTTTTTTTTTTTTCTGGTACTGGGGATTAAACCCAAAGGGCTTTATTTCTGGGCCACTCTTTTTAAAATTCTTAAAAAATTTTTTATTTTGAGACAGGGTGTACTAAGCTGCTCAGGGCCTTGTTATATTGCTGAGGCTGGCATTGAACTTGTGATCCTCCTGCCTCAGCCTCCTGAATCACTGGGATGGCAGGCCTGCACCGCCACAAGTGGTTCCACCTGGCTATCTTTTAAAAACTCAGAAATAATCTCAAGTGTACAAAAAGGTTGCAAACACAGTATAAGAACCTTTCTCCTAAACTATTTGAGAGTGAGTTGGTGACATACCCTGGAGAGCATCGCTGTTTTCCTAGAAATGGGACTTGATGGGACACTCGGGAGAGCATTGCCTATGGCCCCCAGACTTGGTGAACTGGAGGTTCCACCCTCCACGCCTGGAGCTGGGGAGAGCTGAGTGGGTGGCCCTCTCCTGGGGACACATCTGAGGATGTGGCTGCTCAGGGCCTCCCTGGAGCCCAGGATCTCTTCCAAAGTCAGCAGGCAACCCTGACTTTGGTCAGGAAGGACCTGTAGGAGGCCAGCCGAGGCCAGTCAGTGTGGACGCAGTGCTTCCTGTGGGTTCCCTGATATTACCTGTACTCAGCAGGGTCCCCTGAGGGGGCTGGTGCAGCCCAAGCCCTCAGCTGCCTCTGGTTCTCTGCCTGTTGGGTTCTGGCCCGGAATGTGCTGGAGATGTTTCAGGTCTCTGTCCCTCTGGAGCCTGCCCCTGCTTAGTCCCCAAATCCCATGAACATTGTGTGTCTTAGCCAGGTGCAGTGGTGCACAGCTGTAATCCCAGTAGCTTGGGAGGCTGAGACAAGAGGATTGTGTGTTTTGAGCCCACCTCAACCATTTAGCAAGGCCTTACTCAACTCAGTGAGACCCTGTCTCTAAAATACAAAATAGGGCTGGGATGTGGCTCAGTGGTTAAATGCCCCTGAGTTCAATCCCTGTTCAAAAAAAAAAAAAGACTACGTCTGTCCCAGACCGTCTAGTGACCTCGCAGTGGGAGCTGGAAGGAACTGGGTTCCCGAGGGCGGGAGGTTCGCCTGGCACTCGCTGGTGCCCCAGTGCATGTTGCTATTGCGCCAGGCCTGCCCCAGGACTGCCAGGTGGGCCTGCCCATTCGCACAAGTGTCTCTGTCCTGCAGCAGCTGGGGGCTTGTGGGGTCTCTAGGTCCAGTCCAGGGTTCCAGGGTTCCTTCAGTCTCCTCTTGGCATCTGTGTGACAGGCTTCTCTAGCCAGGAGGAATGCTACTTTGTGTCCTTAGTGAATCCCTGCATCTAACTGGTGCTAGGAAGGCCATCCTGTGCACAGCCATGGTGCTGCAGCCCTGGCTCTCCTGTCTGTGGCCCTGGCTGAGTCTCCTGGCCCCACTTGGGTCCTGCCCTCCTGGACAGTCTCCTGCATCTCACGTTGCCTGCCCCAGGGACATGGGCCTGCAGGTGCCCACCCTATCTGCGCACACCAGGGCTCAGCCAGGCTTCTAGTGACAGCATTAGGAAGGTGCCCTGAGAAGCTAGGTAGGCATGTTGGAAACAGACGGGTGGCTGTCCCCGAGTGTGGCAGGAGATGTGGGCCACAGAGTGTGCCCTCTGACCTTGCCAGCCAGCGCTCACTATTCCCGTCTGTCTCATTTCCCTGCTGCAGTGCTGACGTCACTGCCTGCCTTGGCCGTCCCACCCTCCACGCCCACCAAATCTGTCTCCCCCACGGTGGTCACTGGGCTGGAGATGTCAGAGCAGCGGAGCTGGCTATACCTTGAAGAGATGGTCAACTCTCTGCTGAGCACCGCGCAGCAGCTGAAGACACTGTTGGAACAGGCCAAGCAGGCCAGCTCCTGCCGAGAGGCTGCAGCGACCCAGGCCCGGATGCAGGCTGATGCAGAGCGGAAAGAGGTAGACAGCAGCCATCCTCCCGTCCAGGCCAGCTCTGTGGTCCCCATGAGGTCCTGCTGCCTCCAGGATCCCTGGGGTGGATGGCTTTTGGGTTCTGTAAATAAAATTGGTTACTTTGGGCTGGGGATGCAGCTCAGTGTAGAGGTATGTGTGAGGCCCTGGGTTCCATCTCTGGGACCAGGAAAAAAAAGGTTTGCTTGATACAGAGGGAGAACACGCACGCCCAGGGGACGTTCTGCTCCCAGGTGACCTCGGTGCCCACACCCCTGACTGGTCAGGATGTGCTGCCTGCTGCAATAGCAGGTCTACCAGGGCCTGGGGGCTTGACGCCCAGCCTCACCCAACTCATCAGCACTTGTTTCGTTTGTCTTGTGCTGGGTTGGAACGGGGCCCCAGGCAGGTGCCCCAGGCAGGCACTCTGCCCACAGCACCCTGGCCCTCCTTGGCCCCTTTGTCCAAGGACTTAGATGATGGAGGGCTTGAGGACCATGCAGCGTGGGGAGGAGTCTGGCAGGCCTCTCCACCCTGGTAGTATAGCGGCTGCTGGGCCCAGGAGGTGGTGGGAGGTGGCCAGTCAAGGGCAGGAGGAGGTGGGGGGAGCTTGGGGGCAAAGGGCTTTGAACTCTAGCCTCTCCAGTTAGCAAATGGGGCGGGAGGCAAGCAGGCGGTTCTCGGCTGTGCAGGGAGCCCTGGTACCCGTTCTGCCTTCTCGGTCAGAGGGGAGAGATTCAGTCCTCATCTCTGAGGGGTTCGAGATGAGGGGCAGAGAGCATTTAAAACACGTTAGGCAAGTACCATCCTGAACAGACACACTGTGCTGGACCACTGCAGGGGGGCTCATCCTCTAGCCAAAAGATGGGGGCACTCCTGGGCCTGGTTGGTTTAAATATTGGGGTGCAGTGTAGTTGTGGGCTTTGCCAGGGTGTCATGGTCACAGGGGACACACCAGGCAGCTCCTGGTGCACTGTCCAGCAGTCCCAGCCCTGGACACCAGGCTGGCCCGGTTTCTGCCGTCAGGTCAGCTCTAGCCTCTGGCACTTTGGCCAGTGGCTCAGGCAGTGTGCACTTGGGGCCTGCACTTCCCAGGTGTGGGGCCCATCCTTGATTTGCATGTCATTCCATGGGCTGTCTGGTTCAGTGGACTGGGGTGCTGAGCGTCGCCTGGGGTCTCGGGTGCCCTCCGCGGTGGGCGTCAAGAAGGTGCCTCTCAGTCTTCGGCAGGAGCGCAGGTCGTGCTCTGTGCAGTGTGTGCTCCACCTGGGTTTCACTGACTAAGGGAAGGGGCCTGCTCAGCCTGCTCAGGTTCCTATTGGTCTGCACCTGGCGACGGCCAGCCGCGTCTTCTGGGGTGGAGTCGCAGGCCCTGGGCCTGCCTTTCTCTGCAGAGGGCTCTGTCTCACTGGAGTCAGCCCAGAGGACCGTATTGGGTATGGTGGAATCCTGGTCAAGCTCACCATGTTATCAGCATCTGCAGAGGCGGTGCCTGGCCTACGGGTCATGTGACTGACAGTGGCCGCCCCTCTGGTTGCCAGCAACCTGGCTTACCCGAGGCTTCAGGGACTCCTGTGCCCGTGGTGCAGAGCTGCCAGCTGAGATGTGGTTTCCTTCAAGTGCCCCAGGTCCTCAGAGACAGGGCCGGCATGACATGCGGGGCCACCCGTGTAGGAAGCAGGGCCAGTGTGGGCAGTACCTGGTGTGCCAGACAGGGCAGCAGACCTGGGGTTGGCTGGTGAATTGGTTCAGGAATCTGGAGCAGGGGCTGTGGCTGTGGGCATCTTCTGCAGGTTCTTGGGGCAGGTGGGTGGTGATAGAGCTGGAGCCCGGGAAGCTAGTTGGCCTTGGAGTGGGACCTGTATTGCAATGGGAGTTGTGGCTAGGCAGACACCCCTCTCCAGGGTCAGCAGGCTGAGGGCCAGAGCCTCAGGACGTGGGAGGAAGGATTTGCTAGGGTGGACATGTAGCACCATTGGTTGAATACCTCCTGTGCCCCAATCTCCACTACTGCCAGTCACAGGCCCAGCGGCCTGTAGCAAGAGCTCTGCAGGTGGGGTCAGCACTCGCAGCCGCCTCCCTGTTCTGCCGGGCCAGGAGACGGGCCTCTCCACGGCCCTCTTTCTTTTCTCTAGCTGGGCTGCTGTCATCGCCCAGGCACGTGCTCGCAGGTCCTATCTCCTGCCGTCTCTGGGGACTGGTCACCCTGTCCAGGGGACTCTGCCCTCCCATTCTTGGGCTCCTTGGACTTAGAGCTTGGACTTGTTCCCTCTCTGGCTTGTGCAGTCTGGATCCAGCCAGGAGGTGTGACCCTGCTCTTGAGAGGTTCATGTAGAGTCCCTGTGCTGCCCAGGCTGGCCCTGAGCGCCTGGGCTCCGGGGCCTCTGCCTCTTCCTCTTACATGCGGAGACCATGGCTGCACCCTCGACTTCACGTGAGTGTTGGGAGCCAGTGGGGCCAGCTGTGAGCTCAAGTCTGGTGATCAAGCCTGTGCCAGGGCTGGGGCTCCCAGAACTGGCCTCAGTGCCCACTGGTGTGTGACCCTGGCCATGTGGTTAGTGGAGACAGCTCAAGGCACTGAAGGGACTTGGGAAGGTTGAGGGCCTCATCCCTAGCTGCTTCTGGGCATGGCCTCATGCACATATGACCCTGCTGACCAAGTCAATGGTGGCTTGACTGCTGTGGGGACATGGCCACAAGGCTGGACAGGAGGGCAGTCACTGGGGCCTGTGAAATGGTGAACTGGTTAGAGCTGCATATCCCTGGAGATCCAGCTCCGCAGGCCTCTTCGGGGAGGGGTGCTGCGGCACAGGGGTGGCACGGCCACGTGTGGCCTTCAGAGCAGAGCAGAGTCTGCAGGCCATGGGGCAGCAGGAGGTAGGCCCCCTTGCCAGCGTCAATCTGCTGTTTGGAACCCAAGAAGAAATCAGATTTAGTCCAGCTGAGCTAGTAAGGGGATTTTTGCCAGTTTTAATGGAAACCTTGCATAATTAGTTCTGCAGAGACTAAACGGGGCAGAGCAGATGCCCTGGGCTGTCCAGGGTACAGCGTCCAGCAGGCATTGGCTGAGTGGCCGTGGGGTCTTGAGTCTGAGCTGCAGCCCTGGCTTGGGGTTGGCCAGGCTGCCGTGGCCAGTCCCAGTCCCTACAACCTACCCCTGCTTCTTTGGCTCTTTCTCAGCCCCTCTCTGGCCCTCACAACGTCCTCCGTGCAGGTCCAACCTTCCTTAGTAAGACGTGCAGGCAGGAAGAAGAGCCTAGAGGCGTGGGCTCATGGTTTCCTGAAGAGTGCAGCAGGAGCAGGGCCCCGAGCCTCGAGGTGCATGGGCGCATGGCTTTGGCCTCTGAAGCCCTGGCCCCCACCTGCCGGGTAGCACAGTGGACAGGCACCAAGAGCTGCCCACAAGAGGGCGGCTGCCTGTGACCGCCCTTGGACGCAGGCAGGACACAGGATAGCTGCAGCCAGGAGTATGGCCCTGTGCTGTTGTCTGTCTCCAGTCACTCAGAAGACAACCACTGGCCAGCCTACTGTCACCACCGAACCCAAGTCCCAGCCAGCTCCTTGGAAGCCCCTGCCTGGTAGTGGTGGAGCCACCCAGAAATGCTGTCCCCAGAGCCTCAGGAGGGAGCTGTCCCTAGGAGCTGTGTTATGGTGGGAGGAGGGCCAGGCAGGGTGAAGGCAGAAGGGTCAGGCACAGAGGCCCTGTGGTTCCCACCCCGGGCAGACCCACCAGGCCACAGGCAGAGCCGCCCGTCGCCATGGATCTGAAGTGCGCCAGGCTGGCCGCAGCGGTTTCTTGGTTTCGCAGGCAGGGCGGCTCTGGCCCAGCCCTGGGACACGCTGTTGGACTGATCCCTTGATCTGCTTAGGCCTGCGCCCCGGCTTTCAGACCCACTGCTGGGTGGGGGCTTCTGTTGGTGTGGGTGCCTGATCTGTGCAGTCCTGGGCCAGTGGCCATGACGGAGCACACTCAAGGCTTCCCCTGCCATGGGGTGCCAGCAACTGCCTGGCCTGTTTGTCAGGGCCCTGTCTAGCCACCTGTTGTGAGTGATGGGTCTGGGCCTCCTGATCTCAGTTCCTGGGTTCTGGGAAGGCCCTAGCAGTTCTCCCGAAGCCCTGGCCACTGCCATCTCACTCCTGCCCTTTGTGCAGCCCCTGTGGAGGCCAAGCCTCTGTGTGGGGGAGGGCTACTGCCTCTGGTTCAGGCCCCAGCTCTGGAAAAGGAGCCCCTGGAACTGGCCCTGTGGATCCAAAAGGGTACATGGCCCTCTGCTCTGAGCCTCCGTTGTCCCTGCAACAGCCATGGGGCCAGCAGGCTGTAGAGCCCCCCAGGCCTGCGGAGAACCCACCAGGGAGTGCGTGCCCCTTGAGACACAGGAGTCCCCTACAGTCCCCAGGGGCAGCCCTCCAGCTGGGGCTGCTTCAGGGGAACCGTTCAGGGACAGGTGAGGGTGGAGGTGGGATGAGGACACGGTGTGCGGTGGCCGGAGGTGCCTGTGTGGCTGTGGACGGCAGTGGCTGTGGCAGCTCTGAGACGGGCTGTCTGACGGAAGCTCCACCTGGCCGTGGTGACTGGAGAGTTAATGGGCAAGTTGCAGGTGACTTTTTCTTCTCACGATTCTCGGTGGCTCTTGGGAGGAGCTGCCTTGCCACCACCGCTCTTAATGAACTCCAAGCCAGTCACCTGGGCAGAGCCTATGAGGCGCTGCCCCTGCTCCTTGTTGCTGCTGCAGCATGATCAACACCCTGGCCACCTGGGTGCAGTGCAGACAGACAGTCTCCTGGGGCCTGGGGTAGCAAGTCTTAGATGCCTTCATTGTTGGGCCAGAGGCTGGGGCTCCCTGTCCGGTGCAGACGCCAGTCCTCTTGCTGGCTGCCTGCTGTCCCGGGACTCTGAAGGCGGGCCTCTGAGGCATGGCCCACCAGCTTGAGCTGCTTGGTGTGGGAGTCCAGGGGCTGCAGCCTCCCAGCTGGGGGCTCCCACAGGCCCGACACTGTGTGCGTCCATGGCCTCCTCATCTCTGTGCTTTGAGACCTATCGTGAAAAACCACTTATAGTGGCCTGAGATTTCCCACAGGTGTCTGGAACCTTCTAACAGGGCTGGTTGGCATGGCCAGGCGGTGCGCCGTGGTTGTCCCCAGGGCACCTGCACTTCCTCTACGTGGAGAAAGCCTGTTTAGAATAAGCTGGTCCTGAGGCCCAGTGCAGCAGCCACCCCTGTACCCCAGCAGCTCGGGAGGCGGAGGCAGGAGCACTGCAAGTTTAGTGCAACCTTGTCCAAAACTGAAACTTTAAAGGTCTAAGGACGGGGCTTAGTGGTAGAGCACCCCTGGATTTGATCCCCACTGCCTCCAAAAATAATGGGAGGAGCCGTTTGTCTGGGGTCACCGGGTCGTTTGAGTTCCTTGTTCCTCACCCCTGCAACCTGAGCACCTGGCAGCGTCCCCTGAGGGCCTCTCCCCGAGGGGTGGCTCTAGCAGGACGAGGACCACATCCCTCTTCCCACATCCCTCGTGAGTTCCCGACAGCCTCCCCACCTGGGCCAGGGGGTCTGCCTGGTGTGTCTCTGTGGAGTGGCTCTCTCTGTGGACCTGGTCTCCCAGTGAGTCCAGGCAGTGGGCAGGCAGAGCTAGGGAGAATTCTGGAATTCCTCTGATGGGAGATTTGCTCCCCCCCCATTTGTTGGGTCACTTATTTCTAGCAGGAAGGGCCCAGGGCTGGGATCCTGGCTCTGGAGTGCTCTGGCACACCAGCACGGGCTCCTGACTCTGGTGCTACAGGACACATGGGGCTGCTGCATCCCTGCCCCAACCCTGAGTCCCCGCTTCCCGAGAGCCTCTGGCTCCTGGGATGGTGACCCCAGCTCCTGTAGCCTGTGGCTCTGTGTGTGGCCTTGTTTCAGGGGCACCTGCCCCTCAGGTGTGGGTGGATTCTGAAACCTGGGTTCTCCCTGGAGTCTCTCCCTGGGTCTCAGGTTCTTGAAGCCTTTTGCCATCTAAGGTGGAGCAGGAGCACGTGGTCAGTGCCCAGATTCCGCCAGGTCCTGCACTCTGGAGTGAGTGGGTGCTGAGGTGCTGGTGGCCGTGAAGACAGTGCCTGGCAGAGGGTGGCTGGGCTTCAGAGCAGAAGGCCCAGGCCGGTCTGCAGAGCCGAGTGGAGCAGCATTGTCACCTCTAGTGCCTGGCTTCCTCGTGTGGGGCCATAGTCAGATCTGAGGTCTCCACGGAGCCCCTCCCGCCAGGTAGCGCATCTGGCCTGCAGCACCCGCAGATCAGGAAGAAAAGCTCTAGTCACACAGCTTGACAGAAAGGCGCAGGCAGCCTCCACTGCAGAGAGCCGCCAGGCAGCGGCCGAGGAGACAGCAAGGCACCTGTGCCAGGGCCACATGTCCTGGGGGGCTCGGCCACCCGGTGCTGGTCTCCCTATCCTTCCTGTGCTGGTTTTCCCTAGTCGCTCGCCTGGAGCGGGACTCCTTGGAGCCCGAAGTGGACTTCCTGGGCCCGTGCCCGGGGAACGCGCTGCTCAGCCTGGGGGCTGCTCGCGGGGGCCCAGCTTCTGTGCACTGACGTTTCTTGTCCTCCTTGCAGCAGTCCTGCGTCAACTGCGGCCGGGAGGCCCTGAGTGAGTGCACCGGCTGCCACAAGGTCAACTACTGCTCCACCTTCTGCCAGCGCAAGGTAGTGTCTCTGAGGGCCCACCCTCCCCGGCACGGAGCTGAGTGGGCGCCTGGCAGCCCTCTGCCGTCCTATTCCTTGGGGTCTCAGTCCTCCTCCATGGCTGTCCAGAGCCTGCTGCTGCCTGCAGCCTCGGCCCCATTCTCTGCAGAGGGCCAAGGGCTCCCTTGCCCCTCGGCCTCCCTGGTCCCCAGGGTCCTCCTCTGCCTGTGATGACAAGGACCAGTCTGCTCCTGTGTGAGCCATGGGTGGCAGTTCAGTCCCAAGGACGGGTCACTGCATCCTATGGCAGTGCCCGGGCCAGGCAGGCCTGGAGCCAGGCAAAGGGGCAGCTACCCTTTCTGCATGCAGGGTGGGCTGCTGGTTCTGAGAGGCTGAGGGAGGTGTCCCCCGCCCAGCAGTGCTGAAGCCTCCCCGATGTCGTCTGTCCTCAGAGTGCTTGGAGGCAGGTAAGGAAGACTTGTTCTGAGGTGGCCAGGGCGACCCTGCTCTGCACTCCTCACCTGCTGGCTGGGCACTGCTTTCTGCAGGTGCAGTCAGGGTGAGTGCTGTCAGAGCTGGGCCTGCCTCGCCCCTCCTAGGCCAGCTGGTAGCCGCTGGCCACATTTCTGTGGCCTGGTCCTGGGGAGCACCTCAGCCTCGTCCTTGTGGCTCACCTCCCAGTCAGAGCAGCGTGCCCTGTTCTTCATAGGGCATTTCCTAAAGGACAGGCCTGCTGTGGGAACGTCAGGTCTGCCTTCCCGCTTGCTCTGTGGGGACTAGAGGGAGGAGGAGAAATGCTGACCCTGGTCTGATGGCAGTGCCCTTCCCAGCCTGGAGAGGAAGGCCAGGAGCAGCTTGTTCTCACACAGGCCTGTCCCCGTGGCTCCTGCTCTCTTGTTCTGCTTTGTGCCCATTTGAAACTCCCCCTCAGTTAAAAAGGCAGGACAAGACACCTGGTCCTAGGTGGCCCACCCTGCCTCTGCAGGTAGCTCCTGCTGGCAGACCCCTCCACCAGGACCCACGGCCAGGGGCTCTGTGAAGCCCACCCATCTGGACAGGAGTGCACAGGTGGGGCAGGCCAGGGGTGGGCCAGGCCACGCAGAGCCAGGCTGGAATGGCCTGGGGGCCTTCAGGTGCGCAGTGCCCACTCTGGCAGGAACCCAGGCCGTCCTGTCAGCCCCTGGAGGGGCCACGGCTGCGTCGCCCTCGTGCGCCGTGGGCAGGCACAGCCTGCTTCCTCTGCAGGCTGCTCACCCAGGGGTCGGGAAGCAACGCTTACAGCCTGTGTTCCTGAGCCCCTCACCCTCCTTTTGCACTGAGTCGACCACCAGGGTCGTCCGCTGCACTCAGGCGCAGCCACCTGAGCCAGCACCAGCGTCCTGGCTGTACGCAGGAGGGTGGCGCTTCTCCCCAGTGCTAGGCACACCACCACAGTGACCAGGTCAGCCAGGTGACAGGTGCCCTGAGGTCACCGGCAGGTGTGCTTGTTGACAGAAGACCCACGTCCTGCAGGGAGCACCTGAGGTTGATCCTCCCTCAACACAGTCCATAAGACCCACGCGGTTCTCGAGTTAGTGGAGAGGGTCTCGGAGTGACCACCAGACAGGACCTGAAGACCAAGCCGGCTGCTCTTCCTCACCAGTCGCAGCTCCTGGCCTCACTGACCGGGGCTCTGCTCACGCCCATTTTTCAGCTCAGACCCTGAGGGAGCCATGTGTGATCTTTATACCACAATGTCCACCCAGTCCAGGCCCCCGGGATTTCTGCCTAGCTCCAGGGAGAAGGACTTTCCTGTGGCCTCTGCTGTGCAGACCGTGGCCTGTGGGACAGTGAGGTGGCCAAGCTCCTCTGGCATGCCCATGTCCAGCTCACCCCTCGGCAGCGCTGGGTGCCCAGTGGTTCTTTCCTCAACGCCTCTGTTGGGGGTTGGTTGGCCATGTCACAGGGCTTATCTCTGAACCCAGCCCTGCCATGCTGGTCACAGACTCTCCAGCTCAGTCACTCTGAAGGATGGGTGGTGGGAAGCTGGGGTCCTGCCGTGCTGCCTCTGGTCCCCCGCAGCCTGTGGCTTCTGAGACCTCCTCTGACTTCTGGGAAGCCGCGTGCTGGGCGGGGCTGCACCTGACCGTGGTGACTCGGGGGCTGTGCGTGCCCGAGAGTACCCGATGTCCTTAGGTGTCTGTCAGGATGTCCTGGGCACACCTCAAGCTGTCCTTCTGACTCTGTCCCACGTAGTTGGTTTGTCCGTGTCTTGTACCTGGTATTGAACCTGGGGCCCTCATCACCCAGCCACATCCCCTGCCGTTTTGCTTTTTATATTGAGACAGGGTCTTGCTGAGCTGCTGAGGGCCTCACGAAGTTGCTGGGGCTGGTTTTGAACTTGCCATCCTCCTGCCTCAGCCTCCAGAGCTGCTGGGATAGCAGGCGTGGCCTGCGCGCTCAGCCAGGGTACTTTGTTTGGGAGCTGTTCTGCCCCGACCTCGTTTCCCGGTCACTCGCTGCCAGTGTGAGGAGAAAGTCGACTTCTGCCGCCTGTCCCCGTGTCCTGACTCTGGTGTGTTCCCAGGCTTCGCCAGGCTCCTCGGGGCTGGCCCCTCCGCTGTGGCCGGACGCCTTTCTCTTTCTCTTTCCCCCGCTCTGAGTGCGCCCATGGACCCTCCAACGGGTCACTGGAAAGAGGGGCGAGAAGTTCCCACCTGGCCCCACGACAGGGCAGGTCCACTCTCCACCCGGTGTGAAGTGGCCTCAGGGTTTCTGCGAGTGTCTTTATCAGAAGAGGACACTTCCCCGGTTCCCAGCCGTGAGGGTCACGGGCTCAGTGTCGCAGCCAGGCGGACGCGTCACCCGGCGCCTGACGCATCTCACCAGGACGGGGCGGGGACTTTGTGAGGCAGACTGTGTGTCCTGGTGCCTCGCAGGTGGACGCTGGGCCGGAGGGTGCCCTTCTGCTCTGCCTTTGGGCGGCCGGGAGCCTGCGAGGCCCTCTGGGCCTTCCTCAGGCAGCTTCCTCACGCCCCCCTTCCCTCTCCGTCCCTCTCGGGCCCGGGTCGGCAGTCTGTGGTTTCTGGGCATTTGTCCACCCCACAGTCGTCGGATGTTTGGTGTAAAGTTGTCCCACATGTCCCTTAGGATCTTTGGGGTTTTTTTCTTGGAACTTGGAATTAAACCCAGAGTGCTTTACCTCTAAGGCACATCCCGTCCCCTGCACACCCTCCCTTGTTTTTTTAATTTTGAGACAGGGTCTCATTAGGTTGTTAGGGTCTCCGTAAGTTACTGAGGCTGAACTGGAACTTGTGACCTCCTGCTTCAGCCTCCCGAGTTGCAGGGGTTCTGTGGACCACTGTGCCCAGCTGGATCTTTTAAACGCTTACGTGGTGTTGAGCCAGTGTTTTCATCACTGTGACCAAAAGACCTGAGAAGAACAACATAGAAGCTGGGCACAGTGGCGCACACCCGTAATCAATCCCAGAGACTTGGGAGGCTGAGGCAGGAGGATTGTGAGTTCAAAGCCAGCCTCAGCAACTTAGTGAGGCCCTAAGCTACTCAGTGAGACCCTGTCTCTAAATAAAATATAAAAAATAGAACTGGGGATGTGGCTCAGTGGTTAAGGCCCCTCAGTTCAATCTCTAGTACCAAAAAAAGAACATAGAGGAAGGAATGTTTATTTGGGGCTTATGGTTTCAGAGGTTCAGTTCCGTTGGCCACCTCTGCTTCTCTGGTGAGGTGAGACCAAGCATTACTCTGGAAGGCTGCGGAGGTGGAGGTAGGAGGCAGCTCAGAACCTGGCATCTGGGAGCAGTGAGAGCAATGTGCACCAGGGTAAAAGGCACACCCCAGGGGCCTGCTCCTGGCACGCCACTGCTGCCATCCACGTCCTTGTCCCCATCCACGTCCTCAGGCTGCGCTTCTCCTGAGCACCACGAACACGGGACCGCCTCCGTCCCTGTGCGTCCTTGCACACGTGAGCGCTCCCTCCCGTCCAGACCCCCGCGTCGGTCGAGGGTGAGGCCTCTTTCCTGGCTGGTCGCCTCTGCTGATCTGTCCGCGAGCCGGCCCTGGGGTCTTCCTGGGCCAGGGTCTTCTCCCTGGCCTCCCCTGTGCTGTCCCTCCTCCCTGTGTGGCGCGTTGGTGCGAGGTGAGCATGTACGTCTCCTTGACATGCGGCTCAGAGGGACGCAGGCTGAGGCCCTGCCGCAGCTGTCGCATGCAGTCAGGTCGGCTCTTTCCCTTAGGGCCCGACAGTTCTTCCCAGGGCTGGCACAGAGTGTCCACACCCAGAGACAGGCGGACTTTTTTAGCTTAAGTTTTCCTGGGATTTCTTCTGTGATGAATGAGTTACTTAGAAGTGTGTTGATTTTCGAATATTTGTGAATTTCCTGACCTGCCTGCTGCTGTCCACGTCCAGCTCCCTGCCTGTGTGGTGTGGAGGACACCCTTGCAGGGTGCCTGCACCCTCAGGCTTCCTGAGCGTGTCCCGGGTGCAGTGTGCAGGGCTGGAGGTCTTTATGGCTCGGGCTGGTGCTGGTGTTGAGAGTAAGTGTCCAGGTTCCTCCTGTCTCAGACTGATGGCTCTAGGATGTGCACTGGGGCCTGTTGTGGGCAAGCAATGTGTGGTTCTCATCTTGGACTCCTGACTCGGCCTCCGCCGTTCTGGGTGGCCCTGCACTCCGAGGAGCTCCTGGGCTGCCTGGCCACGGTCTCCCGGGGCCACACGTGGAACTGAGGGCGCTGAGCAGCAGCTGTCCGTGCGTCTGCACTCAGCGTGGCTCCTCTTTCTCCTCCTTCTCTTCCTCTTTTTCTTTTGAAAACAAATTCATTTTAAAATATAATCAGAAAAATCATGTTGAAACTTGGAATCCTTCCTTTGTGAACTTAACTGGATCCTATGATCTTAGATTCTAATTTCAGCCATGCAGTCTTTTCCTACTCATTTCATTTCCAAAATTCTCCCCATCATCATTTGCATGTCAGTAGCAGTTTCGTCAGGAGTCCCATCTGTCCCAAGTTCCTGTGGGCTAAAGGCGCCATTCTTTTCTGTAGTTCACAAACACTGCCAAGGCCTGTTCTTCATGAGTTTCCTGACCCTGTCCCTCAAATAACGCAAGTCCTCCAGCAGCCCTGCCACAGCCTCGGGGTATGAGCTTGAGAAGCGAACGCTGGGAGGCGGGGAGGCCCACTCCCCTGCCGGGTGGTGGGTGCTGTGTGTTGGGACAGGTTTTCTGGTGGGCGCAAGGATTCCGTCACTGCTTCACTCTTCACGGTCCTCGTGGTGTGTGGGGCCCGTCGTGGCTGACCTCTGATCTCTGTTGCCCCAAGAGCCTGGGCAGGTCTGGACACAGGCGGGGTAGCTCACAGGAGATGGCCTCTGGGCGAAGGCCGCGGCCACCCCCCCCCCACGGCCCCTCCAGGCACGAGCTGGCAGCAGCATTGGCCTGTTAACACGGTGTCCCTCCTTTCAGGACTGGAAAGACCATCAGCACGTGTGTGGCCAGTCGGCAGCTGTCACCGTTCAGGCAGAAGAGGTCCACGTGGCTGAAAGTGTGATGGAGAAGGTGGCCGTGTGAGCCGCCCCACCTACCTTACCTGCCGAGAGGCCTCACAGTGGAAGCCCCCACGGACTGTGGGGGTCGTGAAGGGAACTTGCTGGACAAGTTATCCACGGACTCCGAGTGGACTTGGAGTGGACCCTGCCCTGCAGATGAGCTCTTGCCACCCAGCAGCCCTGAGGAGGTTCTGTGGCACTGTGGGCGGGACAGGGTCCCTGCCCTCAGGGTGCTCTCCCCGGGATCATGAGCGTCAGGCCTGGCCAGGTGTGTGTGTGCTGTGACGGTGCACACCTGCTGTCTGTCGACAGAGTTGTAAATAAAGTCCCACCCCCCGACGGCCACGCCAGTGCCAGCGTCACAGGGCCCTGGGAACAGACCGCCTGGCAGGCTCGGTCCTGTGGTCTGGACTGCATGGTGCTGGCTGCAGCTCCCTGACCCACCATGGTGAGGGTGGACACAGGGCTTCTTCTGCTGACCACCTCTGGCCCCATTGAGGCCTCTGAGGTGACAGGGTGTCTGCCCACTGCCTGTGCCTGGCACTCACCCAAGGGCCCTCTGTCACCCACCTGCAAGGCCTGAGAAGTCCTTTGGTGGAGATGGATCTGGGAGGATTGTGGCCACCTAGCAGTGCATCTGGGCTCCCTGGCCTCCAAGTTGTGCCCACCAGCTTGGAGGCTGCTCAGGGGCCCAGAGGCAGCCAGTCCGCCTGTGTCCAGGCCCTCTGCATGTAGAGTCCTGACCTTCACTGTGTCCACGCTGTCCCTCCTCACTGCCCAGAGCCGTGCTGACAAGCCTCAGCAGGACCAAGGGCCGGAACCTCTGGGGAGACCCACCGGCTGTTTGGGCGTCCCTCTCCGCCGTTTCTGTGAGCCCTACACCGCAGGCGCCCAGAGTCCTCAGCCCTGTGCCCTCCCCTGGACCAGGGATGGTCCACTCCTGCTGCCCAGAGTCCACACCCAGCATAGCCCTGGCACCCACTGGGATATGATCTGCAGGGGCAGCAGAAGGCTCTGGCAGAAAGGGTGGGGAGCCAGGAGGCCACCGTCAGTGAGCCCTGCCCAGTCTCCCGCGGCTCCGTCGTGCCGGGCACCACCTGGGCGTTCCAAGGACCTGGGCTGGGCCCTCTTCCCACCAGTCGGGTCCTCATGGCCGCTGACTCTTTTCTGCCTGTGCTGAGCCTGGTCCCCCTAGACACAGGCCCTCCAGGGGGGATGAGCTGTCCCGACCTCCAGAAGTCCTCTCTGGTGGCCACGAGGGCATCGCGTGGCCCTATCCTGCCAGCCAGGCCATGGAGAGGCCACAGTGAGGTCCCGTGGCACAGCTGTGGTACAAGAGGGTGGGCTCTCCCTGCCGAGATGCCGGCTGAGGTGGCAGAAGACTGCAGTCAGCAGAGGGCCAGCCCAGGGCGCCAAGCAGGCGCATTGGAGCACTGTCTGTGGGGCACTGCCACCCTGGGCACCGTGTCCTGGAGGGATGGGCCAACCTGTACTTTGCCTTTCAACTGGAAACCTGAGGACTCGTGTTTTGGGGTCTCCAAGGCCCAAGGCTTGTGATCAGGGGGTCTCAGCATGGGCTCTGGGATGTAGTCCCCCAGCTGTGTCCAGCTTCCCGTGACCTCTGTCCACCTCAGGGCATTCTGACCTCCCCTCTGTCCGAAGGGCTCTCGGTCCGGGTCAGCAAGGGCCAGGCACATTGGGCCCTTAGGTCCCCAGGGACAGAGCCCAAGGGAGCCCCAGTTCCAATTCCGGTGTCAGCACCACACAGGCTGGGGACACTCGGGCCGGCAGAAATACATCCATGACCTCGTCCGCTCCCTAAAGGGGTCAGGGCAGGCTGTGATGTGACCGCACACAGTAGACGAGGCTGCGGCACCGGACGGTACTCGGGTGCCCCAGCTGCAGAGTGCTCTGGCGTGCTGAGGTGCCTACAGCCATGGCCCTAACGGCCCTCAGGGCATGGCCCAGGTGCTGAGCCCAGAACTTCACTGTCCACACAAGAACGCAGGCCCTTGTGGCAGTTTGAAGAGGCAACACCCTGGACATGGGACACACAGGACAGCTCCTGCCAACAGGGCTGACGGGAACTCTCCCATGACCACAGACAGGGACAGCCACGTTGAACTGTTCTAACAGGAGCTGTCCCTTTGCCCCCGGGGCCAGAGATGCCTAGGGACAGGCAGCCTGGTGTCCTCTGCCCAACGCTGGCCCTGCCGTCTTCTCCCCGAGGTTGCCTGGGACACGAGAGACAGGTTTGCGGAGCACACGGCTGGCCTTAGAGTGGCACTCCTTCAGGGAGCCCTGGGTGGACCTCTGCCATCCCCAGTCCCTTCCCTAGCAGGCACCTTCTGGCCAGGGTTGCAGCTGGTGGTTGCTGCTGTTTTGGTTTTTTGGCCTCCAGGAAGCTCTGAAGAGAGTCCTCTTGCCATTCCCACCGGGACAGCAAAAATCCCACCCACCTGGTCCTCAGAAGCAGGAGCTGGCCGGGACCCTTGGTGGGTACCTTTCACTGGGTGCTGTGCCCCCACCCTCAGGGCAAGCAGAGGTCTCCCCTCAGGACCATCACCCCAAACACTCTCCTGTGGTAAAGGGGGAACAGCTCCTGGATGCCACCCTGGGTTGGAGCTGAGGGGACTGCCCCAGCTGCAGGACCTCCTCACTCTGGGGAGGAAAGGGTCAACCGGCTGGTGGGGTCCTTGGGTCAGAAGCCCCTCCTCCTCACACCCGTCCCAGGAACCTGCACAGCATCCGCAAGGAATCTGTTTAATCAGAAGCACAGCAGGGCCCCGGGGCTCTGCAGCTGGGGCGCAGTGCCTTGCGGAACACTGTGCGGAACTCGGTGTTGAAGACAGTGTAGATGAGCGGGTTGAGAGCGCTGTTGACATAGCCCAGCCAGGTGACAGCGCTGACCAGGCGCGGGGGCACGAAGCAAGCCCGACACAGTGCCCCTGTAATGTGCACCACGAAGAAGGGCGTCCAGCATACCAGGAAGGCCCCTGGGGGCGAGGGCAGTCAGCCAAACCGGCGCCCCACGCCGGACCCTCTCCCATTCCCCCTCTCCCATTCCCCTCTCCTCCACCCGGCCGCCCAGCCCCTCCCACCCCCTCTGCACCTCAGCCCCCTTCCTCCGACCCGCGCCAGGGCAGGAACCCACCAACCACCACCGGCAGGACCCTCATGGCCTTGCGCTCTCGGCTGGTGATCTTGGCACGCCTTTGGTGGGCCTGCGTCGGGGGCTGGGGCGAGAGCTCTGCTTCAGGAATGGCGTCGAGAGGCGGGCAGCCGGGTCCGCAGGAGACCTGGTGGAGGACCGGCCCGGGCACCGGACAGTCAGGCCCGCAGGGTCCCGGGTGAAGGCTGGGTGCAGGTGGCGGGCCGGGGCCGCTGGGCCCGCGGGGCGCGCGGGCATGCAGCTTGGCTCGCCGGGCCGCTCCCCAGCGCCGGAGGCCGCGGAACGTGGCCCAGTAGAGCAGCAGCATGAGCGGGCAGGGCAAGAAGAAGGAGCACACGGACGAATAGACCACGTAGTCGCGGTCCTCCAGGCGGCAAACGGCAGGGTCGCGCCCGCGCACGTCATTGAGGCCGCACAGTACTGGCGCCGCCACAGCTGCAGACAGCAGCCACGTGGCACCGATGAGCAGCAGCTGGCGCCGGCCCTGGCGGTGGTAGCGCAGCGGCACAGTCACGGCCACGAACCTGCGGGGCGCGGGCGGCAGCAGTGAGGCCCACGGAGCAGCTGGCGCGGGGGTATGGGGTGGGGGGACAGCGGGGGCGCCCACCTGTCCACGCTGATGGCGCACAGGTTGAAGATGGAGGCGGTGCACAGCATGACGTCCATGGCCATGAGTGCGTCGCAAAGTCGGGGGCTCAGCAACCACGTGCCGCCATGCACCTGGGTGGCCACGCCAAGGGCGCAGCAAGGAGAAAAAAGTCCGTTATTTGCTAGCTGCAGACTTTCTGACCCCCACTTTTTTGAGGGAGCATGAACTGAGTATCAGGGGAAAGGAAATCTGATGTGAGCCTCGGGCAACTGGGGACACTCACTGGCCTGGACAGTCCTCTGACTGGTTGGTTGACTAGGTCAGGGGCAGGGACAGAAGCCAGCCTCCTGCCTCAGCTCTCCCTTCCTTAGGACACGAAGCCTGGGGAACATATGGGGGGGGGGCTCTGATGTCCCTGGCTTCAGAGGAGCCCCAGGACTGGATGGCCCTGAACACAAAACCGCCCTTTCCACCTAGAGCTCTGCTAAGAGTGGGCCTTCCTGAACAGCCGGTGTTGCTGTGTGGGACTCTGGACAAGCTACTTCTCTGTTTACTCATCTGTGAGCCCAGGGGTGGTGGCAGTATCCACATCCACAACTTGTGGGTGGCAGAAGCCAAGGCAGTTGTGAGGGCGAAGGAGTTTAAAAAACACAAAGAACTCACGCACAATGCCCAGCACAGGATCACGCATGGGGGTATCCCTCTGCAAGGGCAGGAACAGGGTGCCACCCCCCCTCTAAATCCCTTCGCGCTGATTTGGGACATTAGCAGCTTAAGAGCCGTCACCGTGACGTCCGCAGCTAGGAGGAGCCGAGGTCGTGTGTCCTTGCGGTACTGGCCTGTGCCCCAAACGACAGAACAGCCCTGTCCACCTTAGTAACCTATGTCTCCCCTCCCCCACAATCCAGGACACCTAGTTCCCAGCAGGGCCCTAAGCGGCTTTTCTCTGGGCTCAACCACAGAGGAGAGAGGTTGGCACTACAGTGGGACCACCCAAGGACCAGACCTGGCCTGGGTGTGGGTTTCTCACAGGGGTTCTGCCCCTCCCACCGGCCTCCCCTTGGATTCGATGTCCAGTCCAGCTCACTGCTCCTGGAGGACCCCAGGCCTTGTTCACCAGCGCACGTGGAGGGCGCCGGTGTGGTGTGGATGGCCTTAGGCAGCGGTGTGTGCGCGCGCCCTGGGGGTACTGCGCGGGGCTGAGCCCCCATCTGGTGGTCTGTCCGGTGGGCTCCTCCGAGTGGAGGGGAGGGGAATCCGGTTGCGGAGAGGGCGGGGTTTGGCCAAGCCGCCAGTTTCTGGAGTCTCTGGCTCCAAAGACAGGGGCCTCTGGGTGGCAGAAGCCAAGGCAAGTGGAGAGGGGGAGGGGAGAAGAGAGACACAGGGGGACTGACAGCAAAAGGAGCAGAGACTCCAGGGACCGAGGACAGCTGAGGACCAGGGGGCGAGCAGGTCAGGCGCCCCTGCAACCGTCTGCTGCAACTCGATATTCCGGATCAAAGAGGCGACCTGGGTGCTAAGGGGCTCAGCGGGGACAGGGACGGGACGCAGGAGCCGGCGGGGACGCAGGCTTACCTCGGAGTAGACGAAGAGCGGCAGTACGAGGAGTGCGAGCAGGAGGTCGGCGGCCGCCAGGCTCACGATGAAGTAGTTGGTGGGCGTCTGCAGCGAGCGCTCCGACGCCACGCTCACGCACACGAGCGAATTCCCCGCCAGCACCACTCCAATGAGCAGCACGCCTCCCACCAGTGCTGCCGCCCCCGCTGCGCCCAACGCCGCGCCTGACCCCGGGGTCCCGGTGCCCGGCCCACGCCCAGCCAACAGCCCGCCCGCGTCCGCGGCGCTGCGGTTCCCCATGGCCCGCCGGCCAGGTGCGCCCCGGCAGGCGCGGAGCGAAGCCCCGGCCCTTCCCGGAGCCCCGCCCCTGGCACGCCCCGCCCCGCCCCGGATCAGGGGGCCCAAGCGGCGCCCCGCCGCGTGCGTGTCTCGAGATCTCGGGGTTTTGCGCTCGGTGAGTCCCGCAGCCAGGCGAAAGCAGCGGCCGCGCGATGAGAACTGAGGGAGGTGATTGGCACAGGCAGCCCCAGACGGCATCGGGCGGTGCGCGGGTCTACACTCGAGATCCCAGCTGGGAAGGCGGGTCGACCGAACCAGACCCGGTGTGCGTGGGTATCGACCCCCACCTGGCACCCCTCTCCGGGTACCTCCTAGAAGCGCCTGGCTCCGAGGCGGATCCGCGTCTCCTTCCGCTCTGTCCACCGGCCGGGCGCCCGAAGACCCGAGCTCTGGCTCCGCCGAAAGCCGCTTTGGGCGTCTCCTTCTTCCCAATCCCCGAGGCTCCAGGGCTGTCTCTCTCCCTGCCCCGAACCCCGTCTGGCCTGGGCGGTGCAACCCCGCCTGGCGCCCGAGTCGCGCGCTCATCCTCCTCCAACACTCTCCAGATCCTCAGCAACGCTGCAGCCCGGCCCCGCGTACCCGGCCCACCTGGCTACCCTTAGCCCTTAGTCCCCGCGACCAGTGACGACCGCGCAGACCTCAGGGGCTACCGAGAACTCACTCAAGAAATGACACGGCCAGCGCCCGACTACAGGAGCCGGTTCCGGTGGCGGGGGTGGGGGGCATCCCCAACAGGAGAAACTACACTAGAGTCACCTGAAAGACACATTAAGAGGTGGCCAGGGCTGGGGCTGCAGCTCAGTTGTAGAGCGCCCGCCTCGCAAGTGTGAGGTACTGGGTTCAATCCTCAGCACCACATAAAATAAAGACCTGGTGTGCATCTATTAAAAAAAAGAGGTGGCCCGAGGAGGCTGTGAGCGTGGAGGACCAGAACCGTCCCTGGCAGATGATAAAAGAGCACAGGAAGAAAGTACATGAAAACGTCTTAGGGAGATAATCTTCTCTGTGGACTTCAGGTTGGGGTGACGCCAGACCCGAGTGATGTTTTCTGGGGCCCCTTGGCTAAAAGGCTGAACTCTAGGTGGGTCTCCAAGTGCATCACTCCATCGCCTTCTCCAGCACTGGCTCCCTGGGATGGCAGAGACGTGCAGCACCAGCCCATCAGGAGGGGAGGGTCCTGACTTGAAAGATTTCAGGGTGTGGACTGGCAGAGAAACGGGTGGTACTCACACCACAAGGACTGGAGAGTCTGGGCTGTGGGGTGGGACGGGCGGCTGGTGCCTTTGGGCAGCCCTGGGCACAGCCAGCAGCCTTCCCTCCCCCTGAAGGCTTGAGCAAGAGAACTCGGCACAGCCACTGGGGCATTGCTGGCACAGAACCGAGACCCAGAGCAGGGTGGCCTTGGGTCTAGAGTGGGACACAGAGCTTCTTCCTGCCCCCATTGTCTCCCACCTGCCACTGTTTGAGACGGTGAAGAGGCTCTGTCACTCCAGCAGAACTCAGGAAGGAATAAGAGCACTGGTTTTGGAGCTCGGTGGTGGAGTACTCCTGGGTTCACTTCCCAGTGTGGGGTGGAGACAGGACGAGAAGGAATGTGGCTGGACCTATAAATGACAGTAAGGTCAGACCCTCCACGTACGTCCTTGCTAATTTTCAAACTGTTCTGACAGTTTCTGAGAGAGGAGTAGTGAGGTACCCAGGGTGAGAGTTCTCCTCCTCCTCCCCTTTTCTTCTTTCTTCCTCCTCCTCCTTCAGTTCTATCATTTTGCTTTGTGTATTTTGAAGATTTGTCACGAGGTGCCTATACATTCAGACCTCACTTTTTATATAAAAACTAATCAACTGTAATCCTCCTACTGGGGAGGCTGTGGCAAGAGAATTGCAAGTTCAAGGCTAGCCTCTAAACAATTTAGCAAGGCCCTAAGCACCTTAGTGAGACCCTGTCTTGAAATAAAAAATAAAAAGGGCTAGAGATGTAGCTCAGTAGTAGAGTACCCCTTGGTCCAGTACCAAAAGAAAACAAGTAAACAAAAGTAACTCCAATTTAAGTGAAAAAAAAAACCCTATGAAAATTATGGAGAAAATGTGGGAAAAATATTTCAACCTGGGATTAGACAAAGAATTTTAAAATCTGACACCACCAGCATGGATCCACAAATGGAAACACAGAAGAACGGGACTGTCAAGACTAAGAACAGCCAGGTGCAAAGGGACACACCTGTAATCCTGACTATGTGGGAGTCTGAGGCAGGAGGATGGCAAGTTCAAGGTCAGCCTGGGCAATTTAGAAAGACCGCATCTTAAAGAAAGAGCTGGTGGTGTGGTGTAGCTCAGTGGTAGAGCACCCCTACATTCCATCCCCAGTTCCACACACACAAAAAAACAACAAAACCCCAAAACTTGTAGCCACAGAGTAGAAAAGAATATTAGTGAAATATTATCCAATGTCTTGTGTATATGTGTATGCAAGTAGAATAATATGAGGTCTTTATAAAACATATAAAGAAGTTTCAAAATTCAATGATGTTGGGAGAAGGAAAATTGCAGAATAATCCCCCCTTGGAATCTAGATGCAGAAATCCCAGTGAAATGGAAGCTGACCAGAGCCCAGCAGCATGTTTTAAAGGATTACATGTCCTGATGCAGGGGAGCTCACTCAGGAAGACAAGTGTGATTCAGGAGATGAAACTCAATAATGGGGACTGGGGTTGTGGCTCAGCGGTAGAGCACTCGCCTTGCACATGGGGGACCCTGGGTTTGATCCTCAGCACCACATAAAAATATATGAATAAAATAAAGGTATTGTGTCAACTACAACTAAAAAATAAATATTTAAAAAAAGAAACTCAATGGAATATATCACAATAAGAGAAGGAAGAAAACCAGGTGATTGTCTCACTTGGTGCAGAAAAAGCATTTGACATAATTCAGTGCCCTTTCATGATTTAAAAAAAAAAAAAAAAAGACCGATTAGGAGCTGGGGTCTGGCTCATCCGTAAAGTGCTCACCTCGCAGGCATGAGGCCTTGGGTTTGTTACAAAACAACCTGGGTAGAAAGATGGGTCCCCAACAGGAGACCCGTGGCATGCTCCCTGCAGCAGTGAGTGTGGCTCCCCAGGTCCGAGGACTTGCAGCTTGTAGCTTCTGCCAGAACACTGTCTGCAAGCCCTAGCCACAGCCGGCAGACAGGAAGAGCAAGTGATAGACGCCCAACAATGAAGAGGCAGGACCGAGCCTGTTTCAATGTGCAGACTGATCTCATGCATAGGAAGTCTTATGAAAGTTACAGTAATAATTCAGCAAAATTGGGGGCTGGAGTTGCCACTCAGTGGTGGAGGGTTTGCCTAGTGTGTGTGAGGCGCTGGGTTTGATCCTTAACACCACATAAAAAAGAAAATGATATAAAAGGTATGTGTCCGTCTACAACTGAAAAGAATATTTTTTAAAAATTCAACAAAGTTGAAAGATATATAGTAAACATAAGGGCTGGGGTTGTGGCTCAGCGGTAGGGTGCCTGCCTAGCACGTGCAAGGTCCTGGGTTCCACCCTCAGCACCACATAAAAATAAATAAGTAAAATAAAGGTATTGTGTCCAACTGCAACTGAAAAATAAATATTAAAGAAAAAATAAAGTATGGAGCTCGGGTTGTGGCTCAGCGGTGGAGCACTTGCTTGGCATGTGTGAGACCCTGGGTTCGATCCTCAGCACCACATAGAAAGAAAGAAAGATCTATCAACAATTAAATAAAAAAAAAATAAATAAAGTATGGAGCTCGGGTTGTGGCTCAGTGGTGGAGCACTTGCCTAGCATGTGTGAGACCCTGGGTTCGATCCTCAGCACCACATAAAAATAAATAAAATGAAGGTACTGTGTCCAACTACAACTAAAATTTTTTTAATAAATAAAAATAAAAAATAAAATGAACATAAAATCAGTTGTATTTCTTTTTTTTTTTTTCTTTCTTTTTTTGCGGTGCTAGGGAAACACAGGGTCTTACACATGCTTAGGCAAGCACTGTACCGCTGAGCTACACCCCCAGGCCAAAATCAGTTCTATTTCTATATGACAGCAAATAGTCTGAGAATTAAATGAGGAAATTATCCCATTTGTAATAGCATAAAAAATAAAATAAAATTTCCAGGAAGGATGGCTGGCAATTGTGACTCCCAGGGAGTCAGAGGCTGAGGCAGAAGACTCTGTCTCAAAGTTCAAAGTTTCAAAAAGGACTGGAGATGTGGTTTAGTGGTAAAGCGCTCCTGGTTTCCATTCCCAGTACTGGGAAAAAAAAAAAAAAAGATAAAATATCTAGGAATCAATTTAACCAAGAGAGTGAAACCTATACACTGAAAACTGTTGGTGAGAGGAGTTGAGGACCTGCACAAGTGAATCCAGTGTTCCTAGGTGGGGACAGGTTGTCAGAACGACTTGTTGCTAGCAGGGCACTGTGGCCCATGCCTGTGACCCCAGGGACTCAGAGGCTGAGGCAGGAGGGTCACAGGTTCAAGGTCAGCCTCAGCATAGTAATGAGGCCCTGTCCCAAAATAAAAAGCCTGGGGGAGTAGCTCAGTGGTAATAAAAGCAGATGGGGTATGGTGGCTTATTGCCATGCCAAGTGGATCTACAGAACTGATCTACTATCCACATCTCGACAGGGCTGGGCTGGGGCTCAGTGGTAGAGCACTCATCTAGCACAGGAGAGGCACTGGGTTAAATCTTCGCACCACATTAAATAAATAACTAATAAATAAAGGTACTGTGTCCATCTACCACTAAAGATTTTTTTAAAAAATTTCAACAAGCTTTATTTTTATGAAAATGGAAAGGCCAATTCTAAAATTCATGTAGAAATGTAAGGAACCCCAAATAACCAAAGTGATCTTTTTTAGGGGGGTGGAGTAGGGATTGAACTCAGGGGCACTTGACCACTGAGCCACATCCCCATCCCTATTTTGCATTTAGAGATAGGGTCTTACTGAGTTGCTTAGTGCCTCACTATTGCTGAGGCTGGCTTTGAACTCACGATCCTCCTGCCTCAGCCTCTGGAACTGCTGAGATTACAGGCATGCACCACGGTGCCTGGATGGAACACAGGGGTGTTTAACTACTGAGACGTACCCCTAGTGTCCCCCTTTATTTTGAAACAGTGTCTCAGTAAGTTGCTGAGTTTGGCCTTGAGATCCTCCTGCCTCAGAAACCAAAGCAATCTTGGAAAAGAAAACCAGAATCTTTTTCAAATTTTCAGTTTCAAAATTTTAAGCACTGGGCGCAGTGGTGCACGCCTATCATCCCAGCAGCTTGAGAGGCTGAGACAGGAGGATCTTAAGTTCAAAGCCAGCCTCAGCAACTGCGAGGCACTAACAACTCAGTGAGACCCTGTCTCTAAATAAAATTCAAAAATAGGGCTGGGGATGTGGCTCAGTGGCCGAGTGCCCCTGAGTTCAATCAATCCCCAGTGCCTAAATAAATAAATAAAAATTTAAAAAAATTAAAACGTAGAACCAAACATCAGGAATTAAGAGACTGAATCTGGCTTAAGGATAACTTATAGCTCAGTAAAAGAGATTGAGAGTCCAGATATAAACTCAGACATCACAGTTAACTGATTTTCAACAAGGCTGCTAAGACCTTGCTCAGGGAACACTCTCCTCCACTAGTGGAGTGGAACAGCTAGATGACCACCCGTAGGAGAGTGCAGCTGGACCCTGAGTCACACCGTACACTCAAAAGGGTCAGGGATGCAAAGATGCGATCTGAAACATGAGGCAGGTTTCATGGTCCTGGAACAACCAGAAGCACAGGGCAGGAACAGCAGCGGCAGCAAGGCCACAGGGTGTCACAAGGACGTGACAAGCTGGGGTACCTCAGAGATGCTGTCAGCCAGAGCCAGCCAGGTGGGGGCGCACCCCTCAGCCTCAGCTACTAGGGAGGCCAGGCAGGAGGGTGCTTAAGCCCAGGAGTTCTGCCGGGACCATGCAGTGCCCCTCATCTCTACACTAAAGAGTAAGATATTCCGAAGAGATTGAGAACAGGACCCAGAGAATGGGAGGACACACTTTCAATCGCATGGCTCAGAGAGTATGGCACCCAGAATGTATGAAGAGCATGTACCGCTCAACAGCAGAAAGGCAATCCAGCTTCAACGTGGAGACGACACTGGCCCAGCATGCATGGAGCCCCAGCTTCCATTCCCAGCTCCACAAAACAATGACAACAACAACAACCATCTGGACAGATAAAGAATAAGCAGAAATAGCAAGAAGCACCCGAGGCACTGCGGCTGGGGCTCAGCGGTAGTGCACTGGCGTGTGTTCGATTCTCAGCATCACATATAAATATATAAATAAAATAAAGGTCTATTAACAACTTAAAAAAAAAAAAGGAAGCACCTGAGAACATGCCCGACCTCAGCCAGGTGTGGGGGCCACACCTGGGACACCTGGGGTTCCAGCAGCTCTGGAGACCAAGACAAGAGGGTCCCAAGTTCCAGGCCAGCCAGGCAACTTAGTAAGACCCCATCTCAAAAAAACAAACAAAAATGCTTGTGGGGGGTGGGGAGTCTGGGGCTGGGGCTGAGTGGCCAAGCGCAGGTTTGGAAGGCATCCATGGGAGCACCTTCTCCTCCGCCGCCAGCGTGGAGGAGGAAGCTGCTCTTTCTTCCTGGAAAAAGAAAACCACGTGACCACAAAGCTCTCATCTGCCCACGTTGCTCCCTGGGGGGCCAGAGAAGGTCAGTGGGCCTGTTCTCTGCGCGGTCCTGCTGCCCTGTCTCTCCAGGCAGCTGCGGCAGGCCCCTCCAGCTGTCCACCTCTCTCCTACCCCGCTCACCTCCGAGGCACCTGCACCCACTTCCAGCCGCCAACCACGGCAGAGCCCTCCTGGGCCTTAGGGAGAGGACCCAGGGCTTCACACGTGCTGTGACCTACGCCTGTCCCGAAGGCGCCCGCGGCCGGGATGTCCCTCTTCGCTCGGGAGCCCCAGGGGATGGCAGTGCCCGCTCGTGGCACCCGCCATCCAGCTGGTCTACTCCCTGCTGCCCAGCCGAGGGGCGCCGACTTGGCGCTGGGGGCGGGAGGAGTCCCGGGCGACAGCTGGGGGGCGGCCTTGACCTTCTGGCGATCGATGGCTCGGAGCCGGGGCGGTGCTGGGCGCCCCCCACTGGCCCACCCTCCCGCTCCGGGACCGCTATAAAGGGCCGCGCGGACTGGGGCCGGGGCCGCCAGAGCGCCCAGCACCGCCCGCTGCGCCATGGCTCCCTGGCCACTGCCGCCGTCGCTGCTGCTGCTGCTGCTGCTGCTGCTGCTGCTGGGGGGCTCCACCGCGCGCCCCGCGGCCCTCAGGTGAGCCCGCGTCCGCGCCCCTCCCGCCCGGCGCTGCCCACCCCGTCTGACCTCGCCTCTCCCCAGGGCTCCGCGACACTCTGACGGGACGTTCACCAGTGAGCTCAGCCGCCTGCGGGACAGCGCGCGGCTGCAGCGGCTGCTGCAGGGCCTGGTGGGGAAGCGCAGGTGAGCCGGCAGGTGAGGGCGGGAGAGCAGTCTGGACCGGGCCCCGGCGGCGGGACATGCCCGGTGCCCCGGCTCCAGGACTAATTTTGATTTGGGGTGGAACAGCGAGCAGGACACCGAGAACCGCACCTCCTGGTTTCAACCCACAGAGGGCCAGGTGTGCCTGCTGTGGTCAGATGAGCCAGCCCTGCAGGCCTGGTGAGCACCCTCAGCCTTCACCCACATCCAGCCAGGCCTTTCTCCCGTCCCCTGCCACCTCAGGGCTGCTGCTGGCCAGGCAGTGGTCTCTAGCTGCCATCCCAGCCCTCGGCTTCATGTCTCTGCAGGATGCCACCCAGAGCCCCTCTGCATCAGGTCTGGTCTCCCTGGCTGCCTAGTGTGGCTAGGCCTGGTCACAGTTCCAGAGGCGGCTGAAACCACCCAGTGGCCCAGATGAGGACAGAGGAGGACCAGAGAGGACCCTGGGGCTGGGAGGGGCTGTACTGGGCACTAATAAAGGAAGAACTCAGACTCGCCTCAGGAGCCCACTGTGCATATCTCCTTACACCAGGGCAGCCCCTGCACATCAGGCTGCCAGGAGGGAGGAGGGCCCTATCCTCCTTCTCCAGGTGACCACACCCAGCTGCCCTTTACACCTGGGTGACCTTCAGGCACTCGCCCTTATCGCTGGCCTCAGGGCCACCTCCTGTCCACTGGCTGAACTTCCAGCTCCGCTCCCCCCACTTTGTAATCCACTTAGTGAACGTGCAGTGTTCAGGGTGCTGCTGTCTCAGGGGCCATGTGGGTCAGTGTGAAGGGAGGGGCACAGACGCTCAGGTGGGGCAGGAAGGAAGGGAGACACCCAGGATGCGTCCCCTGGAGCAGGAGGACTGGAGAGGATATCCTGGTGACACATGTCCAGGCCAAGGGTGGTGTGATCTCAGCAGGGCCTGTGCAGCAAGGGACAGTGGTGTCAGCCCCAAGGGGTGGGCTGCAGCAGGCATGTGGGTGCACCAGAGGGTGGGTGGGGCCTGAGGTGGGACTGCCCAGTGAAGAGGGATCAGGAGTCTCAGGAAGGCCATTCAGGCATGCGGTGCCCCACAGCCTCCCCCTTCCTCAGACCTCAGTGGCCTCTCCCAGCTCTGAGGGATTTGGAGGCCAAAGAAAGGAAGGGGCAGGGTAGGTGGAGCTCTGGGCTGAGGAGCCTCACCAGGACTCTGCTCTGTCGGTTACCAGGGCCCCCCGGAGGGCACAGTGGTCCCTGAAGCCCTTCACTGGGCCCTGCCAGGCCCCTGGGAGCTAACTAGTCTCCGAGGCAGGCAGCGGTGCCGCGGGACAAGGGGCTTTTCCTGCAGGACGGATGCAGGGATGGCCAAGGACCTGGAAGGGACACTGGGTCTGAGCCCCAAGGAGTGGCCGCCAGAATTTGGCCTTGATAAAATTCCAGTGGCAGAGCCTAGCAGGACAGCCTTGATCAGGGGTTGGGTAGAGCAACCCAAAGCCTGGCCTAGTCCCTTCCCCACCTGTGCCCACCCCTAGCTTCAGCAGCCCTGCCCCCCAGATCTGCACCCGCAGCCCCAGGTCCATGCCCCCCAGCTCTGTCCCCACAGCCCTGCTCCAGCCCTGCCCCCGCAGCTCTGCACCCGCAGCCCCAGGTCCATGCCCCCCAGCTCTGTCCCCACAGCCCTGCTCCAGCCCTGCCCCCGCAGTTCTGCATCCGCAGCCCCAGGTCCATGCCCCCCAGCTCTGCACCAGCAGCTCCAGGTCCATGCCCCCAGCTCTGTCCCCACAGCCCTGCTCCAGCCCTGCCCCCGCAGCTCTGCACCCGCAGCCCCAGGTCCATGCCCCCCAGCTCTGTCCCCACAGCCCTGCTCCAGCCCTGCCCCCGCAGCTCTGCACCAGCAGCCCCAGGTCCATGCCTCCCAGCTCTGTCCCCACAGCCCCAGGTCCATGCCCCCCAGCTCTGTCCCCACAGCCCCAGGTCCATGCCCCCCAGCTCTGTCCCCACAGCCCCAGGTCCATGCCCCCCAGCTCTGCACCCGCAGCCCCAGGTCCATGCCCCCCAGCTCTGTCCCCACAGCCCTGCTCCAGCCCTGCCCCACCAGCTCTGCACCCACAGCCTCAGGTCCATGCCCCCAGCTCTGTCCCCACAGCCCCAGGTCCATGCCCCCCAGCTCTGTCCCCACAGCCCCAGGTCCATGCCCCCCAGCTCTGTCCCCACAGCCCCAGGTCCATGCCCCCCAGCTCTGCACCAGCAGCTCCAGGTCCATGCCCCCAGCTCTGTCCCCACAGCCCTGCTCCAGCCCTGCCCCCGCAGCTCTGCACCAGCAGCCCCAGGTCCATGCCCCCAGCTCTGTCCCCACAGCCCCAGGTCCATGCCCCCCAGCTCTGCACCCGCAGCCCCAGGTCCATGCCCCCCAGCTCTGTCCCCACAGCCCTGCTCCAGCCCTGCCCCACCAGCTCTGCACCCACAGCCTCAGGTCCATGCCCCCAGCTCTGTCCCCACAGCCCTGCTCCAGCCCTGCCCCCACAGCTCTGCACCCGCAGCCCCAGATCCATGACTCCCAGCTCTGTCCCCACAGCCCCAGGTCCATGCCCCCCAGCTCTGTCCCCACAGCCCCAGGTCCATGCCCCCCAGCTCTGTCCCCACAGCCCCAGGTCCATGCCCCCCAGCTCTGCACCCACAGCCCCAGGTCCATGCCCCTCCAGCTCTGTCCCCACAGCCCTGCTCCAGCCCTGCTCCCCAGCTCTGCACCCATAGCTCCAGGTCCATGCCCCCCAGCTCTGTCCCCACAGCCCTGCTCCAGCCCTGCCCCCACAGCTCTGCACCAGCAGCCCCAGGTCTATGCCCCCAGCTCTGCACCCACAGCCCCAGGTCCATGCCCCCAGCTCTGTCCCCACAGCCCTGCTCCAGCCCTGCTCCCCAGCTCTGCACCTGCAGCCCCAGGTCCATGCCCCCCCAGCTCTGCACCCACAGCCCCAGGTCCATGCCCCTCCAGCTCTGTCCCCACAGCCCTGCTCCAGCCCTGCTCCCCAGCTCTGCACCCGCAGCTCCATGTCCATGCCCCCCAGCTCTGTCCCCACGGTTCTGCTCCAGCCCTGCACCCCAGCTCTGCACCCGCAGCCCCAGGTCCATGCCCCCCAGCTCTGTCCCCACAGCCCTGTTCCAGCCCTGCTCCCCAGCTCTGCACCCGCAGCCCCAGGTCCATGCCCCCCAGCTCTGTCCCCACAGCCCTGCTCCAGCCCTGCACCCGCAGCCCCAGGTCCATGCCCCCCAGCTCTGTCCCCACAGCCCCAGGTCCATGCCCCCCAGCTCTGTCCCCACAGCCCCAGGTCCATGCCCCCCAGCTCTGCACCCGCAGCCCCAGGTCCATGCCCCCCAGCTCTGTCCCCACAGCCCTGCTCCAGCCCTGCCCCCGCAGCTCTGCACCCACAGCCCTGCTCCAGCCCTGCCCCCACAGCTCTGCACCCACAGCCCCAGGTCCATGCCCCCAGCTCTGTCCCCACAGCCCTGCTCGAGCCCTGACCCGCAGCTCTGCACCGGCAGCCCCAGGTCCATGCCCCCCTGCTCTGTCCCCACAGCCCTGCTCCAGCCCTGCTCAGCCCTGCACCTGCAGCCCCAGGTCCATGCCCCCCAGCTCTGTCCCCACAGCCCTGCTCCAGCTCTGCACCCACAGCCCCAGGTCCATGCCTCCCAGCTCTGCACCCGCAGCCCCAGGTCCATGCCCCCAGCTCTGCACCCGCAGCCCCAGGTCCATGCCCCCCAGCTCTGTCCTCTCGGCCCTGCTCCAGCCCTGCACCCCAGCTCTGCACCCGCAGCCCCAGGTCCATGCCCCCCAGCTCTGTCCCCACGGCCCTGCTCCAGCCCTGCTCCCCAGCTCTGTCCCCACATCCCCAGGTCCATGCCCCCCAAGCAGCTTGCAAGCTCCTCTATGCCCTGTGTTTGGAATCAGTGGTTCTCATTCCCAGTGGATGCCTGAATGTGGCCCAGATCAGGCTGAATGACCACTCCACATCCTCCTGCTGGTGCCCTGCGTCTGGCCGGCCAGCGGGAGTCCCCTTGGTGGAAGCCTGTGGTAAAGGGCCATAAAGTGGGGCGGCGCTTGGCAGGGGCGAAGGTCGCCGAGGCAGGAACTGTACCAGCCCTGACGCCAGAGAGCTGGACCCTCCCGTCAGATGACAGCGGCCAAGATGGGGGCTCAGGCCCTGCGATGGCCTCCCCTGCTGCTGGCGCTGCTCACCGTGCTGCTTGGCCATTCCCCGGGAGCCACAGCCCAGACTCAGGGTACATGCTGGAGGTGGGGGGGCGGTGGGGTGGGGGCTGGGAGGCACTGACCTGTCCTCTCCAACTTCCCAGTCTGCTCAGTGGACAAGACCTTCCTCCAAGTGCAGGAGAACGAAAACATCACGGAAGCCCTGGTGAACATCTCCGTCCCAGATGGCCAGCAGGTGACCCTCGGATCCTCGTCCACCCCATCCGCATTTCGGATCCTAGAAAACCAGCTCTTTCTCAGCGTGATTCCTGATTATGAGGTGCAGGCAGTAGCCGGGGTGGGGTGTTTCTAGGGTCCCCTGCGGGGAGAAGACCTGGGGGTGGCCAGGGCTCTGCCTCCCCAGGCATTGACTGACCCTTCAGGCCCCATCCTGGGCCGGGCCTCGTCCATTAGGGAGCAAGGCTGCCTAGCGTCTCCTCCTCCTCCCCTGACTTACCACCCATGACCACCTGGGCGAGCTCTGCCCTCAGCCTCGGGCTCCTGGCCTGTGGAGTGGGACGTGTGCCACCACCAGGCAGGTGACCTGCAAGACCGACTTGCCTCCACAGGAGAATACGATGCTGGAGGCACACCTGGAGTGCAAGAGGGGGAACACCGTGGTGAGTGCACCTGTCTCCCTGGCCCTGGGCCCTCCTCTGTGACCTCACCCAGGGAGTGTTTCCAAACTCCAGCCCTCCCGGCTACACCCTCACTTCCTCCAGCCCAGACTCGGCCCTGAGTTTCAGACTCACAAACCCAGCTGCGGACACACTGTCACGGACATTGGCCCAACAAGCTCCCGAGACTCCCCTGAGCCCCTGGCCCCAGCACCTGGAAGCACCCTGGCCTGCTGACTGCTCCACCAGGCTTCCTTCCCACTAGCCCGCCCTCAGGAGCAAGTGTGGGCTCCGCCTCAGGCAGCCCCAGAACCCCCCCTTCCTACCTCCACATCCCACCAGGGCCTTGGTCACCAGCTTCCCCTTTCTGGAACCTTCCTACTGGTCCCTTTCCTCTCTTGCCCCTGGTCCATCCGTCCCCTCTCTGGGTGGGAGGTCTCAGGAGAGCCTAGGAGACCCAGCCCCGCCCGGCACAGCCCAGCACTTCCACAGCTGCCTTCGCACTAGGAGTCCAAGCCCAAGGGCTGCTGTGGTGGGCCAGGCTGGGTGTGTGGCCTGGCCTGGTGCGCCCGTCCCCTCACCTGCTCAGGTGGGCAGGGAAACCTTTCCTCTTTGGTGGACTCCATCCACCCTGCTGTGCTGCAGTGGCAGCCCTCCTCCTACATTCCCACAAGCTGGAAAGCCACAGGAGCCGCCCCACCCCAGCTCCACCATGAGCAGCCCCTGCCCTGCACCAGGCCACACCGCCGCAGTCCCCACAAGTATCTCAGCAGTCGTCTCTAATAGGTGGGCACCTGGGGCTGGGGCTGGCTCAGTGGCAGAGCACTTGCCTAGCAGGTGTGAGGCACTGAGTTCCATCCTCAGCACCACATAAAAATCCACAGATAAAATAAGGTCTGGTGTCCATCTACAACTAAAAAATATATATTTAAAAAAACTTTTAAAAAATAGGTCGGGACCCTTCATTTTAAGCACAGCTCAGTGGCAGAGAGCTGGCCTTTGCCTCCTGTGTGAGGGGACCTGGGTTCCATCTCCAGCACCACAAAGAAAACAAGACACATTCTCCTGCCCTGTCCACCGGAGAAGGGCGGTTCCCCTCGCCATCTGAACCCTGGTGTGTCCACCTGTCCTGGGCCTCTGAGAGTCTGCCTCGGCTTGTCTGAATGGGAGCAAAGTCCAACCCAGGGGCTGGCGATCTCCCTGCAGGTGCCTTCCACTCTGAAGGCCCCTCTCCCTGCTTCGTTGTTCTTGAGGAAGCGTGACATCTAACACGTGTCCTCTTTTTATCTATCTAGATCTATTTTTTAGTGAAAGGTGGACACCATGTCTTTATCTCATATCCACGTGGTGCTGAGGAGGGAACCCAGTGCCTCACGCGTGCGAGCCGAGTGCTCCACCTCCGAGCCCCAGCCCAGCCCCCAGGGTCCTCTTTTGAGGTTCTGCTGGTAGCCTCCTCAGGCCACTTATCTGTCCCCGGAGTGCTTGCCACCTCCGGCCACCTTGGTAACCTACCTGTGTGGTCTGGGAGCCCCAGGGCTGAGTCTGGTCCCTGGTGATGGGCCCTGCCCTGCTGGGTCACCATCACCTTCAAACAAACAAGCAGAAGGGAAAGTGGGCGAATGGACGACCACCCGGGTGGATGGACAGGAGTGAGGCAGGCGGGAAGGCAGGCAGCCGGGAGGGCTGTGGCCAAGGCTGTCGACCCCCAGGTGACGCAGCTGAGGGTGTTTGTGGTGGTGCTGGATGTCAACGACAATGCCCCAGAGTTCCCCTTCACCACCAAGGAGCAGGACGTGCAGGAGGTGAGTCGGGCGGAGCCAGAGCTGGCACTGCCTGGCCTGGGCACTGGGCGGGTGTGGGCCCAGAGGGCTAGTGGCTAGGGGCTCCTCCAGGACACTGGTCCACAGAGGCCATGCCTGTGTCTGCCCCCAGGACACCAAAGTGAACTCTACAGTCATCCCTGAGGCAGAACTACAGGCCACGGACCGTGACAAGGACAGCACCTTATTCTACACCCTACAGGAAGTGACCCCAGTCAGTGGTACCCCAGCCCTGCCCAACACTGGCCCTTGGCTTCTGAGCCACTGCTCCTTGATCCCCCAGGGGCTCAGCTGTGGCTCCCTCTCCCCAGGGCGCTGGCAGCTTCTTCTCCCTTTTGGGGGTGAACCGCCCTGCCCTGAGGCTGGACCGGGCCCTGGACTTCTACCAGTGGCAGAACATGACCTTCCGGCTGCTGGTGCGGGTGAGTGGTTCCCCAGTGAGTCCTGGATGCTCAGGCCCTGTTTGAGGTCCCCTACCTGACACCGCAGAGCTGTTACAGGACACAAGGGAGGAGCACCAGGAGCCCAGCCACACAGCCACGGCCACCCTGGTCCTGAAGGTGCTGCCCGCTGACCTGCGGCCACCCTGGTTCTTGCCCTGCTCCTACTCAGACGGCTCCGTCTGCATCCAGGCTCAGTACCGGGGGGCCATCCCCACAGGACACACACTGGTAATGGGGGCCCGCCGGCAGGGACGGGCTGGAGTGCAGAGTGGGGTCTGGGAGGCTCAGGGCGGGAGCCTGGGGCCTGGGCTCTCCAGGGGCAGTGGCCGACTTCAGTGACGATTTTGGAAGAGCTGTGAATGAGCATTTTCTCCCAAACCGCCCACCCAGCCTGGGGTAGTGTGTGTACCAACCACCGCAGCGTGGGAGCCCTGCCTGGTGAGGTCAGCCAGAGGTGGGGCTGGAGGGGCCAGCTGGGCCGCCTGAAGGACAGCTGAGCAAGGCCCCTCCCTAGGGCTGGCCTCCCAGGCAGGCCTGATCACTCTGTGCCTCCCGACCCATGACCCACGAGGTGCCTTGAATTCGCCTGTAGCTGCCCTGACCACGACAGGCACTGCCCGGCCCTTCTCCTCTGCCCGCTGTGCTCCAAGCCTGTGTTTCAGACCCCGAGGAGCAGGGGAAGGGCCGACTGGGGCCATCGGCACCAGCCCCACCATGACCCCCACCCCCACAGCTGTCCCCCCTCATCCTGCGTCCGGGGCCCATCTATGCTGTGGACGGAGATCGGGGCATCAACGAGCGGGTCATCTACAGCATTATAGGGGGTGAGAAAAGACCTGCCCCCGCCCATGGTACCACAGACCCCTGCCTTGGACTCAGGCTGAACCAGCCAGGATCCTGGACCTTAGGGAGGGGACCAGGGTCTAAGTTCTGCCCCACCTCCTCTCAGGAAACAAGGACAACACATTTGCCATCGACCCAGACTCTGGCAACCTCACCATGACCAAGAGTGTCCCCAGCCCCATGACATTCCTGCTACTGGTCAAGGTGGGTGCCGGCATGGGGCAGCAGGATGTCAGCTGCACTTTCACTGGCCTGCTGGCCACTACTGCCTCTCCTTTCCCAGGGTGAACAGGCTGATCTGGCCCGTTACTCGGTGACCCAGGTCACTGTGGAGGCCCGCCAGGCCCATGGGAGCCAGCCCCACTTCTCCCAGAGCCTGTACCGAGGCACTGTGGCCCCTGGCTCTGGGTCTGGTGTGGCTGTCAAGGATGCCACCTCCCCCTCTCAGCCTCTGAGGATCTGGGCTCAGGACCCCGAGTTCCCGGTAGGCGGCCCCCTCCTGCCCATCCAGGAACCCCGTAACCTGGCCCGGTCCCAGGGTCTGCTCGCCCCCGGGTGGGTGGGCTTGGGGTGAAGAGTGGGGGCAGCCCAGGCCCAGGACTCACTGCAGCCACACCCAGGACTTGAACTCGGCCATTACCTATCAAATCACCAACTGCTCCGAGTTCCGGATGGCCGGAGAGATGGTGCTGACTGCCACGGCAATAGAGCAAGCCGGGGTCTTCTACGCAGAGGTAGGGAAGTGTGTCTGAGGGTGGGGGACTGCAGAGGGACTCTGCAGGGACAAGCCCCCCTTCCCACCCCAGGTGGAGGCCAGGAACACGGCGACTGCGGGTGTAGCCACCACTGTTGTTGAGATTCGCGTTTCAGAGCAGGAGCCCCCGTCCACAGGTAAGCCTCTGGGGGGCCCCCTCCAGGATGGCTCCTACCCGGGGCAGGTGGGCTGGGTGCAGAGGCAAGCCTGGCACTGTCCCTGGCTCCCTAGGCTCCCCAGAGCCCCCCACATCCCCAGAGACTGGAAGAACAACTGGGCCCTGGAGCAGCACCACTTCGGAAGCCCCCAGGCCCCCTGGGACCTCTCAGGGACCCTCAACAACCAGCTCTGGGGGTGGCAGTGGCCCTCATCCACCCCTAGGCACAACTCTGAGGCCACTGACCTCACCCACACCCGGGGGACCCACCAGCCTGGGAGTGGGCACCTCGACCCAACCAGCCACGCCCGGTGGGGGCTCAGCACAGACCCAGAAGCCTGAGACCCCTGGGCCCACGGCTCCCGGTCCGGGAGCGGGCACCTCCCCTCAACCAGCCACACCCAGTGGGGGCTCAGCACAGACCTCAAAACCAGGGACTTCTCCAACGACCACCCCCGATGTGGGAGCAGGCACGTCACGACCAACCACGCCCGGTGGGGGCTCAGCACAGACCCAGAAGCCTGGGACCTCTCGGCCCACGGTCCCTGGGCCCAGCAGGAGCCCCCCACCCTCAGGTAGTCCCCACCCCACTTGTCCTAGCTCAGAACCTGGGTGGTCCAGGGTCGCCTCTAGGACAGAGTCCCAGGCAGGGGTCTGTCTGGTGAGAACAGTCAGCCCAGGAGCCCCCAAAGCTGCACTAGGAAGGTGTGGGGTGCAGGGCAGGGGGCAGATTCGAGATCCAGCGAGCTGAGTTGCCAAGGCCGTTGGTAATTTAGGATCTTAAGACAGAGAGCACCCCTTCAATGATTAGGAGAGATACAGGCTGAAATTCATACTGGACAGCTGCATCAGGTTTGTGGCTAGGCTAGAAGCTGAGGCAGGATTTCTTGAGCCCAGGATTTTGAGGCCAACCTGGGCAACATAGTGAGCCCTGTCTTAAAAAACAAAACAAACAACAACAACAAAAAAACACTGATTGTATCACACGCTGGGGGTACTGGTACACCTGAGGCCACACAGGAGTTTGTGGCCCAGGGGACCTGTGTGCTAGCCCTGTACTAAGGAGTCTTGGTGGGTTTAGAGCAAGCAGAATCAAGTTCCAGAGGTCTGCCGTGGTCTCAGGACCTATCTGTGCAGTGAGCAGGGTACAGCACAGGGAGCCAGCCTCCTCCCAGATTCCCAGAGACAGTGGCATAAGGCAAATCCCTGGGGGCTATGGAACTGGAAACGAGTCAGGAGCAACTGAACACTGTTTCTGGTCCAAGCCCAACATACATTCAAAACGGATGCAGAGACTACGTGAGACTGAATTCCCTGTAGCCATTCATCCTGTTGTATCCGAAGTTGCTTCCTCCCTGGAACACCCTGTCCTAGGGGGACCCTGGGCCTTGGTGTGCTCACAACATCTCCCTGGTGGGGGCCAACAGCACCTGCCCCTCAGAACCCACAGCTCTGGTAGGGGGCAGCCAAAGGCTGGCTTGTTTTCAGGATGCCTGGCTGGCACAGGCTGGCACAGGCTGGCGAGGTGTGCCACAGTGGATGACCATGTCTTCTGCAGGGACGCCAGGAAGCAGCACAGGAGGAAGTGTCCCAATACAGGATGACCAGCACTTCTCCATAGTGGACATGGCAGTGCTGGGAGGGGTGCTGGGTGCACTGCTGTTGCTGGCCCTCCTGGGCCTGGCCATCCTCATTCACAAACACTATGGTCACCGACTGAATTGCTGCTCTGGCAAAGCTGCGGTGAGATCCCTTGTGGGAGCTAGGGCCTAGCAGGGCAGATGACAGTGACAGAGACAGACAGAGGGGCAGAGGAGAGAAGTGGGGAGGGAGGGAGACATGCAGAGGGATGAAACATGGGGCAGAGAGAAGGCAGGACGTAGAGTACGGCGCTCTTCTGTAATCGCAGCAACTTGGGAAGCTTAGGTAAGAGGCTAATAACTTCAAAGCCAGCCTCAGCCACAGTTTAGCAGGATCCAGTTAAAAAAAAATAATAATAAGGGCAGAGAGGGGGCTGGGTGTGTGGTTCAGCGGATAAGCACCCTTGGGTCCAAGCCAAGGTTCAAGGGGGGGAAAAAAAGAGGGGGAGATAGTGGAAAGGTGTAGAGATAGAGGTGGAGATGGCGATAGGAGAGCTGGAGGAGATAAGGGGGTGGGGAGTTGGAATGGGATTGTCAGGGGACCAGCAGGGGACCAGGGTTTAGTGACTCTGGGAAGGAGCAGCCAGTGTACACGCCAGGGTCACAAAACAGGGCAAGGGCAGAAGCCTACAGAGGGGAGGGACCAGAGTCCCGCTGATATCCTTGCTGTGCCCACAGGAGCCCCAGCCCCACGGCTTTGACAATCAGGCCTTTCTGGGGGACCAGGAGGCCAACTGGGCACCTGCCCCTAGCCCCAGTCCGGGGCCCAAGTCTGTGGAGGTGCCACCGGAGCCGCCCAGCCCCGGGTCCCCTGTCCCTGAGCCTCCCAGCACGGAGTCCCCAGACCCAGGTCCCTTCGCCAGTGCCCCTGAGTCCCCGGTGGCCGCCAGGGCTGTGGACAGCCCCTCAGCAGTGAGATCCATCCTGACCAAGGAGCGGCGCCCCGAGGGCGGCTACAAGGCCGTGTGGTTCGGCGAGGACATTGGGGCCGAGGCCGACGTGGTTGTCCTTAACGCACCCACCGCGGACGCGGACGGCGCGGGCGACTCTGACAGCGAGGACGCTGGCCAGGGCTGGGGTCCCCGCGGCGCGCCTGCGCCGGAAGACGACTCCACCTACATCTAGCTAGACCTCTCTGCTCGCCCGCAACGGGCCTGGACCCAGGGTCCACTCGCCGCCCCACTTCTCTCGCAGAATAAAATTTCACTTTCGAATCCCAGAATCCGAGGCGATGGGCGGCTGTTCGAGAATTGGTGCAGGGAGGTTGGCCACACCTTCCAGTGGCTCCAGGCGGACATGGAAGAGGCGGGCGGTGCTTCTCGTAAACCAGCTGCTGCCCCGCCCGCGCCGCCGGGCTTCCGGAGGCCTTCTGGACCGCTGGTAGCCAGGAAGTTCCTCTCCTGGTCTCACCACAGTCCAGGGGGGCGGGGGGCGCACCAGAGATCTCCACCTGGCGCCTCACGACCCCAGCGGAGACTCCGTGGGGGTGGGCTGGAAGGAGCCAGCGCAAATCCCCGGGAAGACTTGCTTGGGAGAGGGATCTCGCAGGGGAAACAGACTCCTTCGGAAGTCTATGAGGTCGGCCGCGGTGGGGGCGAACCCCCTGGGCGCCGCGGAGGGACAGGGCCCAGCGCCAGCACTGAGACGTTCGGCGCGGCGGCTGGGAGCATCCCAAGATGACTGGAGCTAGCAGCCGGGGTCTGCTGCCCAAGGACCCTGGGGTGGGGGAGCCGGTATTAGGGGAGTACGGGCCACCGGGTGGGGACCGAGCTCCCCGGCTTGACTTCCAGGGCTCACCCCAGGCCCGAGTTTTTCCAAACTGCCCTTCAAACTGTCCCTGTGGGTCACTGACATTTTTCCTTATGAAAAGTCTTCGTGAATCCTTTCCAAAAGCTCTCATTTCAAGAGTGGCTGTCGGAATAGCCAGCAGTCAGTCTTAAGACTCCACGAGTTTTATGCAAAAACAACAAAACCCCACTTTTGTCGGGGTCTGATTTTTGCACCGATGTTCGGGATCTCTGGTTTACCCTAGTTTGACCCGCGCCTGGGGCTGCTTCCCTGGGAAGCAGCAGGGGAGCCGCCGGGGCTGAGCCCGGAGGGCAGGCGCAGGCGGACCAGGCGCTCCTGCCGCCCTTCGGGGACTGCAGCGGTGCTGCCCAGAGCGAGGTCGGCCCCGACCGAGTCAGCGCCGGGGCTGGGCAGGCCCGGCGGCTCGGGAACCTCCCACGGGAGCATGTGACGCCCGCCCGCGATGCACCTGCAGGGCTTAGGCCCGGCCCGCCCCCGGCCCGCCCCCGGCCCGCCCCGGCCGGGGCACAATAAAAGCACCGCTGCGTCCTCTCCGGGAGAGAAACGTCCCGTCCCGGCGGCTCCGGCACCCAGGTATGCGGGACCCCTGGCCCACGCGGAACAGAGGGGAGCTACGACCCACGTGGGAGTCCCTGTTCTCCCCACGAGCAGCGGCCGGGAAGGGGCCGCACCAAGGGCTGGGGAGCCTGAAGGAGGCTCCGCGAGACCGGGGTGGGGTGGGGAGTGGGCTCGGGCTGAGGATGGGGCTGGGACGTGGACGGTGGGTGGGCGGCCGGCCGTGGGAGGGCGCCTACCCGCCGCCCCGCCCTCTAGGTTTCGGTTTCCCGCGAAGCTCAGTTTCGCTTTCCTAGACTCTGACCCTGCCCTTCCACACCGACTTTCCCATCTTGTCTTTGCAGGGTCCAGCCTGTGAGCTCTGCCAGGCCTGGACGCTGGCTTAACATCTGTGACTTCACGTGTGTGCTCTCGCCACATCTGTCGTCACACCTATCTCCACCTTGGCCCAGGAATCCACACTTGGGCAACATAGGTGGTTAGAAGCCCTCAATCCACATCTGTGACTCTCAACACCTGGGTCACACTTGTGGCACCTTGGCCACACTGTGGCCACACTGTGACACCTGGAGTGACACACGAGGAACCCGTATCTCACCTGTGATAATACCTGCCACTGCCCCTGCCCAGAATCTCAGTGAAGGGCCCCCTGACTCCCAGACTGACCGTCTATAAAGAACAATGGCTGTAGTTCCTCAGAGGTGAGAACTGCCAGCCTGCCTTCCCTCCCACTCCATGTGATCCCTGGGCCTGGCGCTTGGCCCTGACCACGCGTGGCCACCCCACCCGCAGGGGGGTCCAGCGTGTTCTGTTTGGAGAGTGGCTTCTGGGTGAGGTCAGCAGCGGCTGCTACGAGGGGCTGCGGTGGCTGGACAACGCCCACACTGTCTTCCGGGTGCCCTGGAAGCACTTTGCTCGCAAGGACCTAGGAGAGGCAGACGCCCGCATCTTCAAGGTGGGGCCCAGCCCCACTCCCACGGAAGACCTGTCTGGGACCCCAAGGCTCCACCCCTCGGCCTGTGTTTTCTGTTTTTTTCCCAGGCCTGGGCAGTGGCTCGAGGCAGGTGGCCACCCAACACTGGCGGGGGCGACAGGACACCCCCAGAGGCCGAGGCTGCAGAGCGTGCGGGCTGGAAAACCAACTTCCGATGCGCACTGCACAGCACACGGCTCTTCCGGATGCTGCAAGACAACTCAGGGGACCCTGTGGACCCACACAAGGTGTACGCGCTCAACCCTGTGCTGGAGTGGAGAGGTAAGGAACCCCCCAGGTTGGACAGGAAGGTAGGTGGATGGGTAGAGGGCTCCGCCTTATCTTGGCCTCCAGGTTAGGTGTCCAGCCCCATGTTGGGGTGTCCTGCTTTAAAGCCCCAGGCCTTGCCACCAGGTGCCAGGTCACTGAGGGGAAGAGGTTAACAGCAAGGAAGGAGCAGGGTGCTGGGACCTGGGGGTACTCAGGACATTCACAACCAGGTCTTATGCCAGCCCCAGGTCCAACTGGCCCCCCACTTTTGGAAGGCCCAGCTGTCTATCAGAGGGAAGAAGAGGCTCTTGAAGGTGCCCTGCCTACACAGGTACAGGCTCTGCCCATCTCTGCCCCTGGTTGTTGGGGCTGGGAGCTGCTTACACCAGACTGTCTTCCCCTTGCAGGGTGGGCCCCTAGGACCATTCCTGGCAGGAGACACCAAGCTGCAAGCCCCAAGCCCTTTGCCCATCCCAGCAGGTGACACAGGGGACCTCTTGCTCCAGGTTCTTCAGCACAGCCTCCTGGGGGACCCCCTGATGGAGGCTGCAAGGCGGGTAGACCCAGCCCCTCCGGGGCCTTCTGGTGAGGGACAGCAGAGGCCATTCTGTTCTGCAGGGGCTGTACTGAGGGAAGGGGGCAGACAGGACAGCACAGACCCTGGGGAGAGGGAAAGGGACCCAGTGTGCTGGGGTGGGCCCTTGAGGAGGATGTGGGGTGTTGGGGCACCATGAAGGGCAAGTCCGGCAGAAACAGAGCCACCCCAGCTGGGTAACTTGGGTGTTGCACTGTCACTTTCAGGCCCAGAGCACCCTTTGGAGGCGCTTCATACAGCACAGGCAGTGGAAGCTGTCCCCAGCCCCAGGCCTCAACACGTGGCCCTGATGACAGGTGAGAAGCTGCGGTAGGGATGGGGAGGAGGGGGTTGGGGACCGGAACCAATTCAGCCCTTCCCAGATGCAGGCCAGGGTACGGCCCCAGGGTACCTGCATGCAGCAGAGCCTATGACAGTACCCTTTGCTAGCAGGGCACCCCAAAGGGAGGTGGCTGGGTACCGCCTGTTCCGCACACACCTGTTACTCACAGCTTGGTGTATGCAGATCCCAGCCCAGGTGCCCTGGACGTGACCATCATGTACAAGGGACGCACAGTGCTGCAGGCAATGGTGGGGCACCCCAGCTGTGTGTTCCTGTATGGACCCCCTGGCCCAGCCATCAGGGCCTCGGAGCCCCAGCAGGTGGTCTTCCCTAGCCCTGCTGAGCTCTCTGATCAGAAGCAGCTGCACTACACAGAGAAGCTATTGCAGCATGTGACCCCTGGCCTGCAGCTGGAGCTGCGCGGACTGGCACTGTGGGCCCGGCGCATGGGCAAGTGCAAGGTGTACTGGGAGGTGGGCAGTCCCTTGGGTTCTGCCAGCCCCTCCAGCCCAGCCCAGCTGCTGGAGCGCAACTGCAACACAGCCATCTTCGACTTCAGCACCTTCTTCCGAGGTCAGTGAGGCACCTGCCTGGGAAGTGGGCCTAGGACTCTAGGTATTCCCCTGGGGGCCTTGCCCACCCTGCTCACCAGAGCCATCGCCTGCAGAGCTGGGGGAATTCCGGACACGAAGGCGCCAAGGCTCCCCACACTACACCATCTACCTGGGCTTTGGGCAGGACCTGTCAGCAGGGAGGCCCAAGGAAAAGAACCTGGTCCTGGTGAAGGTGAGGCCCGGGGCCAGGAGGGTGAGAAGGGACTGCCTGGACCTCAGGTTACCAGGCCCCTGACAGATGCCCCCCTGCAGCTGGAGCCATGGCTGTGCCGGGTGCATCTGGAGGGTGTGCAACGTGAGGGCGTGTCTTCCCTGGACAGTGGCAGCCTCAGCCTGTCCCTGTCAAGCACCAACAGCCTCTACGATGACATTGAGCACTTCCTCATGGAGCTGGAACAGCCAGCTTAACTCCCTATCCCAGCCGCCCCCAACAGAAGAGTGCCGAGAACCAGTGCTGTCCTGTTCTCCCTGCTGGCACTACTGACCAAACATGCAGGGCCCTGGCAAGGGAGGTGAAGCCCAGGAAGCACACTGCAGACCTCCCCTGCATGCCCACTCTTCTGTCTATCGCGCACTCAAGCGACACACTGAAGTGCTAATAAACCACTCGCTGGATACAAATGCCCCTGAGATGGGTGTGGGGGAAAGCTGCTCCACCAGGAGAGCTGGGGAGGTGCCATCATGTGCCCAGTGGTGCCTGTCCTGCCTGGAGGTCTGGAGCACTGTGCTCTGCCTCCTGGGAAGCAGATGTTGGAGTGCAAACCTGAAACAATTACCTGAAGGGGCAGAAGGCCATTTTAAAACTGAAAATAGAGAAATTGCTAAGAGAGAGACAAAGGAGGCCACCTGGAAAAGGATCCAGGAGTCCCTCCCTGCCCCAGACTATCACCAAAGGCTTCACCTTCCAAGTACTGAGGCCACAGGAAAGTTTCTAAAGATAAGCCATTTTTGATAAATTAGAACACAATGGAAACAGTGTATCTATAATATACATATAAAAAAGTCCAGTTTTCAACTGTGAGCAAGACAGGTGCAGACCGGTGTCATCACGGGAGCCCAAAGGCAGGAGTGCTGGTGGCCCCAGGCCTTTGTCACAAAGGCTCAAGGGTCTCAGGCCTCGGTCCCCTGGGCGGGCGGCTCCTCCCCAGCCTCAGTCTTCCTGTGCTTACGCATGTGCCTATACTTGTCCACGTAGGCCTTCACCAGATTGGCCACCTTCACAGGGTTGATTTCACCACTCTTGCTGTGGCAGATCTGGAGAGTGAGATCTGGTTACCCAGCATGCTTCAGGCCAGACGCTGCAGCAACAGGGCCTGAGCCCAAATATCCAGGCCTCCATCCCCACAGAGCAGGGCCCAGGGTTCTGCCTACAGGGTCGTGCCATTTGTCTACCACCTCAAAGGGTTGCTGAGGGTGCCCCAAGTGTCACAGGTTTGTAGACATATCCCCCAGGGCATTTACCACCTGCAAGCTGGGCATGGATCGGGCCATTTTAAATGTCATGTGTTATTTTAGCTTTTTCAAAAGCATGAATGTTCATGAGTGAGGGGCAGCGACAGAGAGAACTGACCCAAGGCCTCAATCAGGACATGGTCTGGCAGGCCAGGCCCAAGCTATACTTACGGACCCTGAAAGTCTGTATTGGCAAGAAAGAGCAGTGACCTGCCTCCTGCTGGGCCATGCTGCCCAAGACCTCAGGGCTCCCCAGCAAGGGCACCGGTGCCTGTAGCCCACCTTCTGCACGGCTTTGCGTAGGATGTCCTTGTACTCCTCCTTGGTCACCTCTCTCTTCTGGTAGAAGGGTTTGATGGCCAGCTTCACCTCCTCCACAGCTCGCTCCTGCATGTGCAGCTTCTTCATGTACTAGGAGGGAAGACACCCGTGACACCAATGGCAGGGGAGGGCCTTTGGTGCGAGGCCCCATGGTACTGGGAGCCATTTCAGCCCAGAAGCAAGAGGCAACCCCAGTAGCTCCCACCATGACGGAGCCCCCCGGGCTGGCTTCTGCTCCTCAACTCAGCCCCAGGAACCCTGGGAAAGGCCAGTGGCACTCACTTCCTCCTTCCTGGTCTTTTCTGCGGCTGGCCTGGGAGTGGCCGTCCTCTCCTCCAAGTCAGTGGTGCTGGCTTGACCAGCTGGCTCTGAGGCTGTAGCTAGTGCGGTGGGCACAGGGGCCACACTCTGGGCCACCCCACAGCCCGCGAGAGGAAGGCTCCCTTGTAGGATAAACTGGACTGAGGGTTGGCTGATCAGCGTGTACGGTGGGATGCTTGGAGGCTGAGCCAAGCCGGGAGGCATGTTGGAGCTGTAAACCTGGACAAAGAATGACCCACTGAGTGCAGAGCCCTGAGGGTTGGCAATACCCCTTTGCAGCCCCACTCTCGAAGCACAGGGGGGCAGGGCAGAAATGAAATGGCACCACAAGGCCTTGGTCCTAGCTGATGTGGCCATGTGGCTCATGTCCTCTAGCCCGGCACCTACCTGAGAGGGGTTCATGTCAGGGAATCCAGGCTCTAGGAGTATGTGGCTGGGAGGTGGCAGCTCAGAGATCAGCGCCTGAGTGTCGCCTATGGGGCCCCCATCCTCAGTGTCCCAGGCTTCTTCCCGCGGCCTCTGTGGCCTGTGAAGTGGCGTCCCTGGGGGTCCAACACACAGGGGAGGTGGGTGCCCTGGGACCAGCCTCGGCCAGAACACAGCCTGCTAGCTGGAACCCTAGAGAAGCACTGGCAGTCGGGGACCACAAGGTCAAGCCCAAGGACCTCCCTGGGCCTACTGGGGCTAGGCCCTGAAGAGCCAGGGAGGTGGGGGCCCCTGGGTGGCTGCTCCCTGCCCCACCCACAGGGTGCTCCACCCACAGGGCACCCTGCCTGCTCAGCCACAGAAGCACATACTCACTTGAGCCTCTGTCCGGGACCACGGCGGCCCCCTCAGACTCCTGGAGGTTCCAAGTGACGCGTTTCACCAAGGCACGGGACCGCAGCAGGGGGGCTTGCACTGCTGCTTCCTCAGGCCTGGCCACCTGGCACACCCTCCCACTCCCTGAGGGGCTGTCCTCCTCTACCGGTGCCACACCCAGGGCGCTGGGAGCCATGACAGTGTTCTCTGCCAAGTCTGGCCTGAGTGGGCGCTGCTCTGGGGGTCCCTCTGCCGGGGGCAGGGGGTGCACAGCGTCTTCACTGTGGATTAGTGACACCTCCCTCTGGATGGCAGCCAGGGTGGGGTCTTGTGCCTGCGGGGCTGGGGGCCGTGCAGGGTTGGGCAGGAAGCTTCGTTCTGGGGAGGAGTCAGTGCTTTCGGGGGAAGGAGGTGAGCTCATGTCATCCAGCTGGATGAAGATGGCTTCACTTGAGAAGTCCTCGAAGACGTGGCCCGCCTCCACAGAGGCCCCATAATCCAGGTCCTCAGGTGCACACTCAGCTGGCTCCTCCAGGACAGGGGGTGCCTGTGGGAGCACCTGGCCAGACACCCCCACCTCTGCCACGATGCCTGCCTCTGCTGGGACCGGTGGAGTTACTGAGTGGTCTCCACCCTGCCTCAGCTCCTGCTGCAGAGCGGGCACTGGGGACGCCTCCTTGGCAGTTCCCTTCCTCTCCGGGGAGCGGGGCCGCTTCTCTCGGGAACGTGGCTGCCGGGGCTCTCGTGCCCTGTGCTCTGAGCTGGGCGACCGTGACCTCCACTTCCTTCTCTCTCGGGCCCGGCCTGTGCTCTCCTTGTTGGGCCGCTCTCGGCTCCTTTCCCGCTGGTGCTTGTGCCTCCGGGCCCTCTCCAGGCTGCTGGGTGGAGAGCAGTCCCTCCCACGAGACCTGGACCCCGACTGTCGCCTCCTCTTTCTCCTGCTCCCATACCGCTCGCAGGAGGAACTGGCGGGGCTTCCTGAGCGTGACCGGGACCTCCTCCGGCCTCGTCCCCTGGAGTCTCTCCTCCGCTCCCTACTCCTGTCCTGGGCCTTCCTCCTCTTGGCTCTCTCCTGGCTGCTGGCGCGGTCACTGGAAGACCTCCTGTGTTTGGCCTTGGCCTGGCGCCCCCTGGAGTGCTCCTCAACCGAGGGTGAAGCTGAGCGTGAGGTCCTGTCTCTGGAGCCAGAGTGGGTCCTGGAGCGTGTCCGCCGGTGCTCCTTGGTCCCCCTTTTCCTCTTGGCCTTCTTCCTGCTGCTGGAGGTGGAGCGGGAGCGGGATGGGGCCCGCAGCTCCACAATCCTGTGGGTGGCTGCCTGTGGTGCATCTGGGCTGGGGGAGGCCTCCGGCTCCAGGATAGTCACACAGGTTACCATCCGCTCCTCAGAGCCAAAGAAGGTGCCGTGGGCAGCACCATCTTCGTCATCCCAGGGGTCCTGGGGGGATGGTCTCTGTGCCCGGACAGCAGGGTCCCGGCTTTCTGTAGGCTCCTCACCTAGCTCTTCTTGCTCCACATCAGAGGCCCCCTCAGTAGCACCCTCACCCCGGACCTTGAGCACACTGGACACAGGTGTACCAGGGGGCTCCGCCTCGGTCTCAAAGACACTTTCCACAGTATAGGAGGTGACACAGCGCACAGCCTGAAATGCCGGGGCCTTGGGACTGTTGATGGAGATGGTTCTTGTAATCTCCGATGGTAGGAGGCTGGGGCCAAGACTCTCAGGGCTGCTGCTGGGAGGGCTTGAGTCAGAAACTGTGGGGTCAAAGGGGTCATATATCTCACTCTTGAGCTGCTTCGTCTTCTTGATAGAGAATAGCGGGGAAGGGTTCTCCTTCCTCTGTACCTTGCTGTCCACAGGCCGGAAAGTGTTGCAGAAGCCAGGGCTGGACAGTCGGCTGCAGTGTGCTGTGTTTCCAGGGATGTTGATTCTGAAGCTCTCAAAGGTGGACCCAAGACCCTTTCCTCTCGAGGGCCCCAGGGAGGCTAGGCTGCCATGAGAGCTGGGAGCTGGGGGCCGGGAGCTGCCTGTGTGTGACCCAGAGTTCTGGGGGCCCCTGTTGCTGGGCTCGTTCTCTGCCCGGCCTTGCGCTGGCTGCCCAGGGCCCTCCCTGCCTGTTAGGCGACTGATGCAGGTGCTGGGGATCTCCACACTCTGTCCTTGGGGTGGGGCTGCGTCTTGCCTGCTGCCAGTGCCGTCCCTTTGGATCTTCGGTATCCTGGGCAGTTCGGAGATGGCGGTCCTCCGAGGAGGTGGTTTTGGGGTGTGACCTAGGGCTACACTTCCTAATGGAGAGTTGGAGCAACTGCTGGAGATCTTAGATGAGGCAGAACCGAGAGATAAGGACTGCTTGCTGGTGCCATTAAACCAGGGGCTGCCACTTTGTCGCAAGCTAGGCCCACTCCCGTTTGACAGGTTCTGAGCCTGGCCTGATCCAGGAGCCGGGGAGGCACCCGGCCGTACAGGCACCCCTGCTGAACAAGCAGGGTTATGTGGGGCCGACCTGGCCTGGCCGCTCAGCCCTGAGCTCTGCGGCCTGTCTCCTGTGAGTCTGCTAGCCGGGATCCCCGAGGATGGTACTCCAGTCTGCAGGCTGTCCCTGGGCCTGGACCTTTCCTCACCTCCGGACACACCCACCGAGTTCCGCTGAAGAGAAATTGGAGCTAGAAACAAAAAGGCCAGACGCCAGTTGTGCCACCACTGATTTAGGAAATTTGATGACTTGTACTATCATCAGAGCCGACGCTGGGCCACAGGAAGGGTAGCCCACGCAAGGCAGACCCCAATAGTGTGCTGCCTCCCTCCTTGCTGAACCAGAGGAGCACCAGGGGCAGGACTGCCACCCTCGTTTTGTGAATGTGAAACCTGCTGATGTGTTCTTTCTCTTTTGCTCTGGGTGACACCACTGTGGATCAGCACCACACTGGCCTGGCAGGCAGGAGGGTCTGTGAGCTGCTCTGCAAAGGCCACCGTTCCTACACAGGAAGCGATGGAGCCTCGCACCCTCCCTCTGCTTATGTTTGGGCCTCTGGTACCTCGGTGCTCTCACCCCCAGCCAGAGCACAGCCCAAGGACAGGGCTTCCACTGCCATGGCTGCCGAGGAAGGGGCCTCTCACCTGCCCTCTTGGCACTGAGAGAGCCGTCCCGGTGGATGACCACGTCCGCGCTGCTCATCATCAGTAGGCTCTGGCCTGACAGGATGCTCCCCAGCAGGTCTGGGACAGGTGCCTCCTCCACGCTCTCCTCCTGGGTGGCAGGGAGCGGCCTCCTGTGGACAGAGATGCACAGCGGGCCCTGCCATCTAACCGGCCTCCTCCCCACCAAATCTTTGTAGCTTTATTACAAAAATCACCTGACACTAGTGCCTCACCCCACTGCCAGGCAAAAGCTGGCAATTAAGTACCTCTGCCTGTTTTGTTTGTTTAAGTCTATGATTTATTTTTACTTTTTTGGTCCCGGGGATAGGACTCAGGGAGCTCTACCACCAAGCTACATCAACAGTCCTTTCGGTTTTTTATTTTGAGTCTAAGTTTTTTTTAATTTTGGGTCTAAGTTTCCCAGCTTGACCTTGAACTTGAATCCTCCTGTCTCAGCCTCCTAAGTAGCTAGGATTACAGGCATGGCCACTGTGTCCAGTTTTTCTTAAAGGAGTCACAGAGAATAGATTTAGCCAGGTGGTAATCATGGACCAGCCCAGGGACAGCCTGCAGACTGGAGTACCACCCTCAGGGATCCCGGCTAGCAGACTCACAGGAGACTGTCCCTGCCTAAGGCCCCTTCCCTTCTAAGGCAAGTGGCCAAGCAGCCGTACCACTAGAGGCAAGGCTACAGCCAAGACTGGGGTCACCACCCTGTCCCTCCCAGAAGCCTCTACTGCCACACACCTGGAGAGCCCCACGGAGACGGGCCTGGCTACGGGCTGGTGAGACTGCAGAGCCGAGCGGGACAGGACCCTCCGCTTCGTACTCAGAGGAGAGGCAGGGTTTGCAGACAGCTCTTCACTGTTAGAGGAGGACACATGGCAAGGGAAGGGGAGCCTGTGCCCCAGGCTCAGCCCAGGCGCAAGAGACCCCTCCAAGTTTTGTCGCCTCACTGAACCCGAGGAGGGTTGGGGGCAGGGACTGCTACCCTCATTTTGTGAATGTGAAACCTGAGGCTTACCCATGCCCATGGCTCCCAGGGGGAAGGGGAGTGGGCACCCACACTGGTGGTCGCCCCACACAGTCACCTGTCAAAGGGGTCCAGCTCGTAGGGGTCCCCAAACAGCGACAAGGAAGCTGCTCCAATATCTGCCCGCATCAGCCCCAGGGAAGGGTCCACTGGCTTGTACACTGATGGCATACAGGTACCTCGGACAGGCCTACAGAGGCCCAGCGTCCGTGCAATTCGAGAACGAGCCGTGACTTCATTCTGAACCAAAGTAACGAAAAAGAATAAATGATCATTGACATTGCAACCTGAAGAGAGCAACAGGGAGAAGCACCTGTCAGCAGGACTCACCCTAGGCCGAGCAGACACCATCCAGAGCCATGGGCTGTGTCTGCACCAAGGTGCGCCTCGGAGGTTGACCTGAGCACACCTGATGTTCCAATGAAGGCATAAACTTGGCCGGCTACTGGGTGGCACTAGATTATCTCTATCATCTCTTTCCTTTTTTTGTGGTACCAGGAATGAAATCCAGGGGCACTGAACTACTGAGCCATATCCTCAGTCCTTTTGAGACAGGGTCTCACTAAGCTACATAGGGCCTTGCTAGGTTGATGAGGCTGGCCTTCAACTTGCACAATCCTCCTGCCTCAGCCTCCTAAGCTGTTGAGATTACAGGTGTTTGCCACTGCGCCCACTTGTCCCTATCATCTCAACAAGAGGGAAAAACCTCAACCAATGATTGAAACAGTTGTCTGTTGACAACCACGTGAGCAGCAGACGTGGACTCGAAACATCATTTCCATTGTACTTATTCATGAAATGCATGAACCAAGAGTCACATGTTCCTTCCTCTAGACTCTAGACAGACAGGGGACAGAGCAGTCCCAGAAGAAGAAAGGAACTATAGAAATAGGCAGATGAGGGCTGGGGCTCAGAGGTAGCGCACTTGACTAGATGTGTGAGGCACTGGGTTCAATGAATAAAATAAAGGTTCACCAACATCTAAATATATATATATATATAAAAAGAGCTGGGGTTGTGGCTCAATTGGTAGAGTGCTCACCTAGCATGTGTGAGGCACTGTGTTCGATCCTCAGCACCACATAAAAATAAAATAAAGGTATTGTGGCCACAACTAAAAAAAAAAAAGGCCAGCCGCAGTGGTGCACGCCTGTAATCCCAGCAGCTTGGGAGGCTGAGGCAGGAGGATCACAAGTTCAATCCCAGCCTCAGCAAAAAGCCAGGTGCTAAGCAACTCAGTGAGACCCTGTCTCAAAATAAAATACAAAAATAGAGCTGTGGATGTGGCTCAGTGGTCGAGTGTCCCTAAGTTCAATCCCTGGCAAAAAATAAACATGTTGTGTCTGCCTATAACAAAACAAAACTAAACTTAGGGGAAAAAACAGAAATAGGCAGATGAAGAAGGCAAGCTCAGGGTGGAGCCCAGGAGCCTTTGGAGCGCCCTGGGTGTAGGAGGGGGCGGCACTGACATTGCCAGGCCCCAGAGGTTGAGGGCAGCGTGAGCTCCGGGAGCCACAGAGCTGGGACCAGCATCCACCAGACACGCTCCCCTTTGTCACAGCTTCAGTGGCTCCTTACTCCAGATTCTGATCTCAGTGAATTACCAGACCAGATGTTCAAACTGCATTTAAAAGTAAAAAGTGCTTATATAAATGTTCACCACAGACACGGATCAGGACAACCATTTTGAGTATAAATTCCAGGGATGCGGTAGACACCTGGTCGAGGGCTGCAGTTCAGTGCTCTCTCTCCCAGATGTCAAAGTGGTGAACGCCTGCCTCACACTGAGTCTAAGGCTCCTGAGAAGGGCCTGCTGGACACAGGCTGCTCATACTCCAAAGAGGGGCTACTGATGCCAGCAAGGGTGTGTCCTTGCCCATTCTACTGGCTTCCGATTGTCCACCTACTGCCCTGGCAGCTGGCTAGCCCAGATGGTGATCTCTGCCCCAGGACAGGCTCCAGGGCTGTTGCACAGCCAGCCTGAGGGCCTAGAATGTCTCTGCACCTTCCAGCTGCATCAAGGCCCTGGCTGGACTCAGGGAGCCACTGAGGAGCTAGGCCTCCTCCTAAGCCCCGCAGGGTAGCCCCAGCCAGCAGAATACCAGGACGCCACCTTCACCTGGGCCTTTGGGACTCTCCCTTTCCTCCTCTTCCCGTGACGCTGACGCTTCTTAGATCTTGTGCTGGCACCTTTACTTTTCGTAGAAGACCTGGACTGTGTTTTCCTTCTTCCCGGCACTTTCTTCCGTCTCCCTGGAAAGACAATGAGGAATACCTGTGCCCTGTGCCGGGTCCCACCCCACAGGACTCTGCATGCTGGCAGGGACTGATTCTCTCTCCCTTCTTTCTTCACAGTGCTGGAAAATGAACTCGACCTCACGCATTAGGCAAGCGCTCTACCACTGAGCTCACACTGAGTCTAAGGCTCCTGAGAAGGGCCTGCTGGACACAGGCTGCTCATACTCCAAAGAGGGGCTACTGATGCCAGCCCTGGCTTGGACTTTTAAAATGCCAAAATAAGCCATAAACCATTTAAAGAATAATGTATCTCTAAGGGGAGAGGGAGGGAAGGGGGAGCAACAGGAAGGGCCTCAACTTCCCTGAGTAATCTAGATCTGACTTTTAGACTCCTTCAATATTTTATGTGATTATGAAACGAGAATGGATTAGAAGAAACAGACACTGATAACCAAGATTCAAGGCAACAATGACCTCACCGTGGCCACTCGTGACGTGGTCACTGACAGCTCTAGACTGGAGAACAGTGAGTACACTGCACCCTCTGCGACAAAATCCAATGCCAAGGACCCCCTCCTCTCCACTGCCATGGACTCTTGCTCCAGGGCCCCTCCAAGACTCAGAAGGGGAGGGAAGCCAGTCCAACATGCTTGTTGGCCCAGTCTGCCAGGGCCAGAAACCCTAACTGACCTGCTCTGGAGGACCGCAGACCTGGTGAAGGAAGAAGAAACATCAGCCTAGGGCAGGCTGCAGATGGTGCAGGAAGGCATGTCTTCCCCAGGGCCTCTAGCTAGTAACCAAGCGAGGAGTGTGGATGTACCCACCTGCAGTTTCCCTTCCACGGCCTCAGTTACATGCAGTCAACCACAGTCTGAGCAGATCACATGGAAAATTCCAGAAAAAGTGCACCTAAGTTTTAAACTGGCATCGTTTTGGGTAGCATGGTGAAATCCTGAGCCATCCCACTCCACCTGGCCACGACTGGGTACCTGGCAGCTGCTCTGGCAAGCAGATCCACAACACCCGTGCCAGAGGGACCCTTACGAAGGAGCCCATTGGGTAGCACAGGGGAGCAGGTACAGTGCAGGAGATATTGTGAGAGAGACGACATCCACGTGACTTTCGTTATCGTGTACTAACTGCCATGCTTCATTTCTGAGTTACAACTGCCATCTCTTCCTGCATCCAACCTTTAAGTTCAACTTTATCATATGGTCTGGATTGTGGCTCAGTGGAACAGCACTTGCCTAGCATGTGTGAAGCACTGGGTTTGATCCTCAGCACGTGGGGAGGGAGGGAGGGAGGGACGAAGGAAGGAGGGAGGGAGGGAGGGAGGGAGGGAGGGAGGGAAGAAAGAAGGAGGGAGGGAGGGAAGGAAAGAAGGTTGGTTTTGTGTCCATACACAACTAAAAAACTTTTTTTAAACTAAGAAAAAAAAAAGTTATCATAGGTGATGAATGCAGAGAAAAGGCATGGTATGTCCAGAGTTTGGTGCTATTAATGGGGTGTTTTAGAACAGGTCCCCTGAATAAGGGGTACGGCTGAAATGATGGAATGGTGCTGCCTAGTAATTGAGACAATGCAGCTTTCTGACAGAGTGTACCCTACCCCAGGGCACCGTCACAAATAAAATCTAGCCACAAGAACTCACACAGCTGGTCAGGCCTCTAAGCTCCAACCAGAGTCTTTAAGCAGGCTGAAGGACAGGACACCAGAGATGATGAGCACACCCCATGGGACAGAAGGCCTGGTCCCCACAGGTGGAAAACACAGGACAAACATACACAGCCCCTGGGCCCAGCACCAATCTGATGCAAATGCACACTTGCTTTTTGAAATAAGACCGTGCTAAATTGTCCAGGCTGGCCTCAAACTTGACAGTCTCCTTCAGCCTCCTAACAGCTGGGATTACCAGCATAAGCTATCATGTCCTAACTAAAATTTATAAAAAATTTAATCACATGGGGCTGGGGTTGTGGCTAAGTGGTAGAGTGCTTGCCTAGCATGCACGAGGCACTAGGTCTGATCCTCAGCACCACATAAATGTAAAATAAAGACACTGTGTCCACCTAAAACTAAAAAAAAAAAATAATATTTAAAAAAAATTAATCACATTCATGACACATTAGAACTTTCAACTCTGGTTACCTCATGGTATTAGAGTTGGTGCTCATTTTCTCAGATTTAACACTGGAACTGTAGTTGTTTTTAAAAGGACTCCCTCTTTGGGGCTGGGATTGTGGCTCAGCGGTAGAGCACTTGCCCAGGACGGGTGAGGCTCTGGGTTCGAACCTCATCAACACATAAAAATAAACAAATAAATAAAATAAAGGTTAAAAAAAAAAAAAGGCTCCCATTTTTAGGAATATACTCCAAGATATTTATAGATATAATGATGATACTATGAAGGATCTACTTCACATAAATGAAAAGGCAGGAGTGGATGGAATGGAGATGAAGGAAAACTGGCTGTGAGCAGACACAGCCCGACGGATGGTGGAGTGGGGCTTACTACTGCCTCTTCCCGTTCATGTGACAGAGGCTTATATTATAGGAGGCACAACAGCAAACTAAGCCAAAGAATACCAACACCGGGGCTGGGGATGTGGCTCAAGCGGTAGAGAGCTCGCCTGGCATGCACAGGGCGCTGGGTTCGATCCTCAGCACCACATAAAAATAAATAAATAAACAAAGATGTTGTGTCCACTGAAAACTAAAAAAAATAATTAAAAAAATTCTCTCTCAAAAAAAAAAAAAAAAAAAAAAAAAGAAAGAAAGAAAAAAGAATACCAACACCCACACAGGCACAGCAGGACACATCATGCAAAGGCAGCCAGACAACTCTGCCAGGCTGTCCTCCTTGATGTCCTTGGTGGGCAAGTTGGCACAAGAGCAACAAGGCCACCCTTGCATTTCTAACCAGAGTGAGGGCAGCAGGCCAGTGCTGCCACCCTAAGCCCAGTCGTGTGTAACGGGAAGACACAGGATGAGACATGGAAAAAGGGAACACGGGTGTGCAACATGTCCTGCCTCACTGGTTTGCACAGCCTGGAGCGTGGCTAGGTGCACAGCTCAGCTCTGGTGTTCGCGGGCACTCACCACTGTAGGAAGGAGCCTTGGGGGAGCCCTGGATAGTCATGCGTGCCCAGGCAGAGTGCACTGGGAGACGCCAGCCTGCGTGCCCATGGACACAGTAAAGCGACACCCCGACCACACTGCAGGTGGGAGAACGAGCAGCACTTGGGACGCTCCCATTCTACTCAGGCGAGTGTGAAACAGTGAGAACTGGAAACAGGTTCTGCAGTTCCAACCTCTCTGCAGACAGGAAACTTCTGCTCACAGAAGGACCTGTGAGTGCATTTGCCACAGCAACTTCACTCTTCTTTTTCTTTCTGGTACTAGGATTGTCCTGGGCACTCTACCACTGAGCCACATTCCAGCCCTTTTTGAGATAGGCTCCCACCAAGTTGCCCAGACTGGCCTTGAATTTGCAAGCTCCCTGCCTCAGCCTCCTGAGTGGCTAGGATGACAGGAGTGGCCACTGTGCCCACGTATACTTGACTGAGTAAATTAAGTTGCAGAGGGAGGAAACAGAGGTGACCACATCCCTGGGCTCTGGGGCAGAACTGCTGGTGGGAGGCGTGCCCATCCTGCCAGGCTCACCTGTCTTCCTCTTCCGTCGCACGGGGCCTCGAGGCGTCAGGGGGCGCTGGTACACTGCTGTGCTCAGGCCAGTTGCAACAGCCTCGATGGTCTCATCCAGCAGAGCAGACATGAGGTACCTTGGCACGTGCTATTGCAAGATTCAGCACTGGTTAGTGGGCGTGTGCACTGAAGACCACCTTTCTGAGGCAGGGATGGTGCCACTACAGACCCTGCACAGAGCCCTGAACACAGCCCACTAGATGCAGCAAGAGAAGTTGGGATATCCTCAGGCTGCAGCGCCATCCTCCCTCCCACAGCCCAGGCCCCACAGCCATGAGGACAGTGATCCCTTGCAGGGCTTCTGGGAAGCAAGCTTTGGGCCAGGACAGACTGGGAACGTTAGGCAAGTACCAAGGAACAAATGAAATTCCAAACAAGGAGAAGGAAGGGGACAGGTGGGAGCAAAGAGCAGAGCCCCAGGTGAGCCCTGGTGGAGCAAGGCACCAGGCAGGTGTGCAGGCAAAAGAGCCTGCAGGGGCCAGGAGGGGCAAGTGAATGAGAGAGAAGAGATTCAAGTGGTGAGAAGGACAGCACCCAAGATGCAGTGGACACCAGAAGGAACAAAGAGCCAGAGGGATGGACTGTGTGGGCTGCAGATGGGAATAGGTCACAGCTTTTCCAACACATCTGGAATTCAGGATACGCCTACCCCCCCACCCCCCAAGAGTAGAGGCACATCTAATCAGAGAGTGTGACACTGAGCACTGGGAGCTGTGTGTGCCAGAAAGCATACTCAGCTCCCTCAACAGGGCCCTGGGGTGTGGGAAGGAGTCTCCTGAGGTCAGGTGGATTGCTTGACTGCTCATCATCAGGGTAACCCCCAAGTCCTGATCCACTTCTGAGACCACAGCACACTGGCCTGCTGGGCTGACTGCATGCAGACCTGGGGCATGGGGCATCTGTCTAGACTAGCATTGCCAACATGTCCACTCTGCATTTCAGTACACCACTGGGGCCACTCTGGGCAAGACAACCTGGCATCAGCCCACCCACCTGGACCCTCCTGGCTGTGGAGATCCGGTTCCGGTTCACGGTTGCTCTCACTCTCTCACTCTGACGTGTCCTAGCGATGGCCCGGGTCCGGCCTGTGTTAGGCCGCAGCCTGCTGGTGGTGGGCACCACATCGGCCAAGAGCTGGGAGACCTCCTCCTCACTCACAGGACCGGCATCTCGGAAGAAGAGAACCCTGGGCTGCTGGGCCAGAGGCACTGTACATCACAGGCCCACCCAGGGGGCTACCCTGCCAAGGCAGGCCAAGGCAGGCCAAGGCACAGGACAAGGGCTCCTCCTAGGCTGGATCCTCCCAACCTCCAAATCACCAAGCCCACCCCCCCACCCCCCGCAGATATACCACAATCCTCCAGGTCCTACCCAAGAAGGTATCAAGAAAGCCATTATCTCTGACAGAAGCCCTGGGGTGCTTCCCACTCATGAAACCAACTCAACCCTGTGGCTCTTCTCTAGGACTGTAGGCCCCATGGGGAAGGACCCAAGAGTTCCATGGGTCAGGGACAGCGCGTTACCAGCGGCAGAAGCAGTGGAGGGCACTGCACACTCTGGACAAAACCACTCATCCACGGGCACCTCCCGCAGAGGGGGCTCTAAACACTCCATGTGGTACCTGTAGGACAAGAGGGTACAGGGGCTGTCAGCCTTGGTCCCTGAGCCCCACAAGCAAGTAAGCTGAGAAGACAGTATCTACATGTGAGCCACCTGCAGTGCACTCTGGTGTGGACAGAGCTGTGTCCCCATGGGACAGGAGGGATATCTATTTTGGTTGATGCTCACAGTTCACTTCCCAAGGCAAGTCACAGAAACCAACCTTCCCTGCTGTTCTCTGACAATAGATGACCCACTTCAGAGGGGACCTGCCCATGCAGGCAGGGGACCCTGAGGAATCCCACAGGGGCCTTGCTGTCAGCCCTTCACTCAATCATTATGTCAAGACGGGTATCCATGCTTCAATTACACCTACACAGTGAAGTTTCCCTAAAGACCCAAAAGAACAGGGTTCCGAGAACTTCTGACAGCTGAGCAGTGAAGTTCCTGCAGGGGTGCTGGCAGAGGACAAGGAAGCCACATCTGTCCCACACCTCACCCTGCAGCAAGCTGTGTGCATGCTCTGTAATGCAACGGTGTAATGCAACGGTAAACTGCCCTTCTCAGCTCTGCAAGCTGCAGGAGCTGCTCAACTGCACACTTCATGTACCTGAGAGAACTGAGTACAGAAAGTGGGTCAGCACATTTCCATGTGGGCTGGGACCAGCACATAAAGCAGGGGCAGTCTGGGGGCTCAGCCCCTGCTGTGTCTCTGATGCCACCTCCTGTGCCAGACCTGAACTGAACACTAAGCGCTAACTGCAGCACTGACTGCTTGATGTCGAGCAAACCGCCACGTCTGGAGTGGGAAGTCGCTATGAGAGTTTCACAGGGAAAACCGGAGTCTGAGTCTACGTTTATTAGTTGAAGCCCTAACCCTGCTGTGCTGTCTGGAGACAGAGTCTTTAAGGAGGTCTTTGCTAAGCAGAGACTCAAAGATGGGGCTCTAATCCGAGACGACTGGGTCCTCGCAAGGAGGGAAGGCCAAGCAAGAAGACTGAGAGGAGGAGGGGCCTCACCAGAACCTCCACAAGACCTGACAGCCAGTGGCTCTTGCCGGGTCCCCACACAAGATAGATGTGAGGCAGACCTGCAGGAAGCCAGGCCAGCCCCTCTGGGAACACAGCACTCTGAGACACACTAGTGCTAGGATTGAATGCTGGGAAGAACCCTGGGTAGATTCTTAAAATCTTTCCTACATGTTCTCTGGGGAAAAAGTCAAGAACCGTTCACAACTTCTTTCAAAGGCTCCGGGGACAGGGCTGGGGTTGTGGCTTAGTGGTAGAGTGCTTGCCTAGCACATGTGAGGCACTGGGTTTGAGTCTCAGCAACACATAAATAAATAAAATAAAGATATATATATATTTTTTTTTTAAGAGAGAGTGAGAGAGGAGAGAGAGAGAGAGAATTTTTTTTTTAATATTTATTTTTTAGTTCTCGGTGGACACAACATCTTTGTTGGTATGTGGTGCTGAGGATCGAACCCGGGCCGCACACATGCCAGGCGAGCACGCTACCGCTTGAGCCACATCCCCAGCCCAAGATATATTTTTTAAAAAAAGGGACTCCAAGGACTCAGTAGGTTCAACTGGTGCCCCCCTGCTGAGCTCCAGCTGCCTTCAGAGACGCTGCTGCTCCATCCCAGCAACCTCAGCAAGTGGAAGTCACTTCTGCAAGCAACAGATGCCAACCCATGGCCAGGCCAAGCCTGCATTACTACAACTAACTCCAGAGAGGAGGACAAATTTGGACATAGACCAGGAGGTGGCTGCAAGGTCCACCCCCAGTTACAGTGCAAGGACCTGCAGCTCAGCCCAAACCAGGAGCTCTAGGCTCTTGTGAGTGCAAAGGGCTGGCAGATATGGCTACCAAGAGTGGACAAACTACTGACAGTGGGTAAGGGACGGGTGTGGTGATAAGTGGCCCAGCAAGCTTGTCTCTCTGTGAACCTATAAACTCGGTTGTGATTTTTATTTTTATTTTTTTTAATTCAGAGATAATCTGCAACTTGATGTATAAAATAAAAGGAACATTTGGGGGCTGGGAGTGTAGCTCAGTGGTAGAGCACTTGCTTAGGACGAGTGACGCACTTGGTTCAATCCTTACACCACATAAACATAAATAAATAAAACAAAGGTAGTGTGATCATCTACAACTAAAAGACAAAAATTAAAAAAGAAGAAAAAGGTACATTTATAGGTAGCCTTGATTCCTATGAATAATTAACTTTTGACTTGTAAGTTAAGACTTAACTGTAAAATTTAGCACACAGCAAATGTTAACAGTATGTGGATGCACAGAAGTACAGAACCATGTAATTATTAGTTTTCCTTTTTTAAATCCACCAAATTTTTACATACTTGAGTTGTTTTATCTGCTAAATAATCCAATGACATAAACCAATATATTGGATTTACAAATGTAATGTACGTTTACAAGGAAAAACTGTAATGATGTTGTAAAATCCCCAGGAATCACTGTTGAAAGTTCCAGAATCAAAACCAAATACTGATTTAAAGAATGAGGAGGCTAGGCTTGTGGCTCAGTGGCACAGCATTTGCCCAGCATATGTGAGGCACTGGGTTCAATTCTTAGCATCACATATAAATAAAGTTCCATCAACAAGTAATAAAATATTAAAAAAAAGAACTGTAAGCTTGCTGAGCACAGTGGCACATGCCCATAATTCTAGCAGTTGGGAGTCTGAGGCAGGAGGATTGCAAGTTTGAGGACAGCCTGGACAACTGAGTAAGTTGTTATTCAAAAATAACAAAAATAAATATATATAACAGGGTTGGGGGTGTGGCTCAGTGGCAGAACACTCGTCTAAATGTGTGAGGCACTGGGTTCCATACCCAGCACCAATTTAAAAGATTAAAAAACAAAACAGGCTTGTGGTCAAACTCCTCAGCACCTCTCCAGCAGGCACAGGGGTCTCACCCTGCAGCTAGGGCTAGGCCTGGCCAGGCCCCTCCTCCACGTGCTGGAGCAGCAATGGCAGGGCTTGTGCACGGAGGTCTGAGTGCTGAGTGCTGAGGTATCTATCTCCATGCAGCCCGATTCCTTGAGCTTTCGGCTGATGCTCACAGTGGCAAGTGATCAAGTTATGACAGTGTGTCCAGGGTGGTGCACTAACAGTGTTTTGAGGACATTCTACTTGGCTGTACCCCAATCCTCCAGACTTACATCAATAGCACATGACAGAGCTGGTGGCAGTGGTACACACCTGTGGTCCCAGCTACATGGGAGGCTGAAGTGGGAGGGTCACTGGAGCCCAGGAGCCCCAGGCCAGCCTCGGCAACAAAGTGAGACTCAGTTTACTTTCAAAACACAAAAACCATAAAACAAAACCAAAACCACAGCCAGCACATACTACCCTCAGTACCACTCTCAGCAGCAAACACCTTTAGGAATCCTGAAGAGTAAATAATCAATAGGGTCAAGGCCTTCAGTGAACTGTGGGGAAATGTGGATTTAGGCTGAGTCTCTAAGGAAGGAGGGAGACAGCACAGTGCAGGTTTGAGAGCTGAGGTACAACCATGCCCAGTTCCCTGCATGGCACTGAGCTCCCACAGGCCATGACAAGGACACAGGTGACCCAGGTATCTCAGGAAGAGCAACAGGGGCTGGTGAACAAATGCAGGTATGAGTGGAGGGGCGGGGGGAGCAGCTGAGTCAGGCAAGTCAAGGCTACGGCTAGGTGACCATGACCATTAGCCAGAGGCCCACCCCAATCCTCTAGTCTGAGGACATTACAGGTCTACCAGTTCCTCAGCTCTTTCCACATCTTGAGATATATGCCCAAGAACAAGTTACCCATAATCCCTTCACCACAATTTTATAGTAGAAAAACTCTTTAAAAATCAATAGGCAAAGCCCTGGCAGGAGATCTAAACCCAAGAGATTAAACAACGGGGGACACCAGTAGATTCCTGCAGGAAGGGCCATGTGAATGCACAGCAGGAGTCCCTGGCTCTGCTGCAGGGCTAGGGTGCACAGGGAAATCAGAAGCACATCCAGGGACAAGGCAGGCAGTGGTCACTCTGCTGCAGGCTAGCCACAGCCTCCTTCCCATGTTCTTCCCGCTCTCTTTTCTGTCTTGGTGTGTTCTGTGGCCCCAGCATGTTTTCAGGAAAGTAGACATGCAGACAGCAGGAGTGGGGAGAGCCTGCAGTGCCTGCTGTCTGCTGGACTTGGTGCTCCTGCTGAGGGCAGGCAAGCTCAGCGCTTGAGGCAGGAGCTGTGGTGCCCCTCATCCCGCAGTCTGCAGCAGGCACATGGGCAGACCCACCACCCTTACCCAGCGTCACAGCCATCGCAGAGCAGGAGCCGGTCCTCACGGTCGCTTCTGCCACACACCTCACAGAAGGTCGGGTCCTCCTCTTCCTCATGGGCTCTGGTGCTCTCCACTGGAATCTGAAGAGAGAACTGCCGGTAGCAATGGTGGAGACCCAGAATCTAGGTCAGCTTGTGGGATGATGTGCAGCTAACCGAGAGTGGCTCTACCGACCTAAGATCTATCTGGGCCCACAGGCCTGAAGTCCTGAATTAACACAGTGATCTCCACGTTTTCTAAAGGCCAATAATTGTAAGGAAAAGTGGCTCAACAGAAGGAAAGCACAACACATGGGGAGGGACCTGCAGTCCAGAGTGGGCAGGCAGGACACTGCTGGAGGGAGCACCTCGAGGCTCACGTATGCTTCAGGAGACTGAAGACGTGAAGAGCAGAGGGCAGCTTTAAAGCAGCATGCCTCGACAGCAGAACTGGGCAGGATGAGGCTCAGTGGCAGAGTGCACACCAAGCACACGAGGCCCTGGTTCCACCCCAGCACCACACACACAGCTCAGAAACCACTAATAAGTAAGTAGACGCAGAAACATGCCTGCCAGAACACGACACCTTGGTGCACATAGGCTGCCATGTGGTGAGAGCACACGCCCAACTCCACCCTCTGGACACCAAGGTCTTTAGACACTCAGGTATCTGTGAACATGCTTTCTCCAATGGGATGCTTGTGTCAGGATAAAGGAGTCAAGGACACCCACCAACCCTGCACCTGGCCTGCACAGCTAGAATTGGCCCCAGACCTCTCTCCAACAAGAGTCCCACATGCCACTGGCACCTCCTTTAGGTAGGAGAAATGGCCTACATAACACATGTGCGAGCTGACACTGCCAGAGACCTCAAGCCACCCTCAAAAAGGGTTACATGATGGCCTGGGATACAGAGCCAGCAAAATATAGCAGCCACTTGCAGCCCAAACCCAAGAGGCTAGTGCAGGCACAATGCCATCTGTCCCAAAGAAATGTGCATCCAAGAGAGCCAGACTTCTACATCTGTGGATTCTTGGACTTTGTTTGTAAAAGAGTAGGTGTGTAGCTGCGAACACATGCCAGGGCTATCTAGGGTTCAAAGGCTCTGGGAAATCCCCACAGGCCTTTCAACATTGCTCATCACCGAGAGAAGAATGCTCAGGGTCAGGGCACTTGCCTAGCATGCAGGAGGCCCTGGGTTCTATCTCCAGCACCACACACACCACAGAAGAGCAGATAAGCAGAGGCAAGTACAGGGGAACAGAGGCAAAGACTGCCTCCTTCCAGTCTCAACAGTAAGTAATTAGCTCAATACTCTCTGAAATCTGGCCCCTCTCCCCTCAGCAACCTCCTCTCTCCTGCAGCTGCTGAAGCCCTGTGATGAGGAGGGTGCAGAATACAGATCCAGGAACCACAACATCCCAGTCACTGCCGCACCCACAGCCTGAAGTTCAGACAGGCTTCAGCTCTGGGTTTATGCTTGTGGCTGCAAAGGGCACTTCAGTGCATTTCAGAAAAGCATATAGCCAGCACCTCCTCACTTGAGGAAAGCAAATCACCTTTTAAAAGCATGCTCCTTCCCACAAGACAGGCACACAAGTAGGAAACAGCCAACATCTACACTTACCTTCTTTAAGATTTTACCACCAAATTGAGCTCGAATACAAATACATTTAAATATTGTTCGATCAACTGGACAGGAGTTGGCATTCTGTAAGAAATAAATACTGCATCAGAATCCTGCAGAATCACCTTCACTGTCAGTACTGTCTTGGAAATTCATTTTGAAGTCAAGTTCTTTTTACACCAAAATTGTTCAACTGAACACTTCCACGTGCCAGGCCCTGTGCTGAGATGAAGGACACTGCACAGAGATTTGCCTGCCTGTGGAGCTGCCACCCAGGAGGGAGAAGAAAGCCGTGTGCCTGTCCCAGTTGAGATGCCAGTGGCAAGGACTAAGAGCGCAGGTGGGTGGGAAGGAGCAGAATGGGCGGCACTTTAGGGGCTTCCCCTGCCAGAGTCCCAAGACTGCTGCAGGCTTCCCAGAGTTTCTTTAGCATTTGTTTTCCTAGTGTGGATCCTAATCAGACACATGTTGCACCTGTTTTCTCCTTGCCTTGCCCAGTGTCTTAAGAATCCTCTACTGAGGCATCCTGTAGCAGTACAACATGCTCATTTGGGCTGTACATTTTGGTGAGTTTTGACAAATGTGTATTTCCCAGAACTACCATCCCAGGTCTGCCATCTCACCCACCCTGCATCCTGTTCCTACAGATAGTGCAGGAGAGCCTTCCCTGGTGTGTGTGTATGTTTTGGTATCAGGGATTGAATCCCGGGGCGCTTAACCACTGAGCCCCAGCCCCAGTCCTTTTTCGTGTTTTATTTAGAGACATGATCTGAGTTACTTAGCACCTTGCTTTTTTTGTGGGGAGCTGCTCTGAATGATCACACCTTCCAGTCCTGATGCACCAGGCTCTGATCAACCACTGCACTCGTTGTGGCTTGGGCAGGGACCCGCTCGGACAGCAAGGCCAGTCTTCTGAGTAGGCCTACCTCTAGGGTTGAGCTACACTCACCTGTTCCTTTGTAATTCACTCGTTTGCCCTGTTTGGGATAGAATGTTCCATGGAAACTCCCTTTGTGTGTCCCCTTCTCTTGCTCTGTCTTTGGACATGGCCTTCCTAGATGTCAGTCAACCCGCTGACAGCAGACATCACGAAGCTGGGCTTAACCCCCTGAAACCTGACCCCTTGCCTCATTTGAATGGCTTCTCCCCAATGAAAGGGTTCAGCATCTGTTCTCTCTTTCTATGACCCCTAAGGTCAGAGAAGCCATCACAGGACCTAAAGGAAAAGGTATTTCTCTGTTTCTGTGTGATTATTCTGCGCAGCCTAGTTCACCTGGAGTGACCCTGAGTGTTTTAGACATGGAACATGACAACTTTTGCTGAGGCTGGCTTTGAACTTTTGATCCTCCGGCCTCAGCCTCCTGAGCAGCTGGGATTACAGGTGTGCATCACCATGTGTGGCTATTCCTTGGGGTTTCTTACAAATGGAATCACAATGTGAGCTTCTCCCACGGGACTCTGCCCCTTTCAGTGGGCAGGGGTGGCCATAGCCACATGCTGTCTGGTCACCTGCCATGCCCATCTATCTGCATGCCAGTCTATGTGGACCTAGTCTGCACACCAGAGGCCTTATACATGACATTCCCCATGAGTCTTGTGAACTGGGGCCAGCAAAGGGCACAGCCAGTGTTGCTGAGTGCCCTCCTCCTGACCTTCAGGCCTAACACTCTGCTAAGTGTGACAGAAATCCCTGCATTTTCTTCCAGAAGTCCCAGAGTTCTGCTTTCCAACTCTAGGACCTAGATCCACCTGGCAGTGTGGGGTGGGGTGAGCTAGCCCAACATGCCACCCACTGTCTGCCTTCTGCCTGGTGCTCCAGTATGTCAAGGCCTCTCAGAACCCTGCACTCTCTGTGCATCTGGCTTACATTCTGGACCACTTCAGTCACATCACTTCAGTTTTACAAATCCCAACATCCAGGAAGCTAGGTCTCCCTTTTCAAAGCTATCTTGGCAGCTCTTGCTTTCCCAGCCTCCTTTAGGAGCTTCACCGTCCATCACATGCCATGGGCCTCCCAGCAGGACTCGTAGAGCCTGTATCACTGTGACCACCTCTGTGAACAGACTTCCCTTCTGGAAAGTGGTCTTCTCCATTCAGTTGCAATTTTTTTAGAAAAGCTGTTTAAGTGTTTTATATATCTGGTTTCTTTCTTTTTTCCTTTCCTTTTTTGGGGAGCAGTACTGGGGACTGAACTTGTGATCCTCCTGCCTCAGCTTCTGGAGCTGCTGGGATTACAGGTGTGTGACACTCTGTCTGGCTATTTCTATGTCCAATTTTTTATCTTCATGAACCTTATGTCTAGCAATCTGGTTAAATACAGCATTTCAACAATTCATTTGTAAAATTTTACTGACAAGCTTATTCCTTGCACGTGCCTTCTCCTGATACGTAAACCTTTAATTTTTCTTATTATTTTTCAACAAGTATCAAACAGTTAATATATAGCAAATATGTCGTCTGGCACCGCAATTTAAACAAAGGCTTTGCTTGCCCAAAGAAAAACCTAACCTTGAATCTAATCTGGGTGGCACCCACCACAGAACAGGAAGTAAGAGAGACAGAGGAAGGCTCGAGCTCACAGAAGTCACCCCAGCACACGGGCCACAGGGATGGCACAACGCTGTTACTCCCTCCCTTGAATCAACCATGCAGATGTTCCTAAGCTGTGGGGACCCGGGACAGAAGAGGAGGGGCACTGGCAAGATCTTGTTGATATTGTAGCTAGCAGCTAAGGTGAGAGCATCCTGAGGGGGGGAAGTAGCCATGAGACACTGACTTACCCTGGACCACTCGACAATGCAGTCCAAGCAGAAGTAGTGGGCACAGGTCTCTGGTGTGCCCACGGCCTGGTCTCTGAACACATTGAGACAAATTGGGCAGCTCTCCACATCCTCATCAGAACTGAGAGTGCTCCTGGCTTCCAGCTTCCCCTGAGCATCTGTTGCTGCCACCAACGATTCCACTTCATCTTCAGAATCTTGGGAACCTTGAAAGAGCGGAAACATTTCAACATTAGCAAACGACAGAAACACTGGCTACAAGTGGGCCCAACCTGTACTCAGGACAGGGGACTCCACTCGGTCCTAGCTCCTGATGGGACACATAGCCCTATCCACCTGCAAGGCCACAGTCATGGGGCACCCATGACCCTGAGGAGTCTGCCCTGCAGCCACGTATACCACCATTCCTTACCTGAAGCTTCTTCAACCACAGCTGCTTCTAAACCAAGGGGACAGGGAGGCAGGCTAAGCAGCCATCCCAGGTCCTCCTACCGGAGCCCCAGGATGCAAGGTGGTCCCTAGGGACCAGCACAGGTCTCAAAGACAGATCTCACTGAACATGCTGCCACTACACAGCTGCATGTGTCTCCAACAGTTCTTTCTGAACATGCTGCCACTACACAGCTGCATGTGTCTCCAACAGTTCTTTCTAAAAACACAATCACAACAGGACCATCTGCCTTCAGATAAGACCTCTTTCAGGGCCCCTTCTTCCTCTTCCTTTGGGATACAGAGGGCACAGATTTCTAAGTGGGCCACTGGGTTACATCAGATGAGGACTATTTCTAGAGGTCTGGTGATGGGGCCTGATCAGCACGTAAGCAGGATGCTTTCAATTGAGCCCAGCAGCCAACACACTCAACATGTCTTCTCTTCGTCCGGCACTCCACCAGAGCAGTGCCAAACACAAAGGACCCACGTTCCCGTGTACCACAAAAGCCGCTCCCACCAGCTCTAAGACTCTGCCCCTGTGGTCAGGACCAGAGGAGGTGCTCGCATGTCCTCTCCAGGGCTCTCCTGCTACCCAGAAAAAGGAGAATTATCCCCAGCTGCCCAACCTCATCAGGTGAGTGCTTTTTTTTTTTTTTTTAAACCTGGGAATTGAACCCAGGAATTCTACGACTGAGTTACATCACCAGTCTTTTGAGACATTCTCACTAAGTTGCCAAGGCTGGACTCATACTTATGATCCTCCTGCCTCCAAATTATTGGGATTACAGGCAAGAGCCACCACACACCTGCCAGATGAGCTATTTTGAAGTAGAATTTCTCTAGCTACTTGCAGAGACAGTAATCAGAGAAGAATGCTCCTGCTGGGCCGGAAAAACTGAACTAGCTAACACATGTGGCCAAGGCAGTGAGTGGCCCCCAGGAGCTGAGGACGGTCCCACCAAAAGCAGCCAGAAAACAGCACTTCAGTCTTTCAACCCTAGAAATACTGCCACCAGGCAGAGCTTGGAGGAGGACCTGAGCCTGAAGGGAAGTGTGGCCCGACCAATGCCTTGCAGTCAGCTGGTGGGTACCAAGACTGACCAGCAGAAACACTGTTCCTGAGTCTGTGGTGCCTTGTCACACAGCACTGGAAAACTAATAAAGGGATATGCACAACATTTTGGAAGATAATAAATGGACAGTAGATTGACAAATGCCCTCAGCTTTCCTGCTTAGTGCCCACAGCAGAAGTAGGAGATGCCTGGTGATCAGATTCTTCCTATGAATCCCAAAGGCAAGGAACTGGTGACCTTAGGGCTGCCTGAGCTCGACACAGTGCCCAGCCCACAGAGCTATGCCTTTGGGTGTTGGACAATGACCCCTAGCATGAACAAAGAGGAGAAGGTGGGCGAGGCCCTGAGCAGTCTTCCTTGCTGGGGCTACTAGAGAATACCTTGGACAAACAAAGGACCACAAGGTGTAGATGAGCACTAACCCCAGCGGGACAGCAGGTGGCTGGCCTGAGACACCAGGGCATGGAGACTCTGCCAAGTGTTCAAGGAGAACTGCATGGAGACTACTCTTGAGAGGAGACAGGGCCGCATGCCAGGCAGAGGAGGGCTGTCCTGGAGCAGAGCAGCTGTGAATGACACTGCACGATCACAACAATCATCACAAACAATAATGACCACACTGTCTGGAGAGCTGGAAAAAACAAACCCTGGGAATGAGGCAGCGGGTCCAAGTTCAGTTGTCATCTCTTACGGTAAGATTTGAGAGACACTATCTCAAGCTGGGAATGCAACAAACAATAGGAAAAGCAACTGATGTGTTTCAGGAGTCAACACCAAGGCAGGAGACCCAACAGGCAGAGTAGACACAGGCTGCCCATGGCAGGGAGCCTTGGTACACAGAAGCCCTTGAGGGACTTCCTCCTCAGCCACTGGGGCACCTCCTGCCTGTTGTTCCTCCCGCTGGCGTGGGAGGAACACGGTGGGGTGCCTGCCCACACTCAGCTGAAGTTCTGGTCTCTGCCTATCGTCCTACAGTAACAAACACTCCATCCCTGACCCAAGTCCACCCTGCCCAGCCAGCTCCTGTCCTGTAAGCTGTGGTTTAACTTTGTTTCTCGGGAAGCTTTCCTCCCCTACCAGGCCTGGAGTCTTCCCCTCCAATGCCTACCAGCTCTGGGTCAGCAGGGATCCTGGGTAAGCTTACACCTGCCTTCACTCCAGCCACAAACAAGAGTCTCTGGCACTGAAGCCTCCAGGAATGGTCAACAGGGAGTGACTTCATAGCACTCACTGTCCTCTGCCCTTAGCTCAGGCAACGCTAGCACCCATGCCAAGATCTGCTGTAGGTGGGACAAACCCAACTCAACACTAGGAAATAGGTACAAAAGCCCCATCAGTGACCTTTACACCCAGGTCAGAATCTGCAATTCTTGCTCAGAATTGGAAGTCCAACCTGAGGTAAGCACACAAAGCTGCTGGCTCACAATGCATCAATCCTACTCCACAAACAAGGGTCACTTTTCTGGAACACTCAAACACTAACAGCCATCATGAAAGACTGAGGCACACTTTTGGACTTTCCACAACAGGAAGGCAGAGGTGGGCCTGACTTCTATCTACACTGAGGCCCTCCTCTGGGGAGGGCAGCACCTGCTCAGGGCAACACAAGAAGCCACAGCACATATGCCCTTCAAGCACTGGTCCTGCAGGAGTCTGCACACCCCTCAACCACTGTATGTGGGCCATAAACCTCTTAAAATCCCTGAGACATGCTTGTCAGCTGTCAGACAGAACAGAGAATGCGCCACTGCATGGAGTCACTGCCGCACCCATGTGGAGGTCTGATGGTCCTGGGCACATCCCCTGGGGCACAATAGACTGTCCTGCGCCTGAACGGCAAGCCCATGCCCTCGTGGCGGGGGACAAGGGCTGCCAAGACCTCTATTTATGGCACCAGCTTGCAGTCTGGTTGCGTGTGCCTGCAGTGTGTGCCCCTTGATGTTCTAGATATTTTAGTTTCACCCTAACAGAAGAGAAGCCTGGAGGACCATGTTGTTGAGCTGAACTTCCAAACAAAAGACTGCAGCAGAAATGAGCCACTGTCCGCGGGCTTCAGGAGTGGAGAGCAAAGGCTCTCCCCACAGCTTAGTGAGTACAGCTACCCAGGTTCTGCCAAATGCTGTCCCCACCCAGCCCACTCAGATGCCAGCAAGCTTACCTGATCCATCTTCTGGGTCTTCCTCCTCAGAGGCTGCCTCCTCATCCTCTCTGTCTGTGCAGTCTCCATGCTCACTGCCCGTGTCGCCCTCAGAGTCCCCACTGTGACCATCGCTGCTTTCTTCTAGACCTATGTCACCAGGGAAAATCACAGACCGTGGGGGCCATGTCAAAGCAAGGCAGCATAGAGCCAAGGATGCTCTGCGCACGCACAGGAGAGTACAGGACACCTGCCACAGGGCCACTGGGACAGGTGGAGATGAGTGAAGGGAAGAGGGGAATGCCCAAAGTCTTTTTGTCCTGCATGTATTGCCTGCATTAAAACTAAGACAAAAGACTGGTGCAGGAGACTAAGGCAGGAGGATGCTTGAGCCAAAACACCAAAAATAAACAACATGACAAAAAGAATCAATGTACTACACTCCTACAATTTAAATTCAAAGAATAACTTTTTTAAAGGGTTGAAAGCTGAAAACTGACGCACACAGACAACCTCCTGGAACATCAATACCCGAAAAAACTCTAGGCACCAGAATCCACCAGGGACATCCCTCCTAGCCAGGGCTCACCAGCACTGCTGGTCAGGTCTGCAGGGCCCACTCGGGGGCATCCATCCGGACACGGGCTCTGTGCCACAGGCTGGTCCAGGCTGTCGTCATCCATTGTTGCACATTGGAGCTCAGCTCTGAAAGAAAGAGGAGCCAGGGGATCTCCAAAGTGTCAGAGCTGCAGAGCCCCAGAAAGAACAACAGTCACTCTCTCCTGTCATGTTCCTGGTGCTGGAACCTTTCTGTGCATGTTGTGTTTGAGGCATGAGACCACACATGCAGCAACTCAACCATACTGAAAGATACTACAGAGCCAGGTGGTAGCCACACCTGTATCCCAGAGACTAGGGAGGCTGAAGCAGGAGTATCACAAGTTTGAGGCCAATCTCAGCAACTTAGCAATACTCTGTCTCAAAAAAGGATGGGGATGTAGCTCAGTGGTAGAGTGCCCTTGTATTCAATACCTAATACCAAAAAAGGAAAAAAAAAAAAAAAAAGACACTGGCTCCTACAGAGCCATATGCAAAGCCAGGTCCAAACACTTGAGGATTTGCCACATGTTGGTACAAGCACCTCAAGGTGTCCCAAGGCCAAAAATGAACAAAATGGATATTTCCTGGGCTGAGGCATAGTGGTACTTGTCAACTGAGGGCTGGTCACCAGGAAGCTGTCTGCCTTCCACGCCGTGGGCACGTCACTCTTGGCCAAGGCTGGGCCAGCAGTCTCTATTTAGCTGACCACTATCAGGAGGCAGCAAGACTCAGCAGAGGCACCTGGGGCCTTGATCACAAGTCAGTCCGTGGAGTCCTGGTAGTGCCCAGGCTGGGAGGCAAAGCAGACCAAGATCACACTGCTAGGCCCAGTCTTCAAACATGGCTCAACATAACCCTCCTTGTACCCGAGGGCCTCAAACTTTGATCCCCACAGAAGTCCAAAGAAGAGCCCTTTCTTGTCAGCGCTGCTCCCTTCAATTTCTAGGTGGCCTTGGAGGAGAATGTGGAGTTCACTCAGGAATCACTCAGGAACCCAACAGAACACAATGAAGTCCACTGCAGCACCACAGGCTTCCCATGAGACCCCCACCTCGGAGGCAGGAGAATGGGGATGGGCTTGACTCTGCAGTCAGACTTACTTCCCTCCCTAGGCTGCAGAGACTCCGTGTCCACTGCAGTGGCTGGGAGTGGGCTACAACCTCTAGAGTCACCTTCTCACCAGTCCCCTATCACCTCCCCACATGATGGGCACTACAGAGCTCCAAGTCCTCCAACGCCTGCTAATCAGCGAGGGAATGCTCCTTTGAGGAAAGCGCCAATGGACAAATGTCACTACTATCAAAAAATGGCGAACCAAGACGTGGTTTTGCCAAATTAACTTTTCCTCTCCCTGCTGCCCCAAAGTCAAGATAATTGGCCAAATCCCCACTCAGAGAAGCGTCTGCACCCTGCTGCTGGTGAGTTCAGAAATCTGGCAGGGAGTGCTGGCCAGATTCCTGCTGGAAAACTGACCCTGAAGGAGGCACAGGCAGGCAGGCAGATGAGACCATGCTATAGCCCATCCAAGATGATGACAACTCTCCCGCACTGAGACCCAGCATTGACCACGGATCTCAGGTAAAAGGATCTGTAAAGCTCTGGCCATGGCTGTGACCCTTCCCATAAAACCCAGGCCTCCTGCTCCACTGCCTGCCCTGCCCTGACTGCACGCAGGTAAGGAAGGTGGAGAAGCATACACCAGCCCAACCAGGGTATACTTCAGGGAGACCAAGAAATGTGAGCCCAATACGACCTAGGTAACAGCAGGGCAGAGCTGGGAGCAGTTCTAGGGCCTAACTGGTGGACAGCAAATCCCTCACTTAAATGATGTATTACACACAAGGTCAAACATATGAACACAGAACTCCTGTCTTCTCTCCTGATGGACTGTGACCAAGAGCCACAAGAAGGGACAATGGCAGGACCTGTCTCAGAGGGCTGCCTGGAGAAATCAGTGAGGCAGCAGCAGAGCTAGCACATAGGAGTTTGCCAGAATACCAGCTTGGGAAAGAGGCTGAACTCCAGGAATGCATGCACCTGGGGGCTATGTTCTGAGGGGTCTGTAGCCTCCACTCAGCCTGAGGCCCACAGCCAAAGAACACTATGGCCCACTACCACGGCGTTGGAGGCTCAGGTTGAGAAAGCTGAGCAAAATTCTTTCTGGATGTCACAAAACCCAAGTGGAGGCAACAACTGGGGCCTGCACGCAGGAGAACAAAAGAAGCCAGCAGCCTCCAAAGATACCTCCGGAGCAAGGAGCAAGGACAAAAACCACAATCCGGGGCCACCAGTCTTCCCTTCCCCACCAGAAAGCCCAGCCAGAACACGGTGCTAGGGTACCTCTAGCTTAGTTCTTTCTAGTCCCCCAGCAGCTCCAGCTTGGGCAGGCCCACAGGGGTTCATCATCCCCACTGCTAACCATCAGAGACCAAGGCCTAAACCATTCCTGCAGAAAAGCCCATAGTCCTTCCTGGTTGTCCTTGGCAGAACTGGCAGAACACTCTCAGAGAGATGCTGTGACACTCCTGCTCAGCCTCCAGGTTTCTGGGAGGTCAAGAGAAAAACAAGAAAACTGAAAAGGCTATTTCCCCCTTCAAACTCGGAGGAACCACTGAACTTGCAATTCCAACTGTTATTGAGGAACCAAAAGGGCTACACTGGTGCCAAGACCAGAGCCTGGGTGCCCATTCTGGGCACTGTGCAAGCCTGCAGCAAGTCTAACTTCTTCACTCAGGCTTTGTCCTTCCCCATCCACCTCCTACCATAGGAGACAGGAAACCTCAAACTGTAAACTGTCATGAAACTCAACAACTTGGAGACTGTAAAGTCTCCAATGAGTTGAAATGGACCCCGTGGTACAGCGCAAAAAGGTGCCACGTGCTGTTACTTTGACTCAGTCTTCTTCCTCTAATAAAGAAAACCAAGTGGTCCCTGAGAGAGGGAAAGTATGTCAAGTCCCAAGCCAAACCCACCTCAGCCTCAAACCCTATCCATGCCACCAGTGGTCAACATGCCTCCCCAGCAAATTACTGTTGTCTACTGCAGAAACAAGGGCACACAAGCTCGGCAAAAGCTTCTGAAAAGAGCAGGACAGTTGAGTGAAAGGATGAGGGAGCAGCTCTGGCTCTGCCTCTCTGCCTGTGTGAAGCTGGCAAGTTACTCAGCCTCTCTGGGCTCGGAGCTACTCCTCGGTAAAACACGGACGACCGCCCTCCCGAGAGGCTGCCTGGGGACGGCTGAGGCTGAGTAAGAGACGTGCAGCTCTGCCGTCATCCACAGCCCCGGGCAAGAGCGGACCAGGCCCACCAGGCCACAGCCGCACTTGCCCCGCGCAGCCCCGTCCCTGCGGCCCAGGCGTCCCGCCGCGTGAGGCTCCCGGGCCGGCGCCAGGCCTCGGGGCCCGCCCGCCCGCGCGCAGGCCTCCCCGCCCCGCAGGCCGCAGACAAAGCGCGCGGCGCCCGCGGGCGGCCAGCACGGCCTGGCGCGGCAGGGACGCCGGGCCGGCGCGGTCGCCGCACGTACCCGGGAACCTCGCGCCTACAGGGCGCACCCGACGCTCCCGCCGCCGCCCTCGGAGCGACTCCGCGACGAGGCCAGGTCGCGGTCGCCGTCGCCGCCGCCTCCGCCGCCGCGCGCTCCCCGACCCGGAAGTGCACAGCCCGACTTCCGGGGCCCTCCGCCCCGCCCGTTGGCGGGAACCACTGGGACAAGAACGGGTGAGAACCGCGGTCGGGGCGTCGAGGCTCGGCAGGCCCTTACTCCCTAAAAAGCACTGGTTAGTGCAGAACCGGCGTCCAGGAAGAACATGGTTCCGAAACATTCGTGCGGCTTAGCCCTCGCGGGCGCGCCGGCCGAACCGTGTCCCCCGCTGCCTCAGGTGGTGCCGTCCGACCGCCCCGAGCGAACGGGAGGGCCTCCCGCGGCCCAGAGCCCCGCCCAGGCCCCGCCCCCTGAAGGCCCCACCAGACCCGAGTGCCCGGGGCAGGGCGTCCCGCCTCTGCGGCGCGCAGCTTTGCTCGGGCCACTGTGGCAGAGATCTTGCGTGGACTCAGGATGGACGCTGTGTGCGGGCTCTTGAGCTGCTGGAGCACGGCAGAGAATGAGCCCCCATCCCCGTCCCCTGCAGCCCAGGGGAGGGAGACAGTAAGCCAAGAACACTGTAGAGAATCAGCTGTAGGGTGTGGGTGAAGGTGATTTGTGCTCCCACAAAAAGACTGCGGAGTGGGCTGGGGGCTCGGAGCCAGAGCTTCGCCTAGCTCGTGCGAGGCCCTGGATTCGTTCCTCAGCACCACATAAAAATAAATAAAATAGGGCTAGGGTTGTGGCTCAGAGATGGAGCGCTCGCCTAGCACATGAGAGGTCCTAGGTTTGAACTTCAGCACCACATAAAAATAAATAAATAAAATAAAGGTATTGTGTCCAACTACAACTAAAAAATTGAATATTTAAAAAAAGACTGTAGGGCCGGGTGTGGTGGCACACTGGGGTGCTGCACAGGTGACTGGCCCTGGCTTATGGACCCCTCAGGCCTCTGCATAAAAGCAAGCCAGGTGCAGGGCCACTGCGGGACGGGGACCCCATCCAGGACAGGACCACTGGTTTGGAAGGAATGGCTCCTGGTAGATGTGGTAGAAGACAGCTGTGAATGCCATGGAAGGGAAAGGGAAAGGAAGACTGAGGGCAGGGAGATGAGAATGTATTCAGGGGAGGGAGTAAGCTGGGGGAGTCCTGTGGGTACCGGACAGTGCAGAGGAGATGTTGAGAGGGCAAAGGCTGCGCTGCAGGTAAAATAGGGTGGTGGGGGAATAGATCTAGAACCACAGGCTTCCAACATTAAGAGGTCCAGAGTCCTCAAAAGAGACCAATAAATAAATAAGTAAATAAACATTTCAAGGGTGGTGGGAATGGAGGACTGACAGAAGCAGGAGAGAGTCTGTAACCAGGAGAAACAGGCACTTGGATCAAGGAGAGAGTCCTTGGGGGAGTGAGATGGAGGTTGCTGGCCCCCATATCCCAGAACAGCAGCACAGCAGTGCTGGGGGCAGGGGCTGACCAGAGGATAAAGGGAATGATAAAACAGCACAATGAGCAGCAACCAGGTTGCAGCCACTTAACTGTGAAGGGAGGTAAAAGTGGGTGGAGGCAGTGCAGAGGGAGCAATGTTGAGAGGGTTTTTTTTTTTTTTTTTTTTTTGTCTGTTTGCAATGGCTGAAACATCACCGATGCTGTAGGCTAAATGGAAGGAAGGAAGGATGGTGCCACAGAAGGGTACTCAGGAATAAGCTCTCTACTCTTGATGGGCCAGAGACCAGGATCAGGATGGGTGTTTTCCTCAAGAGTCACCCAGGCACTTTGAGTATCCGTTATCTGACCTCAGGCAAGTCCCTCTCTGCTGCCTGTGCCTTAGTGTCCTTGGCTGTAAAATGATGTTGATGGTCATATGTACCCCAGAGGTCATTGTGAGGATTGAGTGGGTGAGTACTGGAGAGAGTTTTGGATGGGTCCAGCATGGTAAAGAGGGGGTGGCACCCTAGCCCTCCTTGCAGGAACGGTATCTGATCATCCCTCCTAGTTTGGACTTCACATGTGTCAGCCCTTTTCTGTGAATGTACCTGCCTGCTAAAGACAGTTAGATATAGGGGTGCTCATATACACTGAGGCTCCTGGGAAGGAGGAAGACAGGCAGGTCAATTCAGCATCCCCCTGGACAGGGACCAACCTCTCCCACCTTCATTCACAGCTGCCCCTAGGACACAGCTGGAAAAATTGCCAAAATAGACACATTCACACATAATGAGATGTGAAGAACATCTCAGAGAGCATCTTTGAGCAGTTTACAACCTACCCAGCTATGCCAGTTCAAGCTTAGGAATAAAAAGTGACCACAAAGAGTACCCTGAGGCCAGACTGGACCCCAACTGAGCATAGAAACATATCTGTTGATGCCCTCCCTAAGGTGTAAAATGACACCTTACCTGCTCGCAGGTAGATGCCTCACACCCTGTCAAGCACAGATATCTCCCATATACAACTCCCCTCACATTAGTCTTGTTACCTCTTATGCACACCACTGAGTTGCCCACCTGCCAGCTCTCACATGCCATGGCCTGTGTGCACACACACATGCATTTTACCTACATAGACCTGCACCCTGCTGGATTTCTGGTTTGTGCTGATATGATGCTTCTGCCTGGTGCAGGCACAGACAGGCACAGATATGGTGTACAGGAGGGTAGAGCTAGGGTGGGAGCTCCCTCAGTTCTGTATAGCCCAGGCCACCTTCTCCCAGAGTTCTGTCCAACCCTTTCCCTCTGCCATCAGGTCTGCACATATGTGAGACTGGGTGAGCCCAGGCATCACCTCCTGCCCCATTCTACCCCATCCCCAGGAGCAGGGATGGCCTCCAGAGCCAGGTAGATGCCCAAGAGAGGCTGAAGCAAGGGCAGGTAGAGGGAGGGAGTGGGAAGAGAACAAGGAGTTGAAACTCCCAGAGCCAGGAAGGGACAGGCAGCTCTATGTTCTCAGACCAGGGAAGGCCAGTATAGGAGTGTCCTCTGACCATAACCCGGGTAGCTTAAAACAACAGAAATTTATTCTCTCACAATCATGGAGAACAGAAGTCCCTGGCCAACAGGTTCTGGGAGGATCTCTCCTGCCTTTCTCAGTTGTGGCTGGAGCTCCGTGCATCCTTGGGTTGTGGTCATTTTACTTCATAGTCTCTGCCTCTGTCTTCTCATGGCCTTCTCCTCTGTGTGTCCTCTCCTTTGCCACTTATAAAGACACTGTCATTGGATTTAGGGCCACACAGGTAATTAAGGTTGATCCCATTTCAAGATCCTTCACTGAAATAATCTACAAAGACCCCTTTTCCAAATAAGCACAAATATATAGGCTCTGGATTTCAGGATGTGGATATAACTTTTTTAGGGGGACACCATTCAGCCCACTATGGATGGTGAAAGGAGGTGCATTTTAGGTTGGCAGGACTCGGGGTTAGGTGAAGGAGGCAGAGAGGCACTCGATTTTCCCCTGTCCTCTAGTTCCTGATTTCTTCCCTCAACTTGTGTTCTGCTCTGAAGATATGGGCCTCCTCAGGGATCCCAGTGGTTCCTAGGAGTTCCTTCAAGACTCATGTAATCCAAACCTTGTGGATTTCTCAATTTTTTTCTTTGTTTTTTTTTTTTTTTTTTTTTTTTTGTACTGGGGATTTAACTCAGGGGTGGTTTACCATTGAGCCACATCCCCAGCCCTTGCAAGCAAACCTCCTGCCTCAGCCTTCCAAGTCACTGGGATTACAAACAAGCCTGTGTCAATAAGTCTGGCATGATCTCTCAATTTTTTTTTTTTTGTAAAAGGATTGAACCCAGGGGCATCCAACCACCGAGCCACATCCCCATCCCCTTTTCATATTTTATTTAGAGACAGGGCCTCACTAAATTGCTGAGGCTGGCTTTGAATTTACAATTCTCCTGCCTCAGCCTCTCGCTAGAGTGGCTACACTGGCATTATAAGTGGATGCTAGGGTGCCTGGTGATGATCTCTCAATTCTTGGTGGAGTGGAACTGAGTCGACCCCTGGCTCTTCTCCCATCTGTAAATGACCACACCCTCACCACACTAAGCTTAAAGTTGTCTCCACTATCCAAGCTCCCAGGTCTGGGCTGGGTCAGACACCTCCTTGGATGGCAGGTGACAGGCTGCAGCCCAGCCTGTGCAGGGGGCAGTGGAAGAAGGGAGAACAAAGAGTGGGGCAGTGGGTTTAGGAGCAGGTGGCTGAGTCTGAGTGGCTGGTCCCTGGGTCAAGGACCTGAGTGATAGGAGGATAAAGGGGCATTAGCTGAGCCTACAGCAGGGAGGCCAGGCTCTGAGGCATGTGTGGCAGGTGCTGTTTGGTTGAGGGAGACAGGAAAACAAAGAGCTTATGAGGACCCCTGCTTTAGGAGCAAAAGTAGAGCAGGCATCTGCCTGCTGGATCAGGGGTCCTGGGTAGCCCATGATTCCACCTCAGGAACCACCTAGGCCATGGTAGGGAGCGCACTGAGCAGAGAAGGGCCCAGTCTCTTTTGGCCGCTACCTTGGGGCTCTGCTACAGCAGCTGGCCCTGTGTGTCTTTGGGTAGGTGACAGTCTGCTCCCTTAGACCTTTTGAGTGCCCAGCAAGTACTCTTCTGGGTCCCTGGAAAAGACAGGAGAAAGCCCACTGAGAGCCCAGCACCCCTCGAGATGTCCCCTCCAGGCTAGGACTCTTCTGGAGCTTTCCTTGTCGATAGATCCCACTGGAGGGACCCGGAGTCCCCAGGAGTCCCCGGGACTGCCCGTCGGGGGGTCATCTGAAAAACCAGACCAGACAGAGCTGGCGCTCCCTCCTGGAAGGCAGACTGAATTGCTTGTCCTTGGGGGCTCCCAGGCCTCCCAGGAGTCGGCAAAGGGCGGCTCAGGCAGGACCGGCGTTCTGAGGGCGCCGAGTCAGGGCGCGTGCAGGCGCCTCCCGGGTCACAGCCCAGGCTAAGTGCGCTCTGGGTTCTCCGAGAGGGGTGGACCTCTGACGGGGAGAGCCCCGAATCGGCCAGGCAGTAATACTGCACGGGGTGTGTGTGACGGGGGCAGCCTCTGGCTTGCAGGAGGTCCCTCCACAAGGGGCCCTCCTTGCCCCACGATCCACCGCATTGGGCGGGCGGAAGACAGAAACTACGGGCAGCGCACCCAGCCCGGGGCCCAGACGCCAGGAGAACCCGGGCTGTACCAACGCGAGCGGGAGGGGGACCGCCTGGGCCGTACCACGCGTCCTGCCAGCGGGGGATGCCTCCCGACCAGGCCACCCCGCGACGCCCCGCCTGGCAGGTGGCAGCCCCTCCCCAGGCCGACGTGCAGAAAAGAACGCGCCGGCCTCGCCCCCGGAGGACCGCGCGGCGGTGGGCGGGGCGCGCTGCGCCCCCCTGGCGCCCACTGGCTGTGGCGCGGCAGGGCGGGCCCGGCTTGGCCGACCATTGGCTATAGGATAGGTATTTTGCATACGGGGCGGGGCGGCGGGGCCCCGGCGGGGCTCCGCCGGGGGCTCGAGGGTAGCAGTGGCTGCCGCTGAAGTTGGTAGAGAGTCCGCGACGGCCCAGTGCCGGGGTCTCAGGTGACGCACGAGGGGTCCCAGGCTGGCGGGCGGGGCTCACCTCGGAGGCTGCCCTCCCCTGGGGAATTTGGGTATCGGGCAAGGCAGAGGTAGCGTGGCTAGGATGCCCAAGTTGGAGGGGGCGGGGGGCGACCCCTCCACTCGCCCGCCCGCTGGACTGTCCCTCCAGGCGCAGGGCAGCCACTGCCCACCGCACACTGCGCTGCTCCGGACCCACTGTGCGTGTGACAGCGGCTGATCTGTCTCTGGGCAGCGCGAAACCCTGGCCCCCTCGGTGACCTCGGTCTAGCGGGCAGGCCTGGCCACATGAGGGTTGGAGGGTGCACACCTACACCCTGGGGGGAAAGGGCAGCTGGCCCTTAGGTCGGGACTGCGTCTACAGGCTTTTCTGTCAGAGCCCAGCAAGGACAGGTGGGGGAGGAAAGGGTGCCACTCAGGGGATTCTCCGCGTGTGGGAGATGGAAGATGGGGCCAGATACCCTCTTGGAGGGAACTTTCTTCTTCTTGTGTCCCAGGGTACCAGGCTATGCTGAGTTCCCAGGAGCCTTCATCAAGCTGGGCAGCAGGGGTGTTGTGATCTTCAGCCCACAGGACCCAGGCCTACCTACAGGAACTGCCTCTGGGGACTTCCTATGGAAAGGGAGTGCAGCTTTGATTCTTCTGCAAATTTCTGCCATTTCAGTGAGGCAATCAGGACTGTGGACTTCTTTGTGGGGCCCAGGGACCAGCCCCTCAGAGAGTCCCTCTCTGCTGGGTATGCTCAATCCACCCTGAAAATCTGGCTGAGGAGTGTCTAGAGCACCTGGTCTGGACATCTGTCCTTTCCTCTGGGGGCCGTGATGGTTGATGGCTATGGCTGGAGCCAGGTCACCAGAGAAGGAGGAGGAGGCTTGGTCCAGACCTCACAAGTACTGTGATTGGCTTTGGAGGGCACTGTGCTGCTCCCAGTGTGGTACCATGCCTTGAAGTCTCAGGAGGTGAAAGGAGGCTATATGATCTTGGGCCAGGAAACTGCAGAGCTGACTTATTACCAAGCAGCCACTTACCTCTTCACTGAGCCAGGGGTCAATACTACTATGACCCTCAGTAGCCAGGGGCCACTTCTGGTCTGGGGGTAAGCAGGAGCCCTGAGGCCAGTAAGGCCTGGCTCTGCCCTCCTGCCAGACTGCCCAGGCATGAGCATGGTCTATTCTACAGGGACACCTGGTGGGTGCCTGCCTCTGCTGGTGTGGATCCTGCCCTGCCCGGAATGGATACTTGTAGGGAGCTTGACCCTTCTTTACTTTAGCATTGTCTTCAAAGTAAAAGTTTGAAACTCAAAACTAAACTTTTCAACAACTCAAAAAGTTTTGCTTAGTGATCTGAAGCACTCAGACAACTGTTTTGGAGTGTAGGGTTTGGTCCACCTGGAATAGCCACCAAGGAAGGGGGCTAAACCCATTTCCCCATCCCAGAGCACAGCACCTGTCTGGTAGTTACGAGGAGTTAGCAGCTTTTATAGGGCCAGGAGCTGCAGGCAATGGACAGAGCCTGATAATAACTTCAGGAAAGACAGGTGTCTTTGGAAGAGTACCGGAAACTGATGGTGTACACTGGCTTTGTGCCTGCTTCCTCTCAGGGCTAGGGAACACAGCTTAGACATGGGAGAACATGACCTAGCCCCCCACCCCCAGCTCCCTGTGTATGGGGTGGTCTCTGGTTGCCACCTGGCCTTCCCTCCTATTGGTCTGTGGGGTTAGTTTGGGAGATGAACCATGATGGCTTCAGACTGATACCCGGAAGTGCATGCAATCGTCCTGAGTGTATGGGTGTTTGCAGGGGGCTGGGTAGCAGGTCCCAGGCTGCAGCTAGAGTGACCTGTGCACTCTGGGCATCACCTGCTGTGACCCTGTGTTTGGTCCCACAGATCAGGCAGCCGCAGGCTCAGGTGGGAGAGCAGATAGGAGCAGTAGGCTGTGGGGATTCTGGCCTGCTGACACCAGGTTGGGAGCCTTCCAATTCCCTGCTCCCTGCCTCTGGCAGGTAATACCCAGTCCCACTTGCTCCCCACATCAGTGGGCTTCTGGTGGCCCTCACTCTGTAAGGCCCTGAGTGCCAAGACTTCCATGTCCCCTGCAGTCTGCCTTAAAGGAAATGGGGAGCACTGGACCCAGCTCAGAAGCCACCCCAGGAGAAAGCTGAGTCTATCCAAACATGTCCTCCCATCAGATCCAGCAAAAGATTCCTGTCATCCAGTATCCCCATCCCATTCCCCAGTACTACCCAAGGCTTCCTGCATGACACCCTCAAGTTCTGCTTATCACAAATATCTCCAACCCCAAACACAGCCCTGGGAACTGGGAGTGTGCCACACTCCTGAGGACCAGGACTCTGGGAGAGGCTACAGCCCGAGGACCTAGGCCGCAGCTGGGTTATAGAATCTGCCCTTCCCTAATTTTACAGCCACAGACTCACAGCAGAAGCTTCAAGCCCACCCTGGGAGCCGGACAAGCCTTGTCCCTGGGGCTGGCTAAGTTCCTCTGGCCAATCCAGGAGTCCTGGACCTTCCTCCACGGGTTCTCCAGGAGGCAGTAAACTTGACAGGCAGGTCTAACACATCCTGCCATCATGGGTTCCTACCACTGGTGGCAGCCAGGTGGAAGAGGGATCCAGACAGAAACCCAGGCCAGGGCTGAGCCAGCAAGCTCCATCAGGCAAAGGTTCTCAGGGGCAGGTAGGGCAAAGCAGTCAGAATGTGTGCCCCAGGAGCCCCAGCCTTGAAACCTATTGAGCTTTGGTCCTGAAGCACTTTATCCAGGTAGCGTGGCATCTTCTGTAATGGCTCCTGTCTGCACCTCAAGTTCCAGACCCCACAGACATGATCCAACAGAGCTTCGGGACAAAATCCGGCCACTTTGGGCAGTTTATTGAGGTCTAAGCGTCAGGGTGGGGAGGCCATGCACACCCATTGTGAAGGACACTGCCTTTGGCAGCACACATCTACAAGCCGAACACATCATCCACACACATCTCCCAACCTCAACAAGTAGTAATGGACTCTGGGGCCTGGCCACTTCTTGCCAGTTTCTCCAGGGGGCCTGGCAGACTTGGCAAAGACGAGGGCAACCCCTCCCTAGCACTTCCGTCCCTCATGGTAGAAACCCTGGGACATTGGGGCTTCCCACTCCATGGGGAAGGAATCTTCTGTGACCACAGACTCTTGTTGTCCAATGGCTTGTGCTGGCTGATCTGGCTTGTCCTCAGCAGGCACCACTCTGGGACAGGGGCTGTTTCCTCCAGGAACTCTGTCTCATGGGGACAACTGTGGGAGGATAATGGCTGAGGAGGCCGAGACCAGGGGAGGGCCCATCCTGCCAGAGTGGGGAATAGACATACCCTCAGGACTCAGGCTGGGCACTAGGACAGGGCCCTGGGTTGCTCCCTGGAGGTGCTCCTCTCTGGCTGGACACAGAAGATTCTGTGGAGAAATCAGGTCAGTTGGGAGGTGGGGTGGGCCCCACTGCCCAGCCTCTTTTAGAACTGCTCTGACCTGTGTGCCAGAGGGACCTCTATCTGGGGGTAGTGGCAGTGCAGCCCCCGTCTGCTGGATGAACTGCTGCAGGTTACACTGCCGGAGCTCCCGGTTCAGCTCCTCCAGCTCCTGGGCCTGGGCCTGGGGGGACAAGGATCCTCAGGGGGCATAACTCTGGTGCCCCCACAGAGACTACCCTTTCTAGTCTGACTGATGCCAGACCTCAAGTCCACACATTTGGGGGTGGGGAAATGACAGGGGCCAGGGACTCCTAGGCTCACCTGCAGAGCATGCTCCGCAGCCTCCAAAGCGCGGCTCACCAGGGCCAGGCTGCCCTGCACCTCCACACTCTGCCGTTCCTGAATGGCCAGGTCCTGGCGCAGGCGTTCAGTTGCAGATGCTGTGGCCAATGGGGGCCCAGGGGCCTCTGCAGCCAACCGCAGCTCAACCTCCAGGGCACGGGCCTGAGCATCCAGAGCCTGTAGCTGGGCAGCATGCTCAGCAGTGGCTGCACTCAGTGCCTGAAGGCGAGCCTGGCCCTCTCGTTCCCGGGCTTGTTCCCTCCGCAGCTCCTGCTCCCAGAAGGCTTCATGGCCCAGCTCTTCAGCATTCCTCTGCACCCTGAGCTCCAGGCCCTGAAGGTCTGTGAAGCAGCCTGATGTGGGTGCTACAGGGACTGCAGGCTCAGGGGACGAAGGACGAGGGGCCAGTCTGGGACACCCCGGGCCAAAGGTTAGTGCTTTGTGGGGTTCACGACCTGGTGTTGTCCGTGGCTTTGGGGGGAGGCTGGCACGAACTGGGCATCGCTCTGGGGGTGGACAGCTGTCTGAGGAGGGCCTCTCAGCCAGGCTGGGCCCTGTCCTCCTCAGAACAAACTGGACATCGCTGGCAAATTGTCCACAGGTGGCCTGGGCACCCACTGGACACTCCTGTGGCAGCAGCTGCCGTTCCTTCTCCCTAAGCCGCTGCACAAGCACAAAGCGGCCTGTCTGGCCTGGGAGGAAAGGGGAGGGTCAGTCTGTCTCCCTAGTCTCTGTCAACCTGGCTTGAGGAACTGGGGCAGGACAAGAGGGAACAAGAGCCAACCCCACCCTTCTTCAGGGGGAAATGGGGCTGGACCACCAGGCTCCAGCCCAGTCCCACCTTTTGGGCTGTTTGCCCCCAGAAGACTCACCAATTGCTTGGGCTAGTGCGATGACCACTTCCTGGCAGGTGGTCTGTTCTGAGACCCCACAGACCACCCTCTGGATGCCATCCACCCACACCTTCAGTTCCATGGCTGCTAGCCCGAAGAACATCCCTGTCCTGCAGGAAGAACACAGGATCAGGTCCTGCCTGACCACAGCCTGGACCGCCTCTCCTCCTCCTGGCCTTTCACTATAACTGGCTCAGAGCTGTAGCCCCTTGGTGTAGGGCCATGCTCTTCTGTACCCAGCCCCACCCTCAGGCCTCGCATTCCTAGGGTGGCTGGGGGAACTAGTTTGGCTCTAGTGAGCACTTCAATACATCCCCACTTCCCAAGTATCCTCGTGCCCCGCCCCCACTCCCGGAACGAGGCGAATCATTAACCAGGTCCAGGATTTCCTGTCCCCCGTCACCTGGCTCAGAGGACACTGCCCCTTCCCTCCCGCGGTGGTCCCCAGGCACCCAAGAGCGCCCCCACGCACACATAACGCCATCAGCTACCATGGGAACGCCTCCCCACGGAAGGGGCCGTCCCGGGGCCCAGAGAGGCTGAGAACCGTGACCCAGACTCGGCCTCGGTCCCACCGCCCCCAGGACTCCCCCAGCAGCCCCTCTGGCCTAGCCCGCACGCTCCCCGCGAGGCCCCGCCCCTGCTGCGAACGCCGGCCGCGCTGGAACCCGTCATCCCCGCTCCGAAGCGGGTGGGTGCAGGTGCGTCGCAGCGCTCTCAAGTCCTCTCCCCAAGCCCGCGGAAAACTCCTTAGCCAGAGCCGACGCCTCTGCCGGTCAGGGGCAATGGGGAGGCTCGGGAACCCAGCGAGCTCACCTGGGCGCTCGCCGGCCTCGGGGATCTTGGTAGTTCGGCGCCGCCGCAACCTGCAGCCCCAGCGCCGCGGCGCGCCCCGGCCCCACCGCTTCATTGGCTCGCAGCCCGAACGCCCCGCCCCGCCGTGCCCCCATTAGCTCCGCGGCGCGTGCCTCCCGCCCCGCGCCCACTCCTATTGGCTGCCTCCGCCCGTCCCGCCCTATTGGCTCACGGCCCCAGCGGCGCCCAGGTGTGGGCGGGGCGAGAGGTGGTACCCCGGCGCTACCGCACCCTGCCCCACAAACCACGCGGAAGCGCGTCTGCAGCCGGGATCCGAGGGCGGTCCGTCGGGCAGGTGTGAGGCCCAGCTCCCGGACCGACTTCCTCCTCAGCCTCCTGGTGTAGCAGGTTCTCTTCCAGGGAGCGGCGCCGGCCTGGGATCGCACAGCTTTGGAATGCGCCCCAGGGCAGAAGGGCCGGAGCCGCTCCTTCCTTCCTCGACTCTCCGCAAGGGGTTGGGCCACTCGGACCCTGCTCCCTTGAGGCCGGTGGCTCCTGGGATTTGGAGTTACGGGAGTGTGAGCCCGCGCGGGGACGAGGTGGAGACCCGAGGGCAGGACAGACGGGTGGGCTTTTTAGCTCTGGTGCGGGAGGAGGCCGCCTGGGACAAAGGCGGGGGTCTCTTTGTTTGAGGCTCCTTTCCGGCCGCAGTGAGGCCCACTGCCCTCCTGAGCTGTGGGCGCCCAGGCCTTCCCCCCACAGTTAAGCAGGCTCCAAGCCGCTCTTCCATATCTCCCTTGCTGTCCCGCTGGGTGAACCCATGCCAAGTGTTGGCCTGGGCAACTCAACCTCGTGGCACCCACTCTGCCCCAGTCAGACAGTCGCTGCATGGGGGCTTTACCTTTCCCTTCCTTGCTCAGCAGGGGAGGCCCCACCGGAGGGAAGGTTGGAGGTACTAGTGATAGGTGCCCCACCTCTGGGCCTGACTTGTCCTGCGGGACGTCTGTGTGTGTGTGTGTGTGTAGATGCTTGTGAAGCGGAGGCTTCCAGCTTGGGAGTTAGGGAAGTGTCAGACACTGAGGCTGGAGGGAGGTGTGCCTCTGCAGGCTAGAGTTCTGTCACAGCCCCTCCTCTGGCTTTTCATCCCCCATCCTCAACTCCTTCACCTCCAAGTCAGCGCTCCCGTTTTTTCCCACATCTTGGGATATATCACACCCAGACTGGTCTCCCCCCAGGGCACCAGAGTCCCCACTACTCACTAGTCACCACCAGCTAGGGAGGGGCTGCGGGGGTCCAATGTGGTCCCCCAGGCCTGCCCAGCTTAGCCTCTCACATTCCCCAGGTTGACCAGTCCAGAACTCAACGGAGGCCTTAGACCTGGTTCTCCCTGGAGGTTCCTGGTAACAGCCCCTCCCTTCTGAGTGCCAGTATCCATGGCAACAGTAGAGAATCCTCTCTCCCCAGGCCTGCTAGGAGCCCAGGCCTCAGGTGAGTGCTGGGCACGAGGCTCATGGTTGGGGACACAACTGAGGGTCACAGGCAAAGGGCCATAACCTTTGACTCTTGCTCTAGGCAAGGGAAACAGGAGGAACAGGGAATGTGGAAACATGTTATCTGGGAGTGACCTGCTCCCTGGCCTGAAACACATATTAGGATACCCACACGACTAGCAGTTCCTCATTCTGTGGGGTAGACACACATAGCCTCCTCAGAGTGTGAACATCTATGAACCAGCAGTGCTGGAGAGCCCTATAGGGTGCACACCTGGACACAAGCTATTACCTCTCCCAGCTCCTGAGAAACATCAAGAATGGCCCCGGAGTCTGGCCAGCAATCTGAAGAAAAGCAGGAGCCACGAACCCCAGCAGATGGAGAGCCAGTCAGCGGTGATTTGGGGCTTCCAGCTGGCACACCTACAGACACAGTGGTTCGCCCATGCCCCCAGAACACCAAGACCCACTCCACACGGTTGGCCTCTGTCCACCTACAGTAAGGAGGAAGGGAGGGATGGCCAGGTTTCTGGGCAGGAACAACGACAGGGCCAGGCCTGATCAACAGGGGTACTGGCACTACAGGTTAGCCCCCGAAGCACTGGACCCCCGCACCTTGCGGCTGCTGTGGGAGCAGCGAGAACTAGAGATCCAAGCGCTTAGGTGGGCCATCCGAAATGGGCCACATGCCCGGCACTGTCACATCCTGCAGGAGGTGTCAGGACTTCCATCTGAGAGGTCAGCAGCAAAGCCACCAGCCCAACCCAACTTCTGTCCCATCCTAATTCCTGGTTTCTGTCCTACACCAATTCCAACCACTACTTCGACTCTTACCTGGACCTTTACCTCTGGCCCTAGTCCTTACCTAGCTGATGCTCCACCCAAACCCTGAATGTTACTGTCCTATAAACATTTTTTTTTTAATTTTGTTTTTAAAGAGAGAGAGAGGTAGAGAGAGAGAGAGAGAATTTTAATATTTATTTTTTAGTTTTCGGCGGGCACAACATCTTTGTATGTGGTGCTGAGGATCGAACCCGGGCCGCACGCATGCCAGGCAAACGCGCTACCTCTTGAGCCACATCCCCAGCCCTGTCCTATAAATTTAACAGCCTTAATCTTGAGCCATTGACCCCTGTCCAGATGGGTCAGGACTTACCTACCCTGCTCTGGCTGGCTGCACTGTGTGCCCTCCGTATGGTGGCAGTGGGACCCCTAATTTGCTGCTCACCTGACCTCACCCCAGCTGACCCAGAGGTGGGGCTACTGAAGTTGCCCCTCCTCCAGGAGCTTCCACAGTCCAGACAAGTTTCTACAGGAACAGGTGGAGAAGCTGACCCTGGAGCTGAAAGCACAGAAGGAACAGGCCCAGCTGGTGAGGGGGTGGGGTCAGGAAGTAGGCAGGGCATGGTCTGGGGGGCGGGGCTGCAAGAGGCCCCTAACCTGGTGGCTCCTGAGCAGGAGAAGGAGCACTTAGAGGAGCAGCTGATGCAGACTGTCAGCATGCTGCAGCAACTAGAAGCCCAGCTGCAGGCCTTCCAGAAGTCCTGCCTCCTGCAGTTGGCCTGCTCCTCCTGGGTGGGTCGTGTACTCCGGTCCCCAACTGGCAGTGTGGAGGTGAGCCAGTGCCCAAGGCCCACAAGCCGTCCCTGGCACTTCCTAGGGTGGCCAGTATGGCTCTTTCAGGCAGGTGCCTCTGCTGGTGCTTCTGGCTTGCCTTGGAAGCCTGCCCCTTTCAGGCTACTTCTGCAGGGAAGAATCATGTGGCTTGCAGTTTTTCCCACCAAACCTGCCCTGGTGAGGTCAAAGAGGGAGGAGTACTGTCTGGAAGGGGTGATTTCCCCCAGCTCCGCATTTCATTTGGGGGATGGGTGCTGGGAATTGAATCCAGATCTTGGTGCATTCTAGGCAAGTGCTTTACCGCTTAGCTAATCCTCAGTCTCGGTGGTCCCTTCCTGCAGGTGGTTACTGCAGAGACTTTAAGGGATTTCAGTGACTTCTCTGAGAATGAGGCTCCCACTGCTGGAGAGGTGAGCAAGACCCCCCATGTGAAGACTCCACATGCCTGACCAGGATTCTGGAGCCCAGCAGGAGGGCAGAGCCTCAAGCTTTTACTTTCTGACCAGGGTTTCCGGTTGGAGGATATGGACTGGCACAGCATCGCCCTCCAGTACCCTAATCTCTTCAGTGATTCCAGCACAAAGCAGAAGTAACTGCACTGGGCCCAACTCCCCAGGGGCCAGGGGAAATGGGGGGTGGTCTTGGCAGAAATGGACCAAGTACCTGTTCTGTCCTTTGGTGTCCCCAGACAAATCATGTAATCCCTCCAAGCCTCAGCTCTGATCTTAGAGTTAACTAGGGATGAAGGGAAGGGGCTCCTGTCATCACTGCCTGTCATGAGCTGGATCTGGGTCCTGGGCACCCTGGGCACCCAGAGCACCAGCTGAATTGCCTGCTGCTTTGGGAGGCCGGAAAAGGGTAGAGCCGGTGCCTGGGAGCCAGAGCATCCACTGACCAGAGCATGGCCTCAGGCAGCCCCAGCAGTCCCCATCACTGGGAAAAGGGGGCTCAGATTCCTCTGTCGAGCACCTGGAGAAACATCCCAAGAACCTGGAGTGGAGCTCCCTGCCCTGCATGGCCACCAGCAGCTCCGGAGGTGCTGGCTCTGACTCTAGCAGCTGCCAGCCGGTCGTGCCTTCTAGAGTGCAGAAGGCCTCAGGGTACCCGCCCCAGACAGAAGATTTGGCATCTTCAGAGCAGATCCCCACAATGGCTTGGAGCTTTGGCGGAGATTCGGAAGGTGGAGTGGGGTGCATCTCTTTCTCATCCTCCTATATCCCTCTCCCATCTTCCTCCAGATCCCTAAACCAGGTCCTTTAGTCCCTAGGGTCCAGCCATCTCCCCTGCCAGGGATCTGACCTCTGGCGCTGCTCCCTTCCCTCTTGGACCCCGCCTGCTGTAGGACCATCCGTGTGAGGGCTTCCCTCCCCAAAGGGCTCCTTTCCCTAGATCTCCTGAAAACCCACTCACAACCGCCCAGCAAGACTCCCGAGGATCCCTGCACAGCCCCTGGCCACCGGCGTGTCAGTCACCAGCTGAGGTGAGGAGGACGCCCAGCCAGGACTTACGGGCAGCTGTCCAGGTGGGCGGAGCCCTTCATCAGGCCCTGCCCTGCACCCCTCCCCGCCCCAGCCCCACTGGCTGCTGCCTGAAGATCGTGGCAGTCAGCCCACAAGAGAAGTTCGTCCGCGTCCTTAATGAGTCGCCGGAAGAGACAGTCGACCTGGACGGCTTCTTGCTGCAGCAGCTGGAGCGCGGCTTCCCGGTGTGCCTGTACCGCTTCCCGCCGGGCACACTGCTGGCGCCGCAGCACCACATCACGGTGGGCCCTTCTGTCCGTGAGCCCACCTGACCCTGTCATTGCCTGCGGCGCCCCTCAACCAGTGCCCTCTGCCATCCCCAGGTGTGGGGCCAGGGGACCAGCAGCACCAAGAAGCAGCCCCCCTTGTCCTTGGGCCAGGACGCTGGCCTCTTCCACCCCAGCCTGGGCTGCTTGACGCTCCTCCTGAATCCCGAGGGCCAGGTTCGTGCCGGCCCAGGCCCAGGAGGGGCTCGGGTGGGCCCTGGCGGGTGAGGGTGACAGAGCTGCCCCTGCTGGCCCCGGCAGGTCCTCAGTGAGCACCAGACTCCACACCGTGTGACTTCAGGCTCAAGGATCTTCACTGACAACACTGACTGGTCCATTGACCGCTTCCCACTCTCCAAGGCCCGGCCTGGCCCAGACACAAGCGGACCCCGGAGCCGGCCCCGACCCCCGGGGAAAAGCCGGGTGCGGGAGACCGGCGCCCGGCGGCGGAGGCCTGGGTGGGCACCCCGAGAGTCCCTCCATCCTGTCCCAGCAAGACCCATCGCAACCCCCTTCAGGAGACCCCTACCCCACCTTCTGCCTTCTAGGCCTGGCCTCCACTAGAACCACTTCCTGGACTAGTACTCTCCATGATCAACACCTGCCTCGCCAGCCCCCACCCAGGACCCCTTACCAGGACCCCTGCACACCCCTGCAAGCCCCTGTACCTCCCCACGTTTGGAATCCCTTTAATGAGCCTCTTCCTGGCAGGCTGTGGCCTCACACCCCCTTGCCTCCCAGGATGCGGGATATCTTGCCACTCCTAAGCACCTGTCGGCCTTTCCACCTGCCAGAGGTGCCCACGAGGCCAGAGGACAGCCACTCTGAGACTCTGGAGCTCCTGCCTCCCATCATCCCTGGTGAGCAAGCCCAGAGGGAGGGGTGAGCGGGCAGCGAGTGGGCTGGGCTGACCCCATAGCCATTGTCCCAAACAGAGGCTGGGCTGTGTCCCCAGGACTGCCCCACCAGGAAGGAGTGCAAGGTCCGGGTGAGTGCGTGCCCTGCTGTCCCTGGCAGACACTGGTTCCCACTGGCATGCCAGCTATCCCTCCCCATCCACACCTCCACCCACAGCTTTCAGGCCCTGATGCTCCCCAGGTGTGCCGGAAAAATGTGGACCGAAGCTGCCCCATGGTGACCCTCTCAGTGCAGAGCACAGCTGAGAGTAGATATGGCTTCCGTTTCCTCAGCTGTCCCCCCATCACTGTGGACACATGCCGACGGGTGTAAGGCAGCAGGGCCAGGCAGCAGTGCCAGCTGCATAATTTATTGAACCAATGTTGCCTACAAAGTAAACTGCATTTCTGTAAACCTGAAAGTCGAAAATGATTCTCTTGTTTTTGGGGCATCCTGCCCCCAGAGGAGGGACCTGCACCTCCCAGCTTCTCAAGGGAAACCCCACAAATCCACCAGGGATGGGAGGCCTGGCTTTGCCCATAGCAGCCTAGGGCAAGCAGGTGGGACCCTGGGCTGCATCAGTGGAGAGAGTGGTTCGCAGCCCTGAGGCTCCTGGAGAGCCCAGCTCCAGGTCCTGCCGCCTAGCCCAGTCTGCCTCTTACCAGGCCTGCCCCTTTGACCATTTCTCCTGGGAAGGCTAGGCCCCATGCAAGGGTGGGCAGCTGAGCAGTGATGGGGAGCTTGGGCTCTCCCTACCTGGACCTAATGTCTGTTCTGGCCTCTGATACCTGCGGACTGGTCCCAACTTCAGGTTCCTCTCTGCACCAAAAGGGGCCTCTTCAGGGCCAAACCCACCCTCCATCCCCACACCTGCCTAGATGCTCCAGGGTCTATGAAGACAGAGTCCTTCTGGGGCTCCCATGACCTCACTGGCACCCCTTGGCCCCAGTCCAGGTGAACCTGGCAGTTGGTGGGGGCTTACACTAAGGGAGGGAGTGGGTGGGGGTGATAGGGTTCAGGTGGAGCAGGTAGCAGAGGCCTGGATGTCTGGCTGCTGGGTCTCCTGTTGGCTTTGGGTCTGGGTACCCCTGGGCTCAAGCACTGAGGCCTGAGGTTACCTCCAGGGCTCCCACACAGGCTGTCCAGTGCTCTGAGCCTTCGCCCTCTGAAAGACAGGACTGCAGACCCCCTGGGGGAGCTGCTTCCAGAGTCAGGTGGCATTGGGCACTTGGGAGCAGAAGGGATCAGGTGAAATCCCACGGTTCTGGAATGCTCTAGAAAGCCAGAAACAAGGCAGCCTGTCAGCGAGGCCCTGTCAGACAAGTAGGCTAACCTGTCTGTGGTCCTGCAGTCTAGAGGTAGGTAGGTGGTGGCCTGCTGGGGGAGGTGGCCCACCGTGGCCCCCGCAGGCGGCAGCACCCCTCCTCCCATGCCACCCCTTCTGCCCTATTTCCTGTGCTCCTCAGGGAAGCTCTGTCCCCCAGCCATCTTGCTTAGACCAGCCCTCTAAGGCAGGCACAGAGGCCACAAAGCCTGGACTCTGGCTTTGGGTCATCTGGGTCTAATTCCTGAGGCTCGGCTCACAGGCTAATGACCTCAGGCCAGTTCCTAATCTTCTGTTGTAGCGTGAGGCAGGTGTCAAGGGTCACCCAGTGCCCACCTGGACCTGGCACTGTCCCATATTGCCCCTACTTCATACTCCAGCTACCCTTCCTTCTGGCCACCCTGCTTGCCTTCCTTAAAGCCCTGCTGTCCTTGTCCACTGAGTGGTCAGCTGTGGTTCCCTCCTGGCTATCTCAGGCACCCTGCTTGGGTATCAACCCCAGCCCATGGAGGGCAGCCTGTCCCCAACGCTGAGAGTTGCTCTGCTGACTTTTAAGTCTCTGCTCCTGTTGCCCCTGCCTGTCCCTCCTTAGGTCTGCCTGCTGATCTGCGTTTAGGGCCTTTCTGCTTTGGTCTTGGGCACTCTGAATCCAGGGTCCCTCTGCCAGAGCACTGCCTGGCTTGACTCGGCATGTCCTCAGCCCAGCGTGGGTCCTGTCTGGGGTGAGGTGGGGGTCCTTCCCTGCCTTGGTCTCCCACAGGGCCTGGGGGCCTCTCTCCCAGTGCCGGCCATGAGAACTGGGCATGTCCAGTGGCACATCTGCTTGTAGATGGCCCTGGCTCATCTGTGTCCCCACCTAGTATGCCGCCTCCTTTGGTGCGGACTCCTTTGGACTTGGTCCACACCCCTTACGGAAGGACTTTCTCTCATCCAGCCCAGGCAGCCTTGAGGTCCAGTGGCCTCCCAGAGCCCAGCTGAGGAATGGGCCATACCTACACAGGCTGATCCTGAGGTTTGGGGCTCCTGTCCCCAGGTGGGCAGCACCTGACAAGTGGATCACCCACCTGTGGGGAAAGTACCTGAGGCCAGGCTCATGGGACTAGGGACAGTCTTGGGTCCAATCTGGTCCTCTTGCTCTTCAGGGGCCCTCCATGGGTCCCGGGGGGCTGCAGCTCCTTCCTGCTGGGACTCCGTCTGCCTGTGGGGCTGGGGACTGAGGGAGGGAGAGAGGGAAGCTACAGCCCCTCTTGGGCCCAATTCCAGATGGGTTCTGTGACCAACTCAGATCATCTGGGTCCAGTGACTGCACAGTCAAGGCACCCAAGCCCAAGCCCAAGCCCCACCCCCACAACAGAAAGGGTGCACAGTTGAGGGGACTGGGCAGGGGAGGAGCACTTACCACAGGCCAAGCTCCCTCCAGGCCTGAAGCCCCACCACAGTTAGGAGGTCACAGGTGTCCGCAGGGCCAGGCCCTGGGGTGGAGGGGCTGGTGGCCAGATGTGACTTGAATGGAAGTAGCTGTTCCAAGGGTGCCCAGTCCTGAGGAAGAAAAGAGCTGGTTTGGGAACCCTGGCCTAGGACTGGCAGGAGCCCTGGACCCTGGTGCCCAGTGCAGGAGGGGCTGTGTGATGGTCCATTGTGTGGGGGACGGACTCTGGATGCTGGTACGTGGTGGGACGGTCCCCACCCACTTTGAAGGGTGGAAGGTGTACCTGGTTCTGACGCCTGCGTTCCCACAGGCCTTTGGTGGGGTTCCCGCAGAGGACTTGGCCGGCACCTGGAGGAGAGGGCATGTGATGGGTCTGCTTTGGGGTCAGGGGGATGTGGGGTCAGGCCAAGGTGGGTCAGTTACCATGAGTGAGGCTGCTGGTGTGGTCTTCTGGGGCCATGTCCTTGGGAAGCAGGCGTTCTGGCAGGACGCCCCCAGGGACCAGCAGGGACAGGGCCCAGGGCTGGGTCTCAGGAAGGGAGAATGCTGGATCAAGTCTCCGGATAATGGCTCCATGGGAAACATCTGCCCAGGTCAGAAACAGAGGTCACTAGGGCCCATGCCAGCTGGCCAGCCCCAGCCCACAGAACACAGCTCTCACCCCTGAGAATCTCTGAGCCCTAAGGATGGCCTCTGATGGTCCCTTCCTTCAAACTCAGACCTCCTCCCTCTCTGATAAATAGAGAGGCCCGCTGGTGTTGACCAAAGGGACAGCATCCTGGCCTGGAGGCCCATGTGCCTGTGCTGGGGGCCAGGGGTTAAGGCTGGGGGAGGGCACAAGGTGTAGCTGTCCATCTCTGAGAGGCCTGGGGTCTAGGGGAGGCCTCTCCTGGAGTGGGGTACTGCGGCACAGGGCAAGGTTTCCAGGGGGGTATCTGCTCTACCTTGTCGGGGGAGGAAACTGTCCAGCACTCGGCCTTCCTTGATGGCCTCCTTCACTATGAGCCAGTCCTGGCTCAGCTCCTGGGTGGCAGGCAGGTCAGTGTGCATGGTGGACACCTCATCTAGCACTTGTAGCTGGGGGATGAGCTTCCTCACCTCCACCCTGTAGTTGTAATCCTGGGGTGCCTACAGTATAGAGGGAGGGAATCAGGCCTGGGCCCATAGGCCCTTTAGGCCACTTGTGTCCTAGAGCCCCAGATCCCTGTGGGGCAGGACGGAGGGGTCAGGGTGACCCTGCTGGACCCTAGGGACAACAGGGACTGAGTTCTCGCCTATCCAGCAATGCTTTCTGGCCCACCAAGCTGCGCTGGGCTCAGGTGTCTGATTCAGTTGAGCAGCCACTGTGCACTGGATGGATTCTGGTCCCAGCCAGTAGCACCACCACGTGGCAGTCGTTGGGATGGGCAGGGTGGGGTCAGGGCCTGAGGGTCCAGTGCTCCCCAGGCCTGTGGTGTGTATGTGGCAGGCTCACGCAGAGCACACACAAGCCCATTATGTGAGTGCACGCCCTCCTGGTGTGGTGGGCCTGTGGGGGGCAGTGGTCTGGGTGGCTCCTTGTGACCTGTGTACGTACCCCACAGGCTGTGGGCATGGGTTGGGTGGCACGGCACATGCACGTGTGATCCTCGTGGGGTCTGGTGGAATGGCTCAGGAGGTAGCCTGGCCGCACTCAGGCCTCCAGTGATAGAAAAGGTGGAGCTCGTGGTGAAGAAGCCCTGGGATGCAGTGGACACAGAGGCCCTTGGCCCATGGGCCCCTCCTAGCACGCACACCTTGTTGAAGTGTCCAGGGGCTGGCTGCAGGCACACCGGGTTGCCCTCCAGGGTGAGTGTGGTGAGCTGCGGGCACAGCCGCAGGCTGCACACCTGCCCCAGGTCCTCCACGCTGTTGCCTTCCAGGTCCAGCACCTCCAGCTGCTCCAGCAGGCACAGTGGGCTCAGGTCCGAGATGTCATTGTAGGAGACGTAGAGTTCCTGGGTTGGCATGGGGACTTCAGCTGGGTCTGACCCGGGCCCAACCCTACCCCAGATGCTGCAGACCCACCTTTAGCACGGGGAAGGAGCCAATGCCATCCAGGTCTGTCAGGCCACAGCGAGCTAGCCACAGCACCTGCAGGTGGCTCAAAGAGGTGCCGAGGTCTCTGCGGAAGGCAAGGCAGGACGGTCAGTCTGTCCTGGACTGGAGGGCCCTGTCTTTGGCCAGAGAAGGCCTTTGCCCAGCCCAACCCCCAGTTTGGCTCCCCCTAAGCACAGGAACAGTTGTGACTGAGGAAGGGGCTCCAGAGTCCCCCTCCCTGTCTGCCCCTTCTGGTCTCTGGCATGGTCAGAATTTCCCCCACCTGCTCTGACCACTGGAGGGTCTAGGCCTGGCCCAAGGGAGTTGCCTCTACCCTGGACAGCTTGACCCAGCCCTACCTGTGCCTACTGCCATCCCTTCCTGTCCAGCCTCTGCTGCAGCCCCAGGGCCTCCCTGCGTCCCTGCAGCACATCACAGGGGCCCACATGCCACCTGGAGCCACACTTGCCGCTCTGCCCAAGGGGACGCTCTTTCTCCAGGGTCTGCAGTGCCGGTCTGTTCCCTTCCTCTCCATGAAAAGGCCTCCTCAGTGTGGGGCTCTCTGCGAACAAGCGAGACTCTTCCGCACCTGGGCAGCTGCGTGCCTCTTCCTCCAGCTCCTGGCTCCCCTTCGTGAGGTCTCACCCACCCTGTGTCCCGTCAGGGTTTTTTACTTTTCCTGCAGGGTTGTATTTCCCGATATCCACACTTGCTCTGTTCTCTTTCAGTTGTAAATTCATCGTTGGTCCTGTCTTTTGCTTTAAATGGCTTTTCCATCAGCTCTTCCCTTGCTGGCATTTGTGCCAGCTGCCTCCTTCAGGAGGCTCAGACTCCACAGCTCTAACTCCTGGCAGGTTCCCTCTGAGGCTGCAGCCTGCCCTGCAGGGGCCTAGTGGGAGGGGTCTCCTCTCACCCTCTTTGGCTTCAGGAGTTTCCATGGGGAAATCTGAGGAAAGACTCACTTTTGTCCTTACAGGTAACTTGACCTCTGTTTTTCATATCTGCCCAAATTCCTGCCTTTGCCTGGAAGTCCAGTAATTTCATTTCTCAGAGCCAGTGCTGGACATGTCCCTCCTCTCCAACTGCAGATGAAAGACTGCTTTTACTTCTGACACGTGTCCTGAATTCCTGACATGATTTTTTCTGTTTTCTTGTTTCAGTTCATCTCTGCAGGAATTCACCTGTGCATGAATCTTCTCTATCTCCCTCTCTCGATCCTTCTGAACTCCATTCATCGACAGTGAACTGCATTCCCCACCCTACATCTTGCAGGTTACAAGCCTTTCCTGAGGCGTGGCTGGTTGTCCGGATCCCCGGGAGCTCTATGGCTTGGGTCCACCCCTTCAGAGCCTGCAGTGACCTGTGGTTCAGAGCATTCTGGTGGGTGGCTGTGGGTGACCTTGTTTTTTTCTGGTGGTCACATGACTTCTGTTGTCATAAAGGAATGAGCATCAGGAAACAACTTGGATCCAATAATAGGAAAATTATGAGATACTTTGAACTAATGACAAGAAGTAAAACATAGGCCATTTGTGGGTCCTGCCCAAGGTAGCAAGTGAAGAGAAATCCAGGTCTTTGAATGGATTTATCAAAAAGCCAGGAGGGTTAGAGCAATTGAGCCAAGCCTTCGCTCAGGGCACTAGAGACAGAAGGACCTAGGAAGGAAGGTCTGACGGAGTGAGGCTGGACCAGCCCCAGGAGCCCCAGAGCCCCAGAGCCCCAGAGCCCCAGAGACAAGGGACAACGGGCAGCCCAAAGCAGGTTCTCCTGACAGACCTCTACAAATGACCAACAATAAGAAAAAATAAATCCAGACAGTTTAAAAAGAAGCATGATGACAGCCCCAGCCGGAATGTGAGACAGCAGAGGCCACGTGAAAAGGCATGTCCAGCAGCTCTGAGCACTAGAAAAGCAGCAGTACAGAGAACGGGGTTAGACCCATGTCATTTAGGAAATCTCTAGCTCTGAACCGATTTTAAAAGTATATTAAAAGCATCCTGGAATAGATAATTTCTATATTTTAAGATATTTTTTCATTCAAGAAGTTTCAAAAAATAGAGGAATTAGCTGGGTGTGATGGTGCACACCTATAATCCCAGGGACTCAGAAGGCTGAGGCAGGAGGATCACAAGTTTGAGGCCAGCCTCAACAACTTAGTGAGACCCTGCCTCAAACTAAAGGGGGACTGGGAATGCAGCTTAGTGGTAGAGCACTTGCTTAGTATGCATGAGGCCCTGGGTTTAATCCAGTAATAAAATATAGTAGAGCAACTTTAATAAGAACAAAAAAACCAGAAGAGACACTTCATGAGTCAGTTCTTGATTCCAGAACCAGAAAAGTACAGTAGTAGGAAATAAAAGAACCAATACTTATGGAAATAGATGTGGAACTTCTCAGTCAATGTCCCTTTAACATTACAGTTAATTTAAAACAACTCAGCACAGTCTAGTAGTGTCCATGGATAAATCACCACCACTGCATCTACTGAGAGAACTCGGGGTACCCGTGGCCTGGGGGCAGTTTCACCTGGGGTCATGTGCCCCCTGCCACACTTATTAGATATGGAAAATGAAAAAACCCAAACTAGTGAGGCCTGGGAGAAGGAAGCGAAAAAGAAAGGCATACATTGATAACGTTTGTCTCTTCTAAGAGCAATCCGGGAGAAGTGTTCCTTCAAACCTAGAGTGAGTCTCTAGAAACACTCATCTCTTCCAAGATAACTCCTCTCCAGGTGCTGGCCGCCGACCCCCAAACCCCAAACCCCAATTCCCGAGTGCCCAGACTGACCTGCTGAATAAATCACCCGTGACCTGTATGAGCCCAGTCCCCCCTTTGTTCAGAGGCTCATTCTCCACCAGGAGATGGTCCATTAGAACCATGACTCCATTCCTGAATCAAGGTTTTTGGCTGCTCTGTGAAGGTTGCCCAGTCTTCTTGTGCTAACCACCCTGAGCCAGCCAGGACCTGCTGTGCCACTGTCAACACGGTTCTGATGGCCTGGCTGGAGATGAGCAGCCAGAGCCTGGGACGGGAATGGAGAGCCAGAGCTACAGAATTTGCTGCTGCTACGAGGGTCACACAGGAGCCCCAGATGAATTGGTCAGATGTGGGAACGAGGACAGGAGCTCAGCAAAACTGTCAAATACAGCACAGTCAAGACAAACAAAGTGCTTCTATTGATTTTTTTTGGGGGGGGAGGGGCAGGGAATTACAGGCGTGTGCACCATGCTTGGCTGTTTCTTTTGATTTTTGAAAGTGATTCTAAGTCAATATAGCATTTCTCTATATTTGCAATAAACAAAAATACAACAGAAACAAGACTCTATTCAAGATGCCATTCGTACTGTGCTGTGAAGATGCTGCTTTAGAGGAACTGGGCCCCCCAACTCTGTCCCAGTGTGGGGGTTCTGGTTGTTGCAGTCACAGGCCTACTCCCTTGCCAGTGGTTGGAGTGGGCACTGTGTGTGCTGTGGCTCTTGGCACAGGGCATGAGGAAGAATGCTGGGATTTGTTCTGCCTACTCTTTCCAGGAGACAGGGGCACATTCTCTGCTCTGAATGAATGTCCCACAAAGTCCTATGCTGGCATAGACCAATGGAACAGAATAGAAGGCAGACAAACCCATACTGCTGCAGCCATCTGATTTTCTACAAAGGTACCCAAAGCATACATTGGAGAAGAGACAGCCTTTTCAATAAAGGGTGCTAGGAAGACTGACTATCCCCTGCACAAACATCAACCCAAAGTGGATCAAAAGACCTCCAAGTTAGACCAGAAACTATGCAACTCCTAGAAGAAAACATAGGGTCAACACTCCAGCCTTTAAGCACAGACAACAACGTTCTCAACAGGACCCCTAAAACTCAGGAGTTAATTAATGGGATGGCACCAAATTAAACAGCTTCTGCACAGCAAAGGAAACAATTAGGAATGTGAAGAGAGAATCCATAGAATGGGATAAAATCTTTGCCAGCTACTCTTCTGACAGATATTGATATCTAGAATATTAAAAAGAACTCAAAAATTTGACACCACATAACCCAATTAATAAATCGACAAATGAGCTAAACAGACACTTTTCAAAAGAAGTAGTACAAATGGGCAACAAATCATGGGAAATGTTCAGCATCATTAACAATTAGGGAAAGGCAACTCAGAACCACACTGAGCTGTGGCCCACACCCGTCAGGAGGGCCGCCATCAGGGTGTGAACAACACATGCTGGAGGATGCGGGAGAGGAACCCTTTACACTGTGGGTGGACTGTGAATCGGCACGACCCCCGTGGAAATCAGTAGGGAGGCTCCTAAAAGACCAGGCAGGGACCCTCCACGTGACCCAGCTGTCCCACTCCTCGGTATTGACCCTGGGGAGTCAGAGTCATCTCACTACAGTGACACACACACACCATTCCCAGCAGCCAGCCCAGGTGTCCCTCGATGGACCGGTGGATAAAGAAAAGAGGTGTATATACACAATGGAGTTTTAGTCATAAATGAAAGTATGCCATTTGCATGGAAATGGATGGAACTTGAATTTTGTTTTAAAGATTGCAGTAAGTTATACTAAGAGAGAGGGGAGGGAGGGAGGGAGGGAGGGAGGGGGAGAGAGAGAGAGAGAGAGAGAGAGAGAGAGAGAGAGAGAGAGAGAGAGAGAGAATTTTAATTTATTTTTTTGTTCTCGGCGGACACAACATCTTTGTTTTGCAGGTGGTACTGAGGATCGAACCTGGGCTGCATGCATGCCAGGCAATCGCACTACCGCTTAAGCCACATCCCCAGCCCACTTGAAAGTATTGTGTTAAGTGAGATAAGCCAAGCTCAGAAGGTCAAGGCCCGAGTGTTTCTCTCATATGTGGAAGCTAGAGAGGAAAAATGAAAAGGAAGAGGGGGGCAGATCTCATGAAAACCAAAGGAAGGTTAGTACAGCAGAGGAAAGGCCAGGGGAGAGAGGTCTAGAGGGAGGGATGTTGGCTAAATGTATGGATAGATTGTGTACATGTACCAATACGGAACAGCAAATGTACTCCTCCTTACAACTATAATGCACTGGTCAAAAATATAGAAAAAATAAAGCCCTTGGGGCTAGGGATGTGGCTCAAGCGGTAGCAAGCTTGCCGGGCATGTGTGGGGCTCTGGTTTAGATCCTCAGCACCACATAAAAATAAAATAAAGATGTTGTGTCCACCAAAAATTAAAGAATATTAAAAAATTATCTCTCTCTTAAAAAAACAAAACAAAACAAAACAAAAAAGCAAAGCCCTGTGCTGAAGTCCTGACCCCAGCACCCTAGAGGGTGCCCTCACTTGGAAACAGGCTGGTTGCCGAGGTAACAGAGATGGCAAGGTCACCAGGGAAGGCCCCTCTCCAGCATGACAGGTGTCCTTGTGAATAGGAGAAGTCTGCCCGAAGACACACGCAGGGCGCACATCACGTGACAACGTGACGATGGAGCCAGAGGTTGGGTTACGTTCCCATTGCATAAGGAAGAGGGGCCGAGAAGCCGAGAAGCAGAGACAGCCCTTGCAGCCCGGGCGGAGCCAGTGCCCCACACCTTCAGCTCTGCGCCCAGAGCTCAGCGTCGGGCCTCCAGCCCACTGTGTCGTTCTCTGGCTTGTGGTCCTTTCTCACAGCAACACTAGTCCACCAGGGTTAAGAAGCCTCTTCCCCATGAGGGGACAAGCACAGTGACAGGCTACACCTCCTGTGGAGGGGAGCCAAACCTCTGGCTGGACTGAACTGTGACTTGTGGCACCCCCTCACTGCAGAGCCCAGACGCCTTGCCTCCCCAAGCAGGGTGCTGTGCACAGGTAGAGAGCACCCTGACCCACAGGCTTCCCAGCAGAGGCTTCAAATGCTTTCCAAAATACAGGAAGAGCACGTGAGTGGAGAAGCGTCCGTGTGTTGGATGTATAACCCCCATGTTAGCATGCAGATCTTCTTAAATGTCAATAAAAATTCTAGAGAGATTAGTGTGTGCATGGGTGTGTGTGAGTGTGTGTATGTAAGCTCAAGGGCCTGATTGTAAAATTCAAGTGCAAGAATAAGTATTCAGGACTAGAAGGGCAGTGAGGATGAGGTTTGGCATGTATCCGGAGGACAGTGTGGCGTTGGGAGTGGAGTGGCAGCTGGCACCTCATGCAGGTGTTTGCATACACACACGGCCTGACCAGCACCAGACAGGACTCTAGTTAGGGAACGACAGGTGGCCTGGCAGACGGACCCACCACACAGTGAAAGCAAGCTGGTCCCTACCTCCTGCCACCGTCAGTGGTGACTTTGCAGTTCACTGGGTTAAAGGCCTGAAAGGCAGAGTGAGACCACACAGCAGACAGAAGATAAAGCAGAATTTTTGCAGCCTGGGGTGTGCATGACCAGAGCTCTGGCCAGAATTGACAGATTGGGACAAATCAAAATGAAGGCTGAGGGAAAAATCTTAGAGTCTAAAGTACACCCAGAATACACAAAGAACTCCCATAAATCAATAAGGAAGGACAGAATTCACCCAAAAAAGCGAGCGCAGGGTAAGTGAAGGGAGGCCCGACTTCTCCAGCGAGGAGGGATGCGAGAGCCACGGGGGTGCAGGGAACTTGCCCAGGTCACCTGTGGAGCTCCTGGGCATGGTCTTGGCTTCTCGCCTGGGAGCGCACAGTGGCAGCCGTGCGCCTGAGCCCTGCCAACACTCTGTTCTCTCTGCTGAGCCAGAGGCTGGGTCCCGGCAGCCCACGGGTCGAGGACACTTGTCTTCATGCCTGTGATGTTCCTGGGGCTGGATTCTCTCAACTTCTGAGGAACTGACAACTGCTACACTACAATCATCTCCCGCTGCCAGGCGCAATGTCTACGCCTGTCACCGCAGCAACTCAGAAGACTGAGGAGGCAGGAGGATCCAGGATTGAGGCCAAGCCTGGGCAACTTAGTGAGACCACGTCCCCAAACAGAAAATGAAAAGTGCTGGGGTATGGCTCAATGGTAGTCGAGCCTGCGTGGGCCCTGGGTTTTGTCCCTAGCTCTGGAAAAACAACAACAAAAAAAACCCCAGCCTGTCTTCCAGCCCTTATAATACTGACATGGGGTGTCTGCAACAGCTGCAGCTGGCTGAGCTACAATAGCTAAGTGATACGCTTATGTTTCACCTCCACCACGCCCGGGAGAGTGGCCCTATTTAATCAGTTTTGTTTGAGAAATTCCTCTTCATTTTCAACCTGTAGAAGCTGGTAAGCACCATTTGGCCAAGTTTCAAGATCTGATAAAGGGTCACTACGTGCTTCTCCCCTCCCTCTTCTCTCTCTCTTTTTCAGGACTGGCAGTTGAGTTCAGGGCTGCTCTACCACTGAGCTGCACTCCAGACCTTTTATTTTGGGACCGGGTCTTCCTGAGTGGCCCAGGAGGGCCCTGAACTTGTGACCCTCCTGCTCTGACTCCCGAGTGGCTGGGATGATAAGCATGGCCACTGTGCCTGGACCTGGTCACTCTACTTTTCACTACAGTTATCAAAGAACAGCATGCACTGTCATAGAATTGAAGGTCTGGAACCCCTTGGACTGTTCCGTTTGTTCCTGTGGTGTCACAGATTCCTTAGTTTTAAGTCACTGGCGCTGTCTTTCCTGGTTTCCATCTTCATTGGTTTTCCGTTTCCGAGGTGTGCTGGGGGAGGGTTGCCTGTGTCTCTCCTGTTCCGTGGAGCTGGTGCTGGCTCTATGGGCCATGGCTAGGGCAACAGCTTCTGATTCTTTCCCTGTATCAGATATTTGCATGTTTTGTTAAATTCTATTTGATGTCTATTTGCTATTTGATGTCTATTTAGGTATAAATAAATAAAATTTAAAAAAATTAAAAAGCAACAGTGAGGTTGCATAATAAATACCTTTATCATCTCAACTGGAAATAACTGGATATGGCATGTGGAGCCAATTCAGAGACGTGGAGAACTTTCCAGAATTCTGGCTGAAACTCCCCTGCCTTAAGTTGCCGGGCTCAGGCACACAAGACAGGCAGCATTGTCACAAAGACTCCTTGGCTCAGACCCCAAAGCAATGCCAGATATTTCTCTGGTCTGTTCTTTCCAGTTCAATGAGATAAAAAACTGAAAGCTTGTCTCTTTTTGAATGCCACCCTTTGAGCCAACTGTTCTGGAGCTCTGGTGTGTGCCGGGCCCACCTCAGGAGTGGCGCACTCTGCGTGGTCTGTGGTCTGGCCCTCGGGGAGGGTGGCTGCAGGCTGTGCCCACCTGCTCTCCCTGCCAGGCTCACCAGCTGCCTGCCCTGCTCCAGCCCTCACAGTGCAGCTGACAGCCAGGGCTGAGGCCAGGGGTCAGGGTCCCAGGCCCCTCAGGGCTGAGGTTGCTTTGCGGTGTCTGCCAGAAGCCCTCACAGGTCAAGGTCTCTTTTCATGGGTTGGTGAGCACCTTGGGGCTCGTCAGCCCCAGGACCCAGTATCCTCACCCTGACCCAGGCCTGGAGCTCTGGGTGTGCTCCACAGTCCCACGGAGCAGGTGCCTCCCACAAATGGGGGTGAGAAGAGTCAGGTGTGCCAGCCTGGACCCACAGGGCTGAGGCATGAGGGCCAAGAGCCAGGGGCCACAGGACCCCAGGGGGCACGGCCCCTGGGGGACCGGGCTGGCCAGGGTTCAGACTCATCTTCTCAACAGGGACCCCTCAGTAAAGACCCTGCCCCTCGGGAGACACCCCCACCTTGGAGGGAGCCCACACCCCAAAGAATGTCCCATTACCCTTCCTTGTGCCCCAGGGAGTTAGCAGCAGGAGCCTGTCTCCCTGGGCAGCCAGCAGCTTGAGGCTGAGCTCTGGGCCACTTGTCCTTGACCCAGCCCAGCCCCACAGACCCCTGCCCCAGCCCTTAAATCACCACCCCACCCCACTGCCTCGGCAGGACCCTGGCTCAGGCCCTTCACTCACCTGAGGGAGCTCAGGCGGCTGCCGTTCAACTTCAGCTGGTCCAGGTTGGGCAGGTGGACTCCTGTGTGTCACAGGAGGAGCGCTGGGCCTGGCCCTCACCCTGCCCACCCTCACTCACGCCTCCTCCCAGACACAGCACCCCTCAGCCCCGTTGCTCCCCAATGCTGCAGGACCAGCCTCTGGGCAGAGCATCTCACCACACTGTGGGGGGTGGTACTGTTGACCAGCTGTCTCCCTGCATCCTGGATGGGCAGGCGGGGTGGCTCCTCTAGCTGTCAGTGGGCCCTATTCTGTGGGGCCTGCTTCAGGTGATCCGAGCACTCTGTTCCCCAACCACTGAGGGGCCACAATCCCACACAGCCTAGCCGGAATAAAGCACATGCCTCACTAAGTGGCTTAGAGCCTAAGTTGCTGAGGCTGGCTTTGAACTTGCGACCCTCCTGCCTCAGCTCCCTGAGCTGCTGGGATTACAGGCCTGCTCCACCTCACCCAGCATAAATCAGGAATTATTTCAAAATAAGTTTTGGGAGCACCTGCCACCAAGGTGTGGTATCTGGTGGGCACGTTTTAACCTTCACTACTTGGCGATGCTGGCATGGGTGTGGGAGCAGAGTCCTTCTGAGGGCAGTGTGAAACATGAACCAAGCCTAAACCTCTGCCCCTGCCTGGCTCAGATCTGGGTCCGTCCAAGGTGTCTGCCAACATCACCTTCAGAGCCAGAAGGACGTTTCACAGAGGGGCTGGCCTCGACCACGGTGGGCAGGGCAGGCCCTGGACAGGCAGTGCTTACCGAAGTTTCCCAGGCTGCTCTCACGGGTGTCCACACACATTTCCAGCACCCGCACCAGCTGGAGGTTGTCCACCTGGGCCAGGACCCGCTGCAGATACCAACAGGGGCGTCACTTCCTTCCCGTTTCCTTCACACCTTTGGCAGTGGGGCTCTGAGGCCCACGGGAGCAGGTGACATGTACGGCCCTGAATCACCACATCAATCCGGGCCAACGATGGCCCGGCTGGCAGAGTGCAAGTAGATGTGACCTGAGTAGTGGTGGTGACTGGGGTTGGTTGGAGGCCACTGCCAGGGAAGGGCCTGTTCTCGGGGTGAGGCTGTAAAGGAGACCTTGCAAACAGACCCAAAGCACAGGCACCAGGAGCTAGCTCTGCCAGGCATGCTGGCTACAATCTGTGGGCAAGCTGGCATGCTCTGAGCCACATCCTGGGCCCCTGCTGGTCACTCTGTGCTGGGTCTCCTCAACAAGGTATCTCCTGTGTGTGCAATATAAGTGTGGCCTGCAAGATCCTGGGCCCCTACTTGCTGTGGGGTTAGTGGGAACCTCAGGGACGAGGTAGACCTGCAGGTCATTTTGAAGGATGGCCTGGGTGACGGGTGATGCTTACACCTGAGGGAGTCCTCTCCCCTGAGATAGCCAATGATGCATAGGAGGTCCTGTATAGGGGAGATACAGTGTTTCCCAGGAGGACTCTGCAGATCTTCTAGAACTCAGGGTTAGGGTGCAACAGTGAGTCCTCACACAAGGTTTTGGGAGAAGACTCCATCTGATGCCCAGGCACAGTCAGTGCACTCGCATGGCCCCCACCTCATCCTAAAGGTCTGATGGGTTGGGAAGGGCATGAGAGCCCTGGCCCTGGGAAAGCAGGCCACAGACCATCTCCAGACGGCCCAAGGGAGGCACTCCAGTGGGGGCACTCATGTCCAGCCAGCTGCCTGCAGGCACAGCCCCCTTCTAGGCCTGATTCTCTGCACCTTGCTCTTCTGTCTTGCCACCAGAGCACCCACTGGTGGAGTGAGAAGCCTCCTCTGGTTCCAGGACAGTGGTCTCAACAAGCACTTACAGAATCCTGGCCTGTCAGGACCTGGGAACATCTGCCATCTAGGGCTGGTGGTGCTTTGGGGGCTGGTAGGTCCCAAGATTAGAAAGGTAGAGGGCCCCTAGCTGTGACGGCTGGGCTGAGGGCAGGCTGGGTATCAGCAGAAAAGGGGCTCAGGACGTCACCTTATGCAGGCCCCTGTGGCCAGAGCTCCTGGCCTCTGACACTTACCAGTCGAGCAGGGGACAGGTGCTCCAACAGTTGCTCCCTGCAGCTGTCCCCATGGCTGCCCAGGGACCTGCTCTGTGGGCAGGGGTTGTGCAGGCCCTGCCAACTCAGCTCACGTACATGGACACTGGCTGTGTGTGGCCGAGGCCCCTGGGATCCATCCCGGGCTGGGTCCATCCACATCCAACCTGCTGGGAGAGGCAGAGGGCAGGGCCTCCAACCTTCTGTTCCTGCTCCTACCTGAGGCCGAGTGAGACCCTGCATAACCGCGACGGGGTCCTTACTCCACCAGGGTCCCAGCCTGGCCTTGCCTAAGGGGCTCGGCTTAGCTTTACCCCACCTGGTAGCCTCACGGTCCCTCCCTTAGCTTTGACTTAGGCCTCTTGCCCAGGCCCGTGCTCTCGGGGTCCATGAAATGAGTGTTGGCCCATGAGGGCTGTGAGCCTAGAGGAACTGGACCTGCCGGCCAGCAGCAAGCTGTTGCTCACAGGCTCCTCAGGCTGCCCCAGGCCCTGGGCTGTGGGTCCTTCTTCATCTGATGGTCTCTGAGCCTGGCCCAGGACCAGGGTCTCAGGCATCCCCCATTACCCTTGCGCTGGCTGACCCCCACCGACAGGCAGTTGCTTTCTGCTGTGGGCCAAACACCTGGGCAGGGGAGTGGCATGTGTCCCTAGGTAACACCTGTGAAACAGTTAGGTGGGCTCTTGTCCAAGCCACTGTGCCCATCTGGACTGGGCCAAAGACAGAGCACCCAGAAATAAGCAGGGTCAAAGGTGATATGGGCCATCAATTGGGCCTGGCCCTTAGGCCCCTTGCCAGGCTCATCAGGTGTTCTCCTTAAACATACAGAAGACTATGCCTGGCCCCAGACTCTGGACTCAGATCTCTGGGGTGAAGCCAGAACCCCACCCAGAATGTTCAGTGTCCTTCTCCCTGGCTACCTTTTTGTCCTGCCATCGAGGCTTGACTGACCCCTCACTCCTGCACTCCCTGCCTGCCCTTCCTAAATTTATTTCTCTGATGACCCTTCCATGGCCCTCCTAATTTAATGTTTGTTCAGGTGAGTGCATGCCTCGCCCATAAGATGTGGACCCCACGTAGGCTGGACACTCTCCTGCTGTGTCCACAGGGCACAGAAGAGGGCACTAAAATTTCTGTGGAAGGAATCAGTAAACAAGGCTTAAAACATTCTGACCACAGCTTTTATCTATTAACTTTCTATGGACATTTAAGATTCATGCTCTCCTTTGTGTCTGCAAGTATACCCTGAAGCAGGGGAATAGTGGTCAGCTGGGCTTTGATAGCAGTAATGGAAGGCAGTGTTAGCCTCTGGGACAAGACATCTGGGCTCTGTGGGCATCAGTGGCCCAGTCTGCAGTGACTCATATACCCATAAAACAGTGTTATGGACTTTGCAGCCATAACATGTGCTTATGCACTTTTTGGAAATTAAAAAATTAAAGAATCTCCCCTGTTACCTATCTCTAGCCTGAGCAAGCCCCAGCCTGCAGGAGGAGCTTCACTTCGCCCCATAAGGTGTTGTGGCCTGCACCCTGGGCCGGCCAGCTGTAGGCGCAGCCTCTACGCCTGAGAGCAGCTAGCCCAGGGTCCTGCCCAAAGCTAGGCCTGGAGGGCTAAGTACCAGCGCCTTGGAATCCAAGGCCTGGTGGTTGAAGGTTGTGGCACCAAAACCCCTATTATACTCCCAGCCCAATCACTGTCCCCAGAGTCAATGCACTGACCTGAACCTGCTATACTGGTCCTGCCTGTGCCCAGCCTGCCCTGTCGCTCTGAAACTCCATGCCCTGCAAGTTAGAAACCTGGGGCTTCTCAGTCTTCACACCCCAGCCAAGTGCCAGATCCTGACTCATCAGCTCTGAGGCCCCTTCACCCCTCCATCTTGGGGGGGGGCAGGTCTCACGGCAGAGTAGAGTAGGTCCCTGCCCCTGCAAAATTTCTGTCTAGGGGCAGGGATTGTGGCCCTTCTTGTCCCTGAGCAGGGGTCCTCTGTCCTAGCAGAGCCAGGGGTGGTGGGCAACGTGGCCAGGAGGCCATATTTGATATCTGGGGCAGTGGCTGGATCCCCCACTGGCTCAGTAACTTGGTCATCTTCCGCCACCTGGCCCAGGTTCCCCCTGGCATGAGGAACATGGCAAGGTTGCAACCAGCTCTCACCTTAAGGGTGGGCAGGGTGCCCGGCCCTGGGGGCGCGGCCCTGGGCCCCTCTGCCGCCGCGCTCTCTTGACTCCCGGGTGTTCTTTCCGCGGCGGGGTTGCGGGCCCGGGAGCCATGGCAACGGGGCGGGGCCTCATCTTCATACCCAAATATTCACGAGCCGGTTCGGCGGCTGAGCCCCGCCCCCTAGCAACCGTTGCCGGGTACGCGACCCGGACCCCGCGTGGTCTTCGCGGGCTGGCGCCGAGATTCGCGCTCTCTGGCAGGGTGGGATACCTTGAGGCCGCCAGGCTCGGCGGCGGGAGAGGGTCAGCGAGCCTGCCGGCTAGGGACGCCCGGCCCACAGTCCCCAGCCGCCTCCACGAGAGCGGGGTTTGGACCCCCGGCGGCAGCCTGGGGCCGCGGGTCGCGGTTTTCCTAGGGATACCATGTGGAAATTCATATATATATTAAACGTCTTTTGCACCGGGCGCGGTGGTGCACACCTGCAATCTTAGCGGTTCGGGAGGCAGAGGCAGGAGAATCTCGAGTTCAAAGCCAGCCTCAGCAAGGGCCGGGCGAGGCACTAAGCAATTCAGTGAGACCCTGACTCTAAATAAAATACAAACTAGGGCTAGGGATGTGGCTCAGTGGCCAACGAGTGCTCCCGAGTTCAATCCCCGGTACGAACACACACACACACACACACACACACACACACACACACACACACACACGTCTTCGGCGTCTCCACCAGTGCACCTCTGTGTTTGCGTGGGGGGGGAGACCTCATTTCGCCTCCTCACGGTGACTTTAGAGTTGGACTGGCGGGTCAGTTCGTCAAATGGCCACACTGAGATGCTGCAGGGTGGAACCTGGGGCGCGGGGGGCTCTGCTCAAGTTGCGGGTGAGGCCTCAGCATCACAGGGAGGGGTAGGATGGCAGACCCGCGGCCACCTGGGGGCACCGGGCAAACCCAGCCTTCCTCGAATCCAAGCCCGGGGCGTCCGCGGTGCTGGCCCTTCCTGAGGCTCAGCACCACCTCTCCCGACTCCCGGACTCTCCTTCCGCCTTCGGGCGCCGAGGCCTCTGGGTGGCAAACACTCCGGTGTCGTGGAGGCTCCCAGGCAAGGTCTTCCCAGCAATTGCCGCCTGTCCCCGGAATCGTCCCGCGTGGCACCGGTGCCCAGTTCTCTTCGGCGCCCGGAACTCAGGCCCGCGCCTCCAGGAGCTCAGCCCCAGGGCCCCTCTGGGACACCGCCCTCCCAGACTCTCCCGGAAGCCCCGCCGCCCGCGGTTTCTGACAGACGGGAGGCTCAGCCAACCGCAGCGGGGCGGGGCGGGGCGGCCCTGGGGCGGGGCGCGACCGAGAGCAACCAATGGTCAGCCGCGCTAGGCTGACGGACGGACCAGGGCGGTGGGGAGGGCGGGGCGAGCGCAGGCCTGCCTCAGTCCCGCCGCCCGCGCCCGGCGCCCGCAGCCTCAGCCGCACCCGCCGCGGACGGAGCCCATGCGCGGGCCCAGCTGGCGCCCGCCCGCGCCCCCGCCCCGCCCCGGCCCCCGCCCCGACCCCCGGGGCAGTTGCGCCAGTGAGCGGTGAGTGCGGCGTGGGCTCAGGTGGGCGCGGGTGGTGGGTGCGGACGGCGGGCGCCTAGGGTCCGCGGCCCTGGCTGGCTCCAGGCCGCCCTGGGGCCGCGCGCTGCGCCAGGCGCCGCCCGGCCCACGGGAACGCCGCGCCTGTAGCCATCTCGAGCGGGCCCCGGGGCCGAAGGGACATCCCCCGGGCCTTGGCCCCCGACCCGCTGTCCCACTGTCCTGGTGCTTCCCTTGGGTCTGTTCCCCCAATCGTTTGCTTCTCAGAACCCCTGCCCTTTTTCTTGGGACCCTCCTGGCGGAAGGACCCCTGTTCTTGTTGTAGGATTGCGCCCAATCCTGGTGGGCTCTTCCCCTGCCGCTGGGCAGCATCTGGCATGCAGTAGGCGCTCAGTAAATACTTGTCGGATGCACCAACATGCCGCGGGCCGGAGGAGCCCGTTGTCGGCTGGCACTGACCTGCCTGGGCACGCTGCAGCCAGCCGTGGCAGGACCTGTTCTAGGGGGTGGCCTCAGCCCTCAGGCGCCTCCAGTTTAGCTTTCTGCCTACCCAGCAACTTCTAATTTGGGTGCGTGGTTGGGAGAAGCTCTCAGCTGTCAGCCCTGCCTTGGGGACCTGCTCCCGGCTTCCTCACTCGGCCATTTAGGGTGTTGGGGGGGAGGCAGGAGCTCTTTCATCCCTGTTGGAGGTGCCACACTTGAGGGGTTGGGCCACTGACCTGGCTGCCCCTGCCTGCTGGGTACTGGGGGTCCTATCCCTTCAGATGCCCCTCCCAGCAGCTTCATGCAGCCTGGGCCTGGCTGAGCATGGTCCTCCTTGGCAGGTGGGGCAGGAGCTCCTGCAGTGCCTGGAGTGGCAGCCCCTGAGGAGCAATGACGGAGTATAAGCTTGTGGTGGTGGGCGCTGGAGGCGTGGGGAAAAGTGCGCTGACCATCCAGCTGATCCAGAACCACTTTGTGGACGAGTACGACCCCACCATAGAGGTGAGCCCGGATCACTCAGCTGGGCCTGGCAGCAGCCATGGGCAAACCCAGGACAGGTCCTGGGCAGCTAAGTTTGGACACAGCCAGGACTGGGCCAGCTCTAGGCCCCAGCCCTGCAGGTGGCATGGGCCTGTCTCCCAGCTGCTGAAGTCTTGGTACCAGGGGCACAAGAGGTGCAAAGGAGGGGCTGACCCTGCCAACCCCAGGCCAGCAGGAGTGCAGGTCCCTGAGCCTCATCCTCCCGCAGGACTCCTACCGGAAGCAAGTGGTCATTGATGGGGAGACATGCCTGCTGGACATCTTGGACACAGCGGGCCAGGAAGAATACAGTGCCATGCGGGACCAGTACATGCGCACTGGGGAGGGCTTCCTCTGTGTGTTTGCCATCAACAACACCAAGTCCTTTGAGGACATCCATCAGTATAGGTGAGCCACCTGTGGCCAGCCCAGGAGCCCATGGCATGGGTGGGGCAGGGAGGCTCTCTGTATCCAGACAGGGTCTCCTGCCCTCTGTATGTCCTGGATGCAGCCACGTTTGTATCCCACCCACTGGCTCACACCTAACCCCTCTCAGGGAGCAGATTAAGCGGGTGAAGGACTCGGATGATGTGCCCATGGTGCTGGTGGGGAACAAATGTGACCTGGCCGCGCGTACAGTGGAGTCTCGGCAGGCCCAGGATCTTGCCCGAAGCTATGGCATTCCCTACATTGAGACATCAGCCAAGACCCGGCAGGTGAGCAGCTCCCCACCTTGTAGCTAGCCAGGGACTTGCCCCGCTCAGCCCCAGCCAGGGAACAGTGCTTATTGCCCCTCTCCCTCAACACAGGGCAGCCGCTCTGGCTTTGGCTCCAGCTCCGGGACCCTCTGGGACCCCCGGGACCCATGTGACCCAGCGGCCCCCACGCTGTAAGTCTCCCCAGACGGCAGGGCAGTGAGGGAGGAGAGGGATAGGGTCTGGGCTCATGCCCTGCAGTCCTGGGCTGACACAGCTTCAGGGGAGGTGGAGGTCCATGGAGAGAGCTGCCCTGAGCCAGGCCAGAGCGGTGACCCTGGGGCCCAGTTCCTTCTGTCCCAAGAGCACCCAATGGTCACCTGTTAGTCCTGAGTCCTGAGTGAGGCTACTGGGGACATTGGCCATAGCTCAGATAAGAATTGGGTTAGGGTGTTCAAGCCTCGAGCCAGATTGGGGATGTAGGAGGGTCCTGGGCCACTCTGAGCTTTGGGGACTATTTAAAAGTGAAGCCTTGTGGCTTCTAGGTGAACAGGGCCTAACTCTGTATGGCTTGGAGGACTGAGGAAGCAGACAGTGAATCTTGGACTGGGATGCTGTTTGAGGTCAAGGCAGGAAGTCCCTTACCTAAGCAGGCGTCTCTGGTTCTCCTTCCAGCCAGGTCCCCAGGCAGACCCTCCCCCAGTCCCTCTGTTTCCAGGGTCTCAGGTCTCCTCCTGGCCAGGCCCCCAGAGAGCCCCCACCCAGTCCGTCTTTTCCCCAGGGTCTCAGGTTCCCTCCCGGCCAGCTCCCCAGGCAGGGTCCCCACCCAGTCCCTCTTTTCCCCGGAGGTCTCAGGTCTCCTCCTGGCCGGGCCCCCTGGCCCCTGATCTAGTCCCTCTATTCCCAGGGTGTGGAGGATGCCTTCTACACGCTGGTGCGGGAGATTCGGCAGCACAAACTGCGGAAGCTGAACCCACCCGATGAGAGTGGCCCTGGCTGTATGAGCTGCAAGTGTGTGCTGTCCTGAGGCCAGGTGAGGCAGGGCCAGGCGAGCTCCTGGGTGCTGCCCGCCTCCACTATGATGGCCCCGGGCTCCCCGATCCTGCCAGTCCCCCTGCCTAGGGCGTCCTTGGTGCCCCGCCCGGCCCGAGCTCAGGATGAGGAGGTGCCGGATGCGGGGAGGAGGTGCAGACGGAAGGAGGAAGAAGGAAGGAAGGAAGGAAGTGCTGCTGGCACCCAGCCAGCCCTGGGATGGTGGACAGAGGTGACCGAAGACCCTCTCATGGACATTTTGCAGACTGTCGTGGACTGTCCTGAATGCCACCGGTACCCCAGTGTCCAAGTCCCCTCCGAGTCTCTCCAGGCCCCGCTGGGCACAGGTTGATCACAGTAAATTATTTGGTGGTCTTGACTCTGGCGTCTGGCTGGGGCAGGAGGCTGCTGTGCTTGACCTCATGGAAGGATGTGAGCACTTGGTTCTGTCCAGTCCAGCCTTGCTGCAGTCTGTGAGGAAAGCTGGTGGAGGCTACCCGCAGCCTGGGACTTGCTCTCTCTCCTCTGCCTGCCCACTGTGTCTGCCTCCTGCAGAGAACCCTGGGCACCAGGGGACCTGGGGATCTTCACTAAAGGCACTCTGTGGTCCTTTAACTAACAGGGGTCCTGGAGGTCAGTGGGCATCTCCATCCCCAGAACGGAGGCCTTGGTAGGGAACTCTGAGTCTAGACTTACTTGGGAACTTACTCTAAGTAAGTTTTCCCAAGTTTTTGGGTCCTTGAAACATAGCTACTGAGGACAGCTGAGGATTAAGGGACCTGGCACCATGGCCCTTACCTGCACAGCCTCCTGCAGTCCTGTGACTTGGGACAGTGGTTCTCAGATTCTGAAAACCATGTCCCAGTGCTGTCTGCACAGCCTCAGGCCTCTGCCTCCTTTGGGAGCTGCCCCATCTGCTCTTGCCCTCACTCTGAAGTGGACAGTTCTTTTCGAGTCACTTATGGTCACTAGTGTGGCCTTGAGGGACACCTGAAGATCGAGGTAACCACACACTGCTCCAGGAGGACTTGCCCTTCCTTGGACTGTGTCCCAGCAATGGTCAGAGTCATGGGAGTTCTGTCCTCTGTGTCCTCATTCTGGCTGCTGCTGGGGGCCCAGAGTGGCCCTGGTGTCCCTCCCAGTGCCTGGGTTGAGGCTGGTTGGGCCCTTGGGGGTCTTGGGGTTTGGGTGTGTTTGGGTGTGCAAGCCTGCAACTGGTGGATAGGCAGTGAGACCCTACACTCGCCTTCCCCTCCCTCTCGCCTCCCTGTCCACATGGAGTGAGGCCCTAGGCCTGAGGTGGTGTCTGGGGCTTCAGGGCAGCTTGCCAGGTGCTGCCCGGGTCCTTCACTGTGCTCCCAGGTTGGATGCAGGACACCATGTGGGGGACGTCTTTTGCCCCTTCTTTGGGTCCTGGGTATGCTGGGCAGGGCCTGCTTACAGGGCCCCAGTGGGGTTGTAGGGCCTATGCGGTGGTTCTGGGGGTGGACAGGGCAGGTTGGAACTAAGGATGTGGGAACCGTGAGCCTGAAGCTAAGGTCTATGGGGAGAGTCCAGAGTAGCTGTCTTTGTGAGGGAAGCTGGGGGTAGAGGCTACTCCCTAGATGACGGTAAGTAGTAGCCTGTCCTGCCTGGGGATATCTGACACTGAGCCTAGGCCACCAGAGAGGCCCGGGGCCTTGGCCTCTGTGGAAAGCCCTTGGTGCTGCTGGTCCTCAGCTCAGGGACAGCTGCCCTGGGGGAGCCTGAGAGAAGACCAGTGGGATTGCCCCCAGTGTTTCCTGGCATTGAGCTGGTAGCTGGGGAGGATCTTGATGCTAAGGATGACCGCAGGGGCCTGGTTGCCCTGGAGTCAGGGAACTGACTCCAGACCCAGATCTGCTTCTCCACTGAGCTCCTCTGACCCTCTGATCCAGGGCCAGGCCCTCTGGATCTGGGTCCTGGAGTCCTGTGGTCCCTGGGTACCTGTGCTGGTCAGACACAGGGTATCTGAGTACGGAGGTGGGTGCAGTCGGGACCAGGGATTCGGGTTGGTGCAGGGCTCCCTGCTTCCCACTTCACCACAGAACTATTGGCTGGGCTTGTGCCCTGACTCAGAACTCTTCAGGATTGCCCTGACCACCTGCCTCCTAACATGGGGTCTCGCCCCATGGAGGTGAGCACAGGGGCTCCGAGCCCCTCTGCCCCACAGGCCGTCGACTCCAGGCCAAGAGTCTGTCTGAGCTCTGGCTCTGCCTCTGGGCCTGGGAATGCTGTCTCTGCCCCCTGCCCACATCTTGTCTGAGCTGGGGATGGTGTCCATGTGCTGGGCTTGCTGACCCCCTTGGAGGGTGCTTTGGAGCAGGTGGGGCCAGTGCTGCTCCCTGGGGGTCCGTGGCTCCTGTGCCTATCAGGCCTCTGCGGGCGACAGGACGCCTCTCCTGCCCCCAAGGTCAGGCCCTGCCACAAGGCCCAGTCCACCTGATGTCTGCAGACTTCCGGGAGCAGAGGAGGAGTGGGCCAGGGCCAGGCCACGGATCTGGCACTCCACATCTGGCAGGGAACCTGGGGCAGGAGCCCACCGGGGGGGCAGGTCATAGTTCCCTTTGTTCTTCCTAGCTGTGCTGCTGAGCACAGGGTCCAGTCCCACACCGCTGTGTCCTGCAGAAGCTTTGCAGGCTGTCCAGGGGTGGCTTCAGGAGGCCTTTAAGGTGTAGGGATGGGCATTGGGCTGGAGGGCCTCTGGGAGGGGTCAGTGCCCATAACCTGTTCATGACCCAGGCCCCTCCTGTGGGGTGGCTGGTGGGTCCTGCCACGTTCATCCCTGGGGTCCAGTTGTGTACAGGCCAGGGACAGGAGCCCTGGCCAAGGAAACACTCATATGGGCCTTTTTCCTGTGTGGTGTGTGAAGTGGGGTCAGTATTTGGGACAATCCCCAGTGGCCTTCCCAGCCCACCTCATCTGGCCTGGCCCTCCTTCCATGACTGGCTCCTCAGGGCTGGAGTGGCAGGCCGTGGGGTGGGTGTCACTGCTGCCCTCAGGCTGGCTAGGGTCTGTCCTGGATGCCCCCTGGGGTCCTCCAGGGCCACATGGCCCCACCCTGGCTCTTCAGCCAGCCAGTGTCCTAGAATCTCAGGGTGGCCTGAGGGCTCAGGGATAGCAGGCATTGGAGGACTGCCTGTCCAGGCTGGGGCCAGTGGCCTGAGTGCAGCCCCAGAGCTCAGCCTTTAGGGTCTCCTACAGCAACTCCTTATGGGTGGACCCCTCTCAGTGGTGGACCCCTCTGAGTGCAGCCCCAGAGCTCAGCCTTTAGGGTCTCCTACAGCAACTCCTTATGGGTGGACGCCTCTCAGTGGTGACGTGACTCCCTGAAGCAACAGCTCCACGGGGCTGGGCTTCCCTGGCTCTCCCAGGCCCTGCCCATCTGCCCAGCACAGACCCCCACGGCTCCTGGGGTAGGGTCCCCAGCCTGGGTCCCTGCCCGTCCTTACCAGTTGCTGAAGCACGAAAGGACCCCAGGGGGCACCCCTCCTTGTCCTGACAACCCCCCTGGGTTGGCCTGAAAACCCCCCATTTGGGTCCCTCTGTAGATGCCCCCCATAGGGTCATGGCCCTGGTCCCCACGCCTCAGTCCCTTCCAGGTGTGGGAGAGGGAAACCCAACTTCTGTGTCCCCACAGACTGAGGCCCCAGGAGAGGCCCTGGCTGGGACTGGCTCCTCATCAGCCCCAGAGAGGCCTGGCCTCCCTCCCCCCGCCCCACGGGGCCCAGGGCGGGGAGGAGGTGCGGGGCCTGTGCACTCAGGTGCTGCTTCAGCTTTAGGACCCTCTCCTTCCATGCGCTGATGACGCCTCAGCAGGGGCCGAAGCCCTGAAGGTCGAACCCTGAAGCCCCCAGACCCGCAGCCTGCTCCCAGGGCTGGAGTGTGCTGCTGGAGGGTTGCAAGGCAGGTGTGCCCAGGGGCCCAGGGCTTCCCCCGCCCCACCTGGCACCCACTGAGCACCCTTAGCTTGGGGAGATGAGGGGGACCCAGCCAGGCCCTGGCTGGACTCACTGCCCAGCTGTGTCCTGGGCCAGGTTCCAGAAGGGCAGGGCTGTCTTCTAGGCGAGGGCCATGGGAGGACTTTGAGGAGCTAATCTGGGACCTGTGTGGCATCAGAATGGTGATGGGGTACACAGTGGCTTCCTGGGCTCAGGGCCAGGTCAAGGGTGATTCACGAGGCCATGCTGTCATCTGGGCTGACAGCAGGTGGGAGGGCAGCTGGGCAGAAGAACCCGCAGGAGGTGAGGACTGCCCCTGAGGATGAGCCCCAAGGGCCCCTCCTGATGTGGACATAGGTGTCTGAGGCGTGGGGGTCTTCGGCCAGCCCTGGGATCCTGTGGAGCCCCCTGCAAGGGGCAGTCCCGAGGTGCAGAGTGAGTCTGGAGGGAAGGGACTGTGGCTTCGCCAGCCACTATGTCAGCCACTGTGACTGACACCTAGCCTCTTGTGTGAGGCCCTGTGGGCAGCTGTCCACTCACCGTGCGAGGCAGACTACTCACTGGTCCACGGCTGGACCAGTGCCCAAAGGCATCTTCTTCATCAAGGACCATCTGTAGGCAGTGGCCACCTGGCTTATGCCCAGGCAGTGACTCCCACTTGCAGCAGCCAGTCACATTCCAGGAAGTTGCCTAAGCGGGCTGAGGCCCTCTGGGGAAGGGCCAGAAGCCCTGGGGACTGGGAGTGCAGCCTCTGCTCCCTTTTCTGGCACTTCCAGGGCCGTGTGGCCAGTGGGCATCTGGGTGCTTAAGGAGCTCCTGGAAAGACAGCTCATGTCCAGGCTTCTGGGACTGGCAGGGTCCCGAGCGGTGAGGAGGCTGTGGTTCCAGGCTGTGGTAAAACCCAGGATACTTGGGTTTCTTCCACAGCATCTGGGACTGGGGTCCTGGATGGACCTATGGATGGACTGGCCGGGGTCCTGGATGGCCTACGGGCTGCCTGAGACCTTGCTAGAAGGGATTCCCTGAACATGCAGGGGGAGCAGCCGGCCTGGGAGCTGCCCCCCAGTCTCCTGCTGTTCTCCAGGGTCTTGACACATGGGCACTTCTGTCCCTGTAAGCTTCTGTGTACAGACATGCACCTCTGGGACCCAGACTTGCCTTAGGACAGCTGTCAGGCACCTCAGCAGCCTGCACACTCCTGGATGGCAAGCGTCCTGCAGCAGACCAAGCTGTGGGGCTCTGGAGCCGTCCCCCCAGGGAGCTATCAGGTCCTGGTGAGACCAGGGGCTGAGACCTCTGCCCTTTTTTATCCTGGCCCTAGATTGCAGCTGGCTCCTTGCTAGTCTTCTGTAGCAGCAGTGAGCTGGAGTCCTAGCTGGGTTGTCCTGGTTGGTCATGAATGCTGACCATTAAAGAAGCAGTGGCACCCAGCAGTACACCAGCAGCTGTGGTCATGCAGTGTGGCCTCCAGGTGCAAGGCAGCACTGCTGGGCCAGGCTGCCACCTTGGAGCAGGGAGGTGCTGTCTGAGCTCAGATGGCCTTTGACAGATCCTGACGGTGAAACCCAGTCAGGGCTAGGTGGTAAAGTAAGTGCCCAGCTCCTCAGGACACTTGGGTTTCTTCCACGTTTGGGGGTATAATGCAGCCTTTTCAGGTGTGCAGGTGGATGGGTTGAGGTTTTTTGGTTGGCACACATGAAGTTTCAATCTCTGGGGTGGACGTTCATGGACGTGAACTAATGAATCGTCCTTCTCATCACGTGGTAGGCATATGTTGGGTGTTGCAAGAAACTACCTGATGGCCTTCTAAGGCGCCTGTGGGGTGATGGCCTTCCGCCCTGGATGGACTGAGCTCAGGCAGGAGGGTCCCTCAGGCCCATCCCACTGAAGCATGCCCCTTACCCCGTTAAAGGCACAGACACACTGGGGTCCTAACCTGAGGAGGGTGCAGGGCTGTGTGTGGCATTTCCGCTGATTCTCAGCCTTCACATTCTAGGTGTCCAGCCAGAGGGAGCCTAGCTGACCACACCTGTGACAGGTTCCTGGTAGACTCAGGGAGATATCCATGGAGAGAATGATATTTCCTGAAACAGGCCCAGGGTGACTCTAGGAGGAATACAAGTTAGAGGCCAGCCTTAACTGGAACATGCGGACTTGGAAGATTATAGCCCTTGGATCCTCAGAAGTTGGGTCCACCCAGAACTGAGCCTTGTCTCCCCAAGTACAGTGGACACAGTCTCTGTCCTCCCTTCAGGCAGCCAGGAGGCATCCCCACCCCGACCCCAGGTGGCCCCAGCCTTGGCTTAGCTCCTTTCCCAGTGACGGGTGGCAGGAACTGAGGGCTGGGCTGTGACCTGCGGGGACTAGTCAGTGCTAGGCCACAGGAAGTGGTAGTGCTCACCCAGACTGCAACCTGTGGTCACCAGGGACCTCACCTGGATTTCACTGTCTCACAGCTCCTAGCTTTGCTCTAGTCTTTGTTTTTACTTTTTTTTTTTTTTGTACTTGGGATTTTAAATTTTTATTTTGAGGAGCTGGGATGTGGCTCAAGCGGTAGTGCGCTTGCCTGGCATGCATGGGGCTCTGGGTTCCATCCTCAGCACCACATAAAAATAAAAATAAAGATGTTGTGTCCACCGAAAACTAAAAAATAAATATTAGAAAATTCTCTCTCTCTTTAAAAAAATAAATAAAATTTTATTTTGAGATGGGGTTTCCCTAAGTTGCTAAGGTTGGCCTCTAACTTGTGTTCCTCCTCCCGCAGCCTCTTGAGCAGCCCCATTAGAGACATGCCACGGGGCCCTGCAGGTGCACAGTGTCTCTGATTCCCTGTCACTCCCCCCTCTGACTCCCGGGCCAGCTAAAGATGAACTTGTTAACTTCCAGATGCTTAGGGATTTTGGGGGGGAGCGGGTCACTAGGGATTGGACCCAGAAGCACTCTATTATTGAGCTGCATCCCCAGATCTTTTTCTTTTTCTTTCTTTTTTTTTGAGACAGGGACATCTCCTTCAGTTTCTCCCAAACTTGTGATTCTCCTGCTGCCTGCCTCAGTCTTCTGAGTGGCTGGGATTACAGGCGTGGGCCACTGCGCCTGGCTACGTTTAGGGAAATTTATGTTATTTTTCTGTTAGTGATTTCTGGCTTAATATTATTATGTCATATGATGTACTTAATATTTCCTTCCCATCTGTCAGGGTTAGACTTATGACCTGAGATGTAGTCTATCCTGGTGAATGTTTCATGCACTAAAAGAGTGTGTATTCCACTGTGCCAGGTGAAGGGTTGACAAATGACAATCAGCAGGTGAGGTGGCACACACTTGTACTTCTACTGACTTGGGAGGCCAAGGCAGGAGGCTTGCAAGTTAGAGGCCAGCCTGGGCAATTGAGAGAGAGAGAAAGATCCTGTCTTTTTGTTGTTCTTGTTGTTGTTGTTCAATTTAATTTTTTTTTTAGTTGTAGATGCACACAATACCTTTGTTTTATGTGATGCTGAGGATTGAATCCTTGCCTCACATGTGCTAGGCAAGTGCTCTACCACTAAGCCACAACCCCAGCCTGAGATTCTGTCTTAAAATAAAAAAAATAAAAAGGTCCAGGTGCTGTGGTGCATGCCTGTAATCCTAGTGGCTGAGGAGGCTGAGGCAGAAGGATTGTGAGTTCAAACCCAGCCTCAGCAATTTAGCAAGGCTCTAAGCAACTCAGTGAGACTTTGTCTCTAATAAAATACCAAATGGGCTTGGGATATAGCTCAGTGGTTAGGGGCCCCTATATTTAATCCCTGGTACCAAAAAATAAAATAAAAAGGGCTAGAGGTGAGGCTTAGTGGTAGAGCACCCCTGTTCAATCTCAATAGTTCAATAACAACAAAACAAAAAAACCTCAAGTCTATGTGAGTTAAAATCCAGACTACAAATCACATTTAAAAAACCAGTAAGGAGGGATTTCCTAAAGAAGCCAATGAAAATGATCAAAGAATATGAACAGGCACCTCAAAAAAAAATATGGTTAACCCACGCGTGAAAATAGACTACTCACTAGCACTGGGCAAAATGCCAACTTGTACCACAATAAGACATTACTGTGTTCCTAAGACCAAGGCAGAGAGCTGTAGCAATGGCGACTCTCATGACCTCCGGTTGGGAGGGCAAATCCTCACACCATTTGGAAGTGATTGGATGAAAGTGCTCATGCCATGACCCAGCAAGGCCTTTCCCTTCTGTCCAGGTACAGAGAAACAGTGTATCTGCAGCAGTGCTATTTGCAGTAAGTAGAAAAAAAAATCAGACACACGCGGAGCATAAATCAGTGTTGGCTATTCACACGATTGAGTACAGTGTTAAAATGAATAAATAACATTTTATCCATATGGACAAATCTTGCCCCAAACTTTGTTGACCAGAAGAAACAACCAGCAGGAGGACACGCACAGTTCACCACTTATAAACTGTGAGGCCTGTGTGGGGACCAGGCCTGTGATCCCAGAGGCTGAAGCCGGAAGATTGTTGGTTCCAGGCCAGCCTCAGCAAATTAGGAGACCCTGTCTCAAAAAATAAAAAGGGCTGGGGGTGAGGGTCAGTGGTAGAATGGCCACTGGTAGGACTGGTCTGTCTGATTTGGGAATGCTCATACACACAATAGAGTCTTAGCGGATGTGTAAGAGTGAGGGCCGTTAATACAGGTCAGTGCCCACTTCTGAGGGAGGACTACCCGGTAGGGGAGAGGGCCTGCGAGGGCTTTGGACATGCTTTTAAGGTAGGGGATTAGTCATGGCGCTGGTTATTTATTTATCTTTAAATTCTTGTATGTTTGAATGTTCAGTAATGAAACTCGCGTGCATCTGCCCATATACCAAAATCTCAGGAACGTGAACGTAATAGGGTGAGGGTGGCGTCTTACTTTCTTGTGCTAGTGTTTTCTGACATTTCTTCTAGAGTGTATCATTCTTCTGTGGCAAAATGCTATAAAAGAGTCTCAGTGAGAGGGATGTATTGTCTGTCCTGGAGATGCGCAGGGAGGCACCGCCCCTCCGTGCCCAGGGCCGCTCTCCTCCGGTTCTGAAGCGTCCCCCTCGCGTGCGGCCCGTGTCCAGCAGAGGGCGCCAGAGAGGCCTGCCCCAGGCCATCCTGGTCCAGGCTCTCTCATCCCTGCAGCAGAGGCCTGTTCAATTTTTCTCCTGGAGCCTACCTTCATCTCTGCTCACGAATGCATATTTCCCCCAAATCATGAGAATAGATTCACTAAGTTAAAATAATGATTTCCAATGTGTACACACATGCCAGGAAAAGCCCACAGCTGCGAGGTTCCCACAAGGCAGCCGTGTGACTTTGGGCGCTGGAAACAGCTGGTCTGAACACCCACTGAGGACTTAGAATAAAAATAGACATATGAAATGTCTGGTTAATAATCCAAGAAATGCTGATTGTATGTTCAAATAATATTTTGGACATAATGGCTTAAAATATACCATTGAAATTAATTTCATTTGTTTCTTTTAAAAAATTCATCATACAAACATTTTTCTTATTGGACACTATCACATCACATACTCGGCCCACACTGCATTTCTACTGGACAGCCCTGGTCTGGAAAGAATGTTAGCAACAGCAGGATGCCAGTGAGGTTTCCCCATAGGGTGTAGAATCACAGCTTGTTTTGATATTACTGTTTGGCTTTCCCGTATTTTCAATTGTTCTAGTTTGAATTTGTAATACTTGTAAAATAGAATGAAAATGTTAAAGGAAACTACTTCCAGCCTTCTTTAACATTTTTTTTAGAAGTAGTTGTAGAAAAATAACACGTTTATTTTATTTATTTTTATGTGGTGCTGAAGACCGAACCCACGGCCTTGTGCATGCTAGTCATGCACTCTAACACTGAGCCACAACCCCAGCCACGCCCAACTTCCTTGGAAGTGAGTTATTTGGGTGTCACTGGCCTGGGTTTTGCTGCACTGGGACAGAGTGCGAGGAGGTTCAGGTCACCAAGTAACATGGGAGCAGGGAACTGAAGCTCCTAACCCCAGTTCTTGGGTTCCCATGGGAGAAGCCAAGCAGGAGGACTCTGCCTAAGTGCAGAGCAGCGAGGCTCAAGCAGAGCACTCTGGGGGAGGGGGAGGGACCCATCAGAGGACAACCAAGGAGAAGTGCAGCTTCCAGAAGGTGCTGTTCCACCTTTGCCAGGCAGATGCTTATCTGCTCCTTCAGGTGGGAAGTTTCTGACCTTATTTTGTCTGGAACTGTCACGGCAGCCATTCTATTCAGGGGGTTTCATCTACAAGTCAATCTTGTGTTAATCTGGGCTCTGGGGTCAATGTCTGGGCACACTCAGTGCACCTGCACTATGGCTGCTGGTTGTGGTTGCATACCCCTGTAATACCAGAGACTCGGAAGACTGAGGCAGAAGGATCACAAGTTGAGGCCAGCCTCAGCAATTTAGTGACGTCCCAAGGAACTTAGTGAGACACTATCTCAAAAAATAAAAAGGGCTGGAAGTGGCTCAGTGGTAAACGCCCCTTGGTTCAATCCCTGGTACCAAACCAAACCAACCAACCAACCAAGGCCGTAAGTCCTAACTGTACAATGACCTCAGTAGACCCTGCCAGGAATTAGCTTTACTTATCTTTTTTCCATGGCATATTTCTTAATTGACTCCCTTTATTTCCACTTGCTTATTCTCAGGGTTAATACATGTGTTATTTTTCTACAAGTTATTTGATTTCTTTGCATTCCACTGCTCATTACTAGACCTCACAACGGAACCTCCAGAACATCTCCTCACTTTCCTCTGGCTTAGTTGATGCCATAAATTAAAAAGCAAACAAAACCTTGACAGCACAGTTTTTCCAGCTCCACAAGCTGTTGCAATGTCAGTGGCGATTTTCAGTCTGTCAAAATTCCTTTTTCCCCTGGGGCATTTCCTGTCTCCTAGCCCAGCCCAGCAGGCCACTGGGAACTGTAGTTCCACTCCCACCTGCAAAATCCCCAGCTTTATGCACCCTTCTGTAAGCACTTTCCCTTCGACTCACAGGTATTTTTAAAGAAGCAATGACAAAAGTAGGACAGGAAAAGGACTCCCACACTCAGCAGCCTCTGGCCCACTCTGCCTGGAGCCTCACCTTCTTTGGTGTCTCATGAACACTTAGGGGGGTTTCTGCCCTTAGCCCTAACTCTATTCCCTGTTACCAAGAGCTCCCCTAGGCAGACACCATAATAATACTGGTCCCGGAGCTAAGGAACAGGTCCTTGTTCTTGGTGTTGAAGATAAACACCTGAGGAACACAGGCAAGCTAGCAAGTATGGTTTATTTAAGAAAGTGATGGAGACAGACTTCTGTGAAAAGAAGGGCCCCAGAGCTGGGAGTCCACAGGAGGGGTGGTCTTGCTTTTTTATAGACCCCAGAACCCCTCTTTTAGTCATTGCCTTCTCTTTCTTCTCTGACTCTGTGCCTGGGAACTGGGAGGATGGAGTTAATGGCCAGGAGCAATTGAGAGGTTAGCAGCGTGATAACCAGTCTCATCCTCTCTGTCCCCCCTCATTCATCATCTATGTAGACTGCCCGACCTTTGCTCCTGCCTCAGCTTGCTAAGGAATGTGGCATCTCCCGTCTACTCAGGACAGACTGGCTGCAGGACGATTGCTTTTTGGCAAAGAAAGCATGTGGGGTTCAGTATATGGACTAATTTTATAGAATTATTCTCTTAACTTCGTGTGTCCACCATCCTCATCTTTTTGTCCCCTTCCAATAACACGAAGGGAGCCATAGCAAAGCCATCCCAAAGCTCTCTATTTCAAGAAACATGTATCTGGTCACGCATATGGAATGCTGACCCCTGAGGCCGCCTCAGCCAACACCCAATAATGGCCGCGGCTCCAAGGGAGGAAAAAGGTCCCAACAGCGGGCAGGGGAGAGGGGCTAGATGGGAAGAGGAAGGGATGAGGAATTAAACCTGCTCCGCTGTCAAGGCTGGATCAGGAAGACTAAGTGCTTGGCTCAGCCAGGACCCACCAGAAGGGGCAAGAGTGGTCCCCTCGGGGGATGAAGGAGGGAGGTGGAACTGCTTCTGTGTCTTCCAAATTCCACGCGGATGAACGGGTCAGGAACCCCAAGTGGCCCCTGTGGCTTGAGCGACTCTCCCTACTGCTGGACTTCTCAGCAGGTCCTTCCTGTCCCCATGGGTGTCACCAAAAGAAGCCAGACAGCTTCTGGGCGACCTTTGACATGGCTTCTTCACATTATGAGAATTCCAACCCACCAACCCGCGACTCTGGCATAACCTAGGGCGGTGTTCACTAACTTTAGGGACCGAGGGTTGGACCCCGGGGAGCTCTACCGCCCAGCTTCATCCCAAGTCCTAACTTTTTTTTGGTACCAGGGATTGAACTCGGGAGCACTCGACCACTGCGCCACATCCCCAGCCCTATTTTTGCATTTTATTTAGGAACCTCACTCAGTTGCTTCGTGCCCACCATTGCTGAGGTGGCTTTGGACGTGCGGTCCTCCGGTCTCAGCCTCCCAAGCTGCGGGGATCGCAGGCGTGGCCACCGCGCCCGGCCCCAGCGCCGACTTTTTTCTGAGACGGGCGGGATCTCGCTGCGTGGCGGAGGTGGCCCTCCCCCAGCCGACGTGACGACAGGCGCGCCACCCCGCCACCGAGCCGGGGGGACCAGGACCTCCGGGCAGTTTTCCGGAAAGTAATTCTGGTGGAGGCGATCCGTCCGGGGTCCCAGGTGAAAGCGGAAATCCCCCACACGACACAGCCAAACAGCGCCGGCCACATCTCCCTCGGCTCCACTCCCCCCGGCCTCCTCGGCACTTCCTTCGGTGCAGCGCCCGGCCGCCGAGGCCCCGCCCCCTGCTTGGGCCCGCCCCCTGCTTGGGCCCGCCCCCAGGCTTGGCCCACTTCTACCGCGAGGCCGGCCGCCGCCCTGAGCGGCTCGGCCCCGCCCCCGAGGCTCGGCTCCGCCCCGCCAGCCGGCTGCGCGGTCCCCGGGAGACCTCGCCCCAGTCGGCCGTTCCGCCTGCTCCTGTCAAAGTCGGCAGTGTCGCTCTCAGCCCCCGCAGCCCGCGTCGTCTCCAGGTCAGCCCCCACGCTCTGCGTCACCCCGAGGCCAGTGTGACGCCCGGCTAGCTCAGGCGGCCCTTCCCCGCGCCGGCCTCAGTCGGGCGTCCCGTGGATGCGCGCCGGGCGCCACTGCGGTCCTAGCGACCCGGCGCGACTCGCACTCCCCGGGCGGAGCGGCGGGGAGGAGGGGCCGGGCGAGGCGGTTTCCGGCGGTTTCCGGCGCGCCCCAGGACCTCGTCGCGCCGGTGCGTAGCGCGGGGCACGCTGGGAGCCCGGGCGGGGCTGGCGGGCGCGCATGCGTGCTGCGCCTCTCCGCGGGTGGGGACCTCGTGACGGTTGGTGTCTCCCAGCTACGCCCGCAGGCCTGGCGCCGCCTGTCCGTCTCCCCTCCGCTAAGCGACCCTGGTCTTATTCTCTCGAAAGAAGCGGCATTTCTGGTTTCTCGGCTCTCCGAGAACTGCAGGGTCGTGACGGGGCTCGGGTGGCGCCGCCTCGCACGGTGGGGACTCGGGGGGCAGCTCAGGTGCGGAGGAGAGGCAGGTAACCGAGACCGCCCTCTTGGGGCCGCGGGGAGGCTGTGGCCTGAAAGAAGCTGAGGCTCCAGGCACTTTGTACCAGCGGGTGTCCGCGTCTGGGCCGCGACAGCTGGTGGGGCTAGAAAGCTTGGAAATCTCAAGATAACGTGACCACCTGCACAGTTCGGTTGAATCAGTTGGATACGAACAGACCAATTGCACATAATGCGGCCATTGGAAGTACTTACATCTGAGCTACATCCCCAACCCTTTTTATTTTTTATATTGAGACAGTTGCTGAGGCTGGCCACGAACTTGTAATCCTCCTGCCTCAGCCTCCCAAGTCGCTGGGATTATAGGCATGCATCACAATGCTGGACAGTATATACGTTTTTCACTTTTTTTTGTACCCAGGATGGAGCCCAGGGGTGCTTACCACTGAGCCACAACCCCCAGCCCGGTTTTGTACTTTATTTAGAGACAGGATGTCCTTGAGTTGCTGAGGCTGGCTTTGAATTAACTATCCTCCTGCCTTAGCCTCCCGAGCCCCTGGGATTACAGGTCTGTGGCCACCACTTCTGAGTAGAGATTATTGTAGAAGTTGCAACAAGTGTTAGTTTCCTAGCTGCTATGAGAAAGTTGCCACATATTTGTTACTTTATAGTTCTGGAGGTCAGAAGTTCAAAATGTACTAGGGGCTTAAAATCAAGGTGTGTGTGTACACGGGGGGGGGGGGAGTTCTGATTCCTTGTGTAAGCTTCAAAGGAGAATCAGTTTGTTGGCCTTAATCAGTGTCTTAAGAATCTGCCTCCCTCCAGTTTTAAACCCCAGTTTGTAGTGCCCTTATGATCACTCTGGCCCACTCAGTTAAATCAAGGCAATATCCCCCTCTCAACATCAGCCTTAAAATTGCTGCACCTCTTTAACCCCAGCATCTCTGGATACTGAGGCAGGAGGATCACAAGTTCAAGGCCAGCCTGGACAGTTTTCAAAATAAAAAGGGCTTCATGTGGCAGGTGGTTCAGTCCCCAGTCCTGTCCCACACACAAAAAACCAGAAGTTGGTTGGACACAGTGCGCCCAGAGGCTCACTGAGTCCTCCACTCGCCCGTGTCCTCACTCTCACTCTCAGGCTACAGAAGCCTCTGCTAGAAGGCAGCAGTACCTTGTTTTCCTGCATCCAGGGGGAGACACCTCTGTTCCCTGTCTTCACTGATGGCCCTGAGCACCTGGCAGGTGCTGGACACACCCTGGGCCTGCTCTCTGGGGGGATCCCGGAGGGGTGTGTGAGCTCTCTGTCCAGCCTCCTGCTTTGCCTGGAACCCAGTTGGTGGGCCTTGTCTCTGGACACCCAGGGAACTATAGCAACACATGTTGGCTGGCCTAGCCAAAAAATTTTCCCCCCAGTTGAGTAGCTTTTCACCTTATAACCCCAAAGAACTGGCCCTCCCAGTCCTCTGGTTAGTTCCTGGCTCCTGATTCCTGGGACTCTGTGCTACCCTGGAACCATGAAGTTGAGGTCTGCAGTGAGCATGGAGCCTGATGACTGAAACAGAACTCCAGTCCACCGTTTCTCCATCAGCTCCCTTGTCGGCTCGCTCCTTCTTTCAGACCTGCCTTTGCTGGCCTGGAAGCCTTCCCTGGCCTTTTCGTGGCACCAGATTGCCTTATTAAACTCCTTGAGGACTGAGAGACCTGGAACAGTGCCTTCCACACTGTAGATGCTCAGTGAAAAGTTGGATGGATGAATGCCTGTGCTTTCTAACAAGTGTGCAGGCATCTGAGACGGCCTGCTTCCCTACTGTTCACTTCCCTAAGCTGTTCATGCCCACATGAGTTTTTTCAAACATCACAAGAGTTTTGCATGTTTAAAAAGCTGTACCTCACTGGGCACTGTGGTACATGCCTGTAATCCCAGCAACTCAGGAGGCTGAGATCCTCAGCAATTTAGCAAGATGCTCTGAACTGGGAATGTAGGTGACTGGTAAAAGGCCCCTGGGTTCAATATCCAGTACCCCCCCAAAAAGTAAAAGCCAAGCCAGTGTGCCCTTGTGGCTCTCCCCAGGCCAGTCAGAACTGTTTTAACTGGCAAGAGTTTGGGAGTATGTTACAAAATTATTAAGCTGTTTTTCTCCAAGAGACTTAGATTGGGTCTGTGTTTGCATCCCAGCCCTTTCCCATGCTGAGGATGGAACCCAGGACCTTTGAATGGTAGTACTCTACCAGGAGGTTTGGTGACATACCCTGGGCTTCCTAGGGGACCCAGGCAGGACCGGTTTTGCTCATGTGCTCTGAGCAGCAAGCGGGGTTCAGTCAGGGCTCCTCATTGAGATGCTGTGTGACCAAGGTGTCCCCTGCCCTTGCTTCAGTTTCCCCTGTTGCAGGCCTGTGTGCCACGACCCATAAGGGCAACCCCCCAAGTTGGCTCCAAGGTGCTCCTCCTTCCTTTGGCCTGATCCAGCCCCAGGGAAGGGGCAGGACAAGGCCAGTTGTGCCAGACACTGGCGGCAGAGGGGAGGACACTCGGGAACCTCTACAGACCACATCATCCTGTAGTCACAGCCCTTGGGAAGGGTGTTAGGCTCTGCCTCTTGGGGAGAGAGCCCCTCAAGAGAAGCCCTTGCCCCACCCTTGCCTGCACTGGAAGCCCACCCAGCACGAGTCGCTTCTTCCAGGAACCCTCTGGTGCCCCTGCTGCTCCAGCTGGCCTGCTTGGCAGAGCTCAGGGAGTGTGTGGTCCACAGGGGTGACTTCCTCTTCCCCTTCCCCAGACGTGTGGGTGCTGAGGTGCCCTGTCCTCTAGGCTTCAGGAACACCCTTCAGTCAGTGATACCCTGGTTTTTTCAGGCTGTGACCTGCCTCTGTTCCAGCCTGGGCAGGGCCTGGGAGGGGCAGAGGAGGTGCCCTGGCCTGTCCTGGAGTCATGGAAGCTGTGGTCCTAGGGCTGCTCGGGGAGGCTTCACCCACTGCTGTGTTTGGGCAGCTTCCATCCTGGACCCTGCATCTTGGAGGGCTCTGGCTTTGTGGACAGCTTGGCAGTGCACTGTGGCACTGCCAACCCTGCCTGTTCTGAGAGTACAGGAAGCCAGCTGAGCCCCCTTCTGGGGTTTCCACCCCCTCCCACCATCCTTGCTCAGGTGAATAAGAGGCAGGGGCTTCCCAGCCCACACTTGCTGTCCTGCTTCTCCTGAGCAGAAGGTGCCAACTGTGGCTGTAGGCTGAGAGGTGAAACTGACATCTGTATCCCACTGCCGCGTCCCCAAGCTCTGCTGCTTGGGGTGACCTTTGCCAAGAGATACACATCTGCTCCTGGAGAATGAGCAGGTAGAAATTTTGAGGGAAGAAGGCAGAGAAAGCACCTGCTGGGGAGGCTGGAGCCCTTCTGGAAATGTCCGCCTTCAGGGTTCTGTGTGGACTCTTCCTGCTCACAGGATCTCTGGTCTGCCAGGCCTTGGGAATCTGCGAAAGGTTCTCTTTCCTCTTTCTTTTGCCCAGACGACACTGCAGCCCACCATGAGTCTTGACATCCACTGTGAGCAGCTGAGTGATGCCAGGTGGACAGAGCTCCTCCCCCTGATCCAGCAGTATCAAGTGGTCAGGTATGGGCAGCTGCCTGCTTGGTGGCGATGCACTTGGGCATGCTGTGCTTGGGAGGCTGCTGTTCATGGAGGCGAAGGTGCTTGATAGTTCTGGGAGGTGTGAAATGCTGTCCTGTGGGTTTTCCAGCCCTGGGCATCAGCTCAGTGGTACAGCACTTGCCTAGCATGTGGGTTCTGTCCCAGCACCACAAAGAAAGAAAAAGAAGAAAAAGTTTTTCTACACGAACCCTCACAGGCTTGAGAGGATGGCAGGTGCGGTGTGCGTTGTGGGCAGTGGCTGATGCACTAGGCGGCCCGGAACCTGGGCTCTAGGCCCCTCTCCGTCCTCAGGCCAGGCGCAGTGAGGCTTGGTGGCTGTGCTGCCCCTGTCACGCTCTGTGCTCAGCTTCCACTCACCCAGGTGCCTCAGGCTCACAGTTGAGACAGGCACCCGCTTGGTCGGTTTGTAGCTGTTATCAGAGATGATTTTAGATAGCCTTCTTCCTGCTTCCCCTGATGACCTCGTCTCATGGAGACTGTCACACTGCCCAGCATGTCCCACCAAGGACAAGCCCAGGCACCAGCTTTGTACCTGCATCCTTTTCCCTCTGGGTTGCCCAGGATCCCACATGCCTTTGTCTCCTGAGGCCCTACCCACCCTTTGTGCTGGTGACCTGCCTTGTGAGCCCCAGAGTCATGCAGGCACCCTCTGGCTTGTCTGTGGGCTTCTCATGGTGGTCACACACTGGCAAGACACAGGAAAGCTGTGGGCCCTGCTGCTCATTGTGTCACCTCTGGTTGTGCAGAGCAGAGTTCTGCCGAGACCCACTTCTCTCGGGTCCACAGGTGGCCCTGTTGCCTTGCTGCAGCCCTTACATCTGCCAGCTGTTATTTTGGGGAATAAATTGGGGTGGTCTTGGCATCGTGCCCATGCCATGGGCTTTGCTCAGCCCCTCAGTTGGCCTTGCTGTCCCTCTGGCCTCCCAGAGGGGGATTCCAGGGTTGGTCCCTGCAGAAGGTGTGGGGGCCACAGCATGCCCAGTATCTATGATCATTCCTATTTTTAGTTCCTTTTCGTACTGGGGAGTGGGCCCAGTGGTACTCCCATCATTGATCTGCACCCCCAGCCCTTTTTATTTTAATTTTATTTTTTTGGTTCAGGGGATTGAACTTGGGCACTCGACCACTGAGCCACATCCCCAGCTCTATGTTGTAGTTTATTTAGAGACAGAGTCTCACTGAGTTGCTTTGAACTGGAGATGCTCCTGCCTCCTGAGCCGCTGGGATACAGGCGTGTGCAACTGTGTCGGGCCCTTTTTTTACTTGTTATTGAAGACAGTATCTCACTCAGTTGCCTGGTTGCTGTCTGCCTCAGCCTCCCAGTTGTTGGGGTCCCAGCATGTGCAGCCATACCCGCCCACTCCTATTTTGGGTTCCCTTTTTTTATTTCCTTCCTTCCATCGAACCCAGAGGTGTTCTGGCATTAAGTGAACATTCCTACCTGCCCCTTTACATTTTATCTTCAGAAGGTCTTGCTAAGTTGCTGAGGTTAGTCTCCAACTTGCTTCTGCCAACCTAGCCTTCTGAGTGGCTTTGGTGACGAGTGTGTGCCACCATGCCTGGCTGTTTGATGTTTAAACATTCTGGCCGTGACTTTTTTTTTTTTTTGTGCTGGGGATAGAACTCAGGAGCACTCGACCACTGAGCCACATCCCCAGCCCTATTTTGTATTATTTGGAGACAGGGTCTCACTGAGTTGCCTAGGGCCTTTGCTGTTGCTGAGGCTGGCTTCGAACTTGTGATCCTCTTGCCTCCGTTACCTGAGCACTGGGATTACAGGCATGCGCCACCGCGCCCAGCCTTGACTACCTTTTGGCTTCTTGGCTACTGATGGCTCTCAGCCTGTGGCATGAGATGGTCTTTGGGCCTGAGGCTGGCTCCACCCCATGTGACCCAGGGATCCCATTCACAGGCTGGATGACTGTGGCCTCACTGAGGGGCGGTGCCAGGACATTAGCTCTGCACTTCGGGTCAACCCTTCCCTGACAGAGCTCAGCCTGCGCACCAATGAGTTGGGTGACGCCGGGGTGCATCTAGTTCTCCAGGGCCTGCAGAGCCCCGTCTGCAAGATCCAGAAGCTGAGGTGAGGCCAGGGTAGGGTGGGGCCTGGGGTGGGCATCCAGGTGGTGGGGTGTGGAGAGCCACCAGAGGCCCCAGCAAGCACTCCCAGCTCTAGCCAGAGGCACACGAGAGAGATGGCTGCCTGATGCTGGGACAGGTTGCCCTGGGCTCCTGCCAGGCCCAGGTCCTCCGTGATGGTCTGGCACACCTGTACTGCACTTCTGTGCCCTGCCTCCCTCAAGGTGCTGCTGGCACTTGGCAGGCATGGGGGCTGAGGGTTCATGGGGACCGCTGACAGTGGTGTGTTCCAGCCTCCAGAACTGCTGCCTGACGGAGGCTGGCTGTGGGGTCCTGCCTGGCGTGCTGCGCTCCCTGTCCACCCTGCGAGAACTGCATCTCAACGACAACCCTCTGGGGGACGCAGGCCTGCGGCTGCTCTGTGAAGGACTCCTGGACCCCCAGTGCCATCTTGAGAAGCTGCAGTGAGTGTGTGCCCTGCCTGGCCCTGCACCCCCAGCCAGGCGTGTCCCAAGCCCTGGCAGCCTGTCCTGGCTGAGCCCCGCCTGTGTGGTGGCCTCAGGAGGCTTCAAGGCAGGACTTGGGCTCCAGGGGCTTGCGGTGCCCCCTTCTCGGATGTCGGCTCTTCTTTGAAAGGGGCTGGCAGATTCCTGCCAAGTCTGGGGATGAGGTCCTCTTCAGTGAGATCATGGCCAAGCAGGTAGCCCTGCCTATTGGGGATGGTTTCTTCCTGGAGCCTGGGAGATCCCTGAGTTTGAAGTAGGGCTCTTGGTCATGAGGATTTTTCCCAAAGGAGTGTGGTATGCACACAGGCTAGAGGCACTGGGCACCCACTGTTCCTGAACAGCAGCCAGAGAAAAGTCCTCAGCACCCCAGCCCAATGCCAAGGGGGAAGGCTGAGGGGGGGATGGGGGGACAAGACACCAGCACCCTTGTGCCTCGCTAACACACTGCCCCTGGGCCGCCTGTGGCTCTGGAGGGTGGACTGAGACCCTGTGTGTGTACAGGCTGGAGTACTGCAACCTCACGGCCGCCAGCTGTGAACCTCTGGCTACAGTGCTCAGGGCCAAGCCCGACTTCAAGGAGCTCACAGTGAGCAACAATGACCTGCAGGAGGCTGGCATCCAGACGCTCTGCCAAGGCCTGAAGGATTCTGCCTGCCAGCTGGAGATGCTCAAGTATGCAAGGCGCTGGGCTCAGCCTGTTGGGCTGGGTGGGGCGGGACTCCAGGGCTCCCCTCAGGCATGTACCCTGTCCCCAGGTTGGAGAACTGCGGTGTCACAGCGGCCAACTGCAAGGCTCTGAGTGCTGTTGTGGCTTCCAAGGCTTCGCTGCAGGAGCTGGACCTGGGCTGCAACAAGCTGGGTGACGAGGGCATCGCAGAACTGTGCCCAGCGCTGCTGCGTGCCAGCAGCAGGCTTAGGACCCTCTGGTGAGCAGGCTGCCCCGTCTCCCTCTGAGGGGTGGTTGGGCGCTCACTGGGGCCATAAGCTATGTGGTGAGTGAGATCCGTCCTTCACGGCATGGATGCCCCTCTAGGCTCTGGGAGTGTGACATCACCGCAGAGGGCTGCAAGGACCTCTGCCGTGTCCTCAAGGCCAAGCAGAGCCTCAAGGAGCTCAGCCTGGCTGAAAACCAGCTGGGGGACGAGGGTGCCCGGCTGCTGTGCGAGAGCCTGCTGGAGCCTGGCTGCCAGCTGGAGTCGCTGTGGTGAGCACGGATGCGCCCTGGGCCGGGACAGCGGGGGCCTGAGCCGAGCAAGGTGTGGGGAGAGGCTTGTGGCTCCAGGGAATGGGGTGACATGAATGGGACAGTGCTGGGACCGAGGTGTGGATACACATCTGGGAGGACCAGGCAGGAGAGTGGGGGTGAGCCGCCCAGAAAATGGGTGGTGTTTGGGGGGACATCTCTGCTGGAGTGCACATGGGAGGGATTCCAGGGGAAGGGGCTCTGGAGAGTGGCCTTGGGCCAGCCCCAGCCAGCCAGGTCTTGTCCCTTCCATTTCCACAGGGTCAAGACCTGCGGCCTCACAGCTGCCTGCTGCCCCTACTTCCGCTCGGTGCTGGCCCAGAACAAGTCCCTCCTGGAGCTGCAGATCAGCAGCAACCAGCTGGGTGATGCAGGTGTGCAGGAGCTCTGCCAGGGCCTGAGCCAGCCGGGCGCCGTGCTGCGGGTACTCTGGTGAGTGCCAGTGCGTGTACTGGGCTGTGGGTGCAGCTCTGGCTGGCTTGGTTCTCCCCCTGATCCTGACCGTCAGAGGTCCAGCTCATGGAGTCCCATGGCTGCCTGGGCTCCGGCCCAGCCATCTGGTAATGCTGGAAGCCTTGTCCACCCTCTGCAGGACCCCCTGGGGGTCATCTTCCCAGGCTCCCTCCATTTGGTTGAGCGCATTTCAGCAGCTTCCCAAGAAAGGGTCCTGTGGAAGCAGCCTGAGGAGCCCATGTGTCCTGCTGTGGTCACTCTGCTTAGGTTCTAGGCAACATGTTTCTCAGTCACTCTGGCTCTCAGGACAGGCACTGCTGTCCTACTTTCCCTGCAGATTGCCTTTTCTTCACGGCAAGCTTTGAGATGAGTGCCTGTTCTGGAGTTGGATGTCCTTGGTCCTGGAGGGGCGCTGTGTGTTGGGGATCTCTCTCCTCTAATTCCTTCTCTTTGGAGTGCCTGGCAGTCATCCCTTAGGTCTCTTGGGCTAATGTTCCCATTCCCTGTAATATTTTCTATCTAGTTTTCTTATTTTGAGAGTTTTCTCTTTTTCTAGCTGAGGGATTGGACCTGGTGCTCTACAAACTAAGCTACACCCCAGCCCTCTGTATTACCTGCTAAGTTGTGGAGTCTGGCCTCGGACATGCCATTGTCCTGCCTCAGCCTCCAGAGTGGCTGGGATTGTAGGCATGTGCCACTGCATGTGGCTCTACAAAGACTTGGGCTTCTGCTTTTAGGTTTCTGTTTGTTGCTGATTTTCTGTTTGTGCTTCCCGTGGGCAGCTCTCCTTGGGTGCTGGTCATCCTGGACCAGGCACTGGCTGGAGGGTGGGATGGGCAGCCTGAACAGCAGTCTTTCAGTCTCCTGCCCAGGGGATGCCATCCTGCAGCCAGGTGGAGAGGAGCTTGGTCTTGTGCTGGGAGACATGGGCCTGCCTTGGCTCTTGGCAAGTGGGGTCCCATCTGGTTCCTTGATTTGATTAGGTTTGTCAGGGCTGTGCCTTCACCACCCTCCCTTGGGGCATCCGTGTTTCTGGGGTGGGTGCTAGGTCTGTCCCACTGCATCCCATTTCTTTGAACCTACAAGCCTCTGTCCACCCATCACCTTGTCCCAGTTCTCCTGTGCAGTCCCCTGGCCTTGGTACTGACTCCTCTGACCCAGTGGGCTCTGGTATCTCTCCATCCTTGATTGGGGCATCTACCCAGGACCTGCTCAAGGCTGGGACTTGGGAACAACTTCACCCAGAGTCCTGGTCTGTGGGCCAGGGCCTCCAGTGCCCTCTTGTGGGCCATGGGACACTGGGCATGCCTGTTCTGAACGCTGCCTGTGCCCCTGCTCAGGCTGGGCGAGTGCAATGTGACCGACAGTGGCTGTGACACCCTTGCTACGGCTCTGCTGGTCAACCGCAGCCTGCGGGAGCTGGACCTGAGCAACAACTGCGTGGGGGACCCTGGCATACAGCGGCTGGTGGAGAGTCTCCGGCAGCCTGGCTGTGTCTTGGAACAGCTGGTGTAAGTGGCCAAGTGCTAGGGGGTCCGGGGCTCAGGAGCAGCGGGGGAAGGCCGGGCGGTGGGTGCTCTGGTTCACTCCCTCCTTTCTGCCCACGTGCAGCCTGTATGACATCTACTGGACTGAGGAGATGGAAGAGCAGCTGCGGACCTTGGAGGAACACAAGCCGTCCCTGAGGGTCATCTCCTGAGTTCCTGCTTGCGGTTTCTGAAATCTTCCTGGACACCGCATCCTGAGTCCATGCTGGGGCTCTTACTCCTGGTGTCCTGGCTTTGACTGGGAAGAAATGCCCTAACCCACTACTTCAGCAAGAGAGCTTGAGACCCTGCATAGTTATTAAAGCACTTGTTGGCAGGAGGATCCTTGTCCTTCCTTGTGGGTCCCGTGTGGCTTGCAGCTGCTGAGAATGCCCTGTTCACACACGGTGCCCTGAGCAGGGTACAGGCTGCCAAAGGACCCCACAGGCTAGGTGGCCAGGCCAGGCCCAGGAACCTCATCACCCTTGCCTCACCATGTTCGTTGTCAACAAGAAGCCCGAGTCCTGCCCACATTGAGGGGATCTGGCACGGGCACTGTTGAGATCCCAGGGGGGCTAGGAGTGCTCAGTGGAAGAGCAGAGCTCTGCAGGGGTCAGACCTTGGGTTTGATCTCTATAGTGTTAACGGAAGAAAGAAGGAAAGAAGTCCCTCAAGATGCCAAGCACAGTGGCACAGGCCTTGAGGCCAGCCTCGGCAACTTACCAAGACCCTCTTCCCCAAAAGGCCTGGGGATGCAGCTCAGTGGTAGCACACTCCTGGTACCAAAAGAAATCCACCCTCCCAGCCGAAGGAATCCTAGGGGCTTTCTCAGTGAATTAAAGTCGCGTTACCTGGGGGAGCCGGCTGGAAACAGGCGTGTGCAGGGCCAGAGGTGGCAGAGCAGAGCAGCTCTGCCTCCAGCGTCACTTCCGCCTGGTCTGTGGCCGTATGAGTGTGGGGGGAATCTCCAGCTTGGGCAGCTCGAGGCAGCGCCCATGCTGGTGTCCATCAGATTGTGCAACTCGCAAGAGCAGCACCATACAGAAAACAGGAGTGGATGTGTCTCCAAGGAGCCAAACAGGACAAAGCCTCTTGCCTCACACAAGGCTTCAAGTGTGGCTGCTAGCTGCACAGACCAGCTCCTGGCACCCACAGCCATTCCTGCAATGCACCTTTTCATGTGCTCCGTTTTTAGTTTTTAAAGGTCAGGATTGTCCACAACTTGGTGTGGTGGTTTGTCTTCACATCACTTCAATATGTAGGTACAGACTGTATTTCCCTAATTTTTGCTCCATGCAGACACTTCCACAATATTGACTGTGTAAGCATTGTGTGTTGCCAAAATAAAAGCAAAGAGTTCTTTCTGAACTTCTAGGCTCTTTGGGCAACTGCATGTACAGTGGATTTCCACTATGGTTTGTGAATGATTTGGTTAGCAGGAGGCTGAGGCAGGAAGATGGCAAATTTGAGGCCAGCCTCAGCAACTTACCAAGAACCTGCCTCTTAAATAATTTAAAAAAGGGCTGCAACATACTTCAGTGGTAGGAGCATTCACCTCACATGTGCAAGACCCTAGGTTCAAGCTCCAGCACCCCACCCCCCAAAAAAAACCCCTTTAAAATGTAAACAAAGGCCAGGTGCAGTGATGCATGCCTATAATCCCAGCGACTTAGTGAGAGCCCGTCTTAAAATGAAAACGCAACACGAGGGGGCTGGGGATGTGGCTCAAGCGGTAGCGCGCTCGCCTAGCATGCGTGCGGCCCGGGTTCGATCCTCAGCAGCACCACATACCAACAAAGATGTTGTGTCCGCCGAGAACCAAGAAAAAAATAAATGTTAAAACTCTCTCTCTCTGTCCCCCTCTCTCACTCTCTCTAAAAAAAAAAAAAAAAAAAAATACCTTTAAAAAAAAAAAAAACGCAACACGATGGGGATGTAGCTCAGTGGTAGAGTACACCTGGGTTAAGCCCCTAGTACTGAAGAAGGAAAAAGGCTTAAGATTTTTCTTGGGGGGGCAGGGGTGGTGCACAGTTGTGCCCTTGAGGGCACTCTCACCAAACCACATCCCCTCTTGTGTATTTTCTTCAGAAACGGGGCTTCGTTGAGTTGCTCAGCACCTCGCTTTTACCGAGGCTGGCTTTGAACTCGTGATCTTCCCGCCCCGGGCTTCTGGGGTCCCACTGTGCGCCACCGCACCGGGTTTACTTTGAGTATTCTGATCTTTTGGGATCTAATACCTCAGGAGCCTGCTCTCGGATGCTGGCGGTCTACTTGGCTCTGCTGTCGGACAAGCCACGTGTGGGCTGGGAACCCGCGCAGGGTTTCTGTAAGGGAGCTGCCCCCTGGGCTAGGCCTTGGAACTGCTGGCCCTGATGTTCCCACTGAGCCTGACCCCACTTGACCCCGTGCCCAGATTGTCAGCTCTCACTGCTGCCTCCTGGGTAGGACAGTGGGGGCCACCCCTCAATTCCAGCTGGCCAGAGGTGACCCACCCTGACCATGTTGAGACAGGGAGACTGCTCATGTGGTCTGTGGGACACTTGACTGGGAAGCAATTTGGGATTGCTACTATAAAACCCTTTAAGGGGCCCGGGATCTGTGACTGCCCCAGACATCAGGGCTCCTGGAGAGATGTGGCCTAGCCTCCTGCAGCCCTGACAGTGAAGAGGTGCAGAGCTGGGGGGCTGTCCAGGGCAGCAGCCAACACTGGTGCAGGGAGCATCGGGGGACGGAGGTTTATCACAGGTCCCGGTGGGAAGGGGCATCAGTGCACAGGGATCCCCAGGGACCCATGGGGGGGGGGTCCTTGCAGTGGAAACAGCTCTCAGGAACCTCGAGCGACATGCGTGAGCAGAAGGTGGCAGTGGCAGTGTCCCTGGGAGGTCGCTGTGCAGGCCTGAGACAACATGAGGTCCAGTGGCACCCACTGGGCCACTCCAGAAGGCTTGTCCTCTAGTGTCTAGGGTGAGGCCTGTGTGCATGCGATTCTGCCTGCACAGCTTCTGGAGGGTTGAAATTTTCCCAAAAATGGTGAGCAAAAAGACTCAAAAGGCCTTGGAAGCCAGGGCACTGGATGGTGCACACTTAGCTGATGCTTGCCTCCTGGAGGCAGGTCCTGCTGTGCACCCTGCCAGGCACCTCCCAGTGCCCACTACAGAAGAGGCTGGGTGGGGGTCGCAGTGTCCTGTGGAGAATGGGGCAGGCCGGGCACTGCTCAGTGGCAGAGCATTTGGTGTGGGGGGTGTGAGGTTCTGGGTTCTGTCCCCAGCACAGCAGGAAATAGCTTCAAATTTTTTAGACACCAGCCTGAGAGGATAGCTGCCCGTCTTCTGCAGCCACTCCCCAGCAGTCACGAGCCCTGCCCCTATGACACACACAGCTGCTGGACTCTCCAGATCCCCAGGAGGGCTGTGCCCGCAGGCCCTGTACCCTCTGGGTTAGCAGGGAGGAGCACGGGCTTCCACCTCCACGGTCACTTTATTTGTTCTGTTTGCTCGCAGAGACAACACCCCCCCAAAAAAAGTGCCTGGGGCCCCAGAGCCTCCCACTGGCAGGTCCCACGACCTCTGACCCTGCCATGTCCTGCTGAGAGTTGGGACGGGGCGAAGGCTCAGAGGAAGCACTCGATGCTGCTGTCCGTCCACGACTTGGTCATCCTGTGTTGGTGGACCTCTCTCTCCCCTGGGTCACCAGGAGGATGGGCAGCCCTGCCCATACTCAGTGAGTGGACACAGGTCCCCAAGTGGCCTGTGCTGGGCCGTGCTGCCAGGCACAAGTGTGTCAAGCCAGAGCCCTGGAAGACCAGGCAGCAGGGGAAGGGCGGGACCCCCTGCCCAGAGCAAGCCCTGGGGGAGCCCAGGACCCCAGTGCAGAGTGGGATGAATGGCCCTCAGTCCTCCTCCCCTGGAGGGCGAGGCCCTGGGCAGGCAGGCACTCAGGAGGTGGTGGAGGGCCCCTCCTTCCCAGCCAGCACCCTCTGCTCAGAGGCCCCTTCCTGGGCAGCTCCTGATCCAGGCAGGTCATCGTCTGTCCCCGGGTGCCCGTCCCCGTGGCCAACAGCCCTGCCCTGGTCACTCTGCTGCTTCTGCCGCCGGGTCTCCTTGTACCTTAAGGTGATGTCCCTGGGGGACAACAGAGGCCAGGTCACCACTGCTCACACACCAACACCCAGAGCAGGCCTCACAGACCCCTAGGCAGCCTTCGCCAGGAGGAAGCCACATGGGACACAACTCTTGGAGGGGCTGGGTAAGGGCCATGGCACGGTAGGCCGGGCCACCTGGATTCTCAGGAGCCAGACCTTCCACATGAGGATGGATCTACAGTGATGGGGGGGCATGGGGTTTGCCCCAGAGCCATCTTCTCCAGATGACCTGAGGAATGGGCAGGCACAGACCCTGGCCACCTCAGCAAAGCAAGAGGTGACAGACATCACCCATAGCCAACCCCCGTGGCCCTGGAGCCAGGCAGACAGCCCATGCCGCTGCTCACCGCAGGAAGAAGCGCCAGACGGTCCAGGTGAGCACCAGGACGGAGCCCAGCGTCCAGCACTGGGAGATGTAGAAGGGCAGGGACAGGGTCAGCGTGTGTGGGTCGTACTTCACCACGATCAGCAGCTCTGTGGCTGTGATGGCTGCCGCCAGCCAAGCCTGCTGGCCCAGCTTCTTATGGGGCTTCCTGTGGAGAAGATGGCAGCTGGCCAGGCCTGCCCAGGCATCAGGCCTCCCCCACCCCAGGGGTGCCTCCCGGCCTCGGCCCGGCAGGCGGCCCTCACAGGTCATCCATGAAATCGTAGATCTCACGCATGGCCACGCCACCCACGTTCACGAAGAAGACCAGTCGTAGCAGAACCAGGTAGTGCTCGGGGGGCATCCACAGCACGAACTTCAGGTAGAAGGTGTTCAGCTCTGCCAGCAGGAACTGGGGGACAGGGAGGGTCAGCCTGCGCAGGACACTGGCCATGCACACCCTCAGCAGCCCAGCCTTACCACCAGGATGATGCCACACACGGCCAGCCAGCGGCGCAGGCTGGAGGCAGGCTTCCACTCGAAGCGGACCCAGCTGTAGGGCGTGAACTGGAAGGCAATCCTCTTCATCTTGCCCCTGGGGACCAGAGTGGCCAGCCTAAGGATACGGCCCAGGCCGCTGCCGGCCCAGGCCGCTGCCTCTGCACCCAGGGCTGCTCCACACCCTCTGCCCAGCCCCACCCCTCACAGGGGCTGCCCCTGCTCCAGGCACTCAGGCTGCAGGGGAGCCTCTATCCCGCTGTTCCCCAAGTCTTTGGTTTCCTTTTTCTTTTTTGGAGTCAGGTCTCGCTGTGTTACCCAGGCTGGTGTGAACTGGCTCAGGTGGTCCTCCCGCCTCGGGGACTTCACGTGCACCACCATGCCTGCTTTGACTCTTTTGAAAATCTCAAAGTAAAAACGACAGAACACAGCAACTGCTTCCTGAGGATGGCAGCAGGTCCAGGAGGCAGACACACCCCCACCGCCCCTGAGCTGCATGCAGTCAGGCCTGGGCCTCAGGCCCACAATCCCCCGCCCCTCCCTGGCTCCTGAGACGTACTTATAGGTTGGAATGTTCCAGAGGCCCTGCCACTTGTAGGTCTTCATGGACAGCCACTCCAGGGTCTTCATGCCGCAGTAGATGCCCAGCCCATTACAGACAAGCACATCCATGATCCACTGGGCAGGAACCAGGAGAGGTGATGCTGTGTGCCTGGGCTCGTCCAGAGGAGGCCAGGGCAACCTGGCCCCACCCCAGGACAGGCCCAGCACCCAGGACCCCACACCCATGTGGTCCCCCAGCCCACACAGGGACCCTTGCACCCTCATGGTCCATCAGTGCCCCCCTTTCCCTGCGCCCCCACGTGGTCCACCAGCCCACCCCGCCCGCCCTACCCACCCCCGCACCTACGTGGTCCCACCAGCACTCGCTGAAGTTGGGCAGCTGGTGCTCCAGGCTGTACTCCAGGAACTCAAACATTACGCTGATGATCATGCACATCCACCAGTCGCGGATCATGAGAGTCTGTGGGAGGCAGCCTGCACCGGTCATTCCATGTCCCTCGGCACAGGAGCTTGCCCGCTGGAGGGAGGCCCTCAGCCCCAGGTGGGCATGATGGGCGGGTCCCTCCAGCAGCCTCAGTCTTAGATTTTCAGCCCACACGGAGGCGCCCACACATCCAGCACTGAGCTCCCAAGGCAGGTGCAGCTGGAACACTTTAGGCTGCAAGCAGTGCACTGGCAGCCAGCCTACGCTGGGGCCTCTGGCCTTCCCTAGCTGCCCCCCGCCTCCCCCAACAATGCTGGCCACAGCGCAGACCCAGGTGGCAAGGTTAGGGGTCCCAGGGGTTTGCAGACCTTTCTGAAATACTCTGTAGCCAGGACTTGCCCACCCACACACTTGGATGTTCCACCCTGTGGCCAGAAGCTGCCAGCACACAGCTCAGGTCTGAGAGCCAGGGTGTGGGTGCCACAGGAGATCACTTACCTTCAGGTACCAGCCAATAAAGTGGGCAGGAACGAAGCCATCCAGCTTGTCCTGTGGGCAACATGGGCAGTCATCAGCACAGACCTCACCAGCAGCAGGTCATGGCCTGGGGCCAGCCCCCACCCAGCCCCAGAGGCCGACTCTACTAAGCAGCGCCTGCCAGCTCCAGAGCGTGAGACCAGGTCTGCCACACATGATATTGTGGTTGCCTGTGGACCACACAGCCCCTGCTGGCGGAGCCCAGCCCTGGACGCGACGCCTTACCCAGATGTTGTGGAAGGGGTCGGTCTTGTTGTCTGGGTCGTAGATGAGGCAGTTCCCCCCGTAGTCCCTCTCTGGCAGCGGGACTCCCAATCTGGGGTCAACATACTTCAGAAACTGCCTGCCGTCCTGGACTGTCTGCAAGGCCAATGGGGACTCTGACAGCATGCTAGAAGAGTGGCCTGTGCCAGCGGCCCTCCTGTCCCAGCAGTGGCTGGAGATCAGGGGAGCCTGAGCTCCAGTGAACTGGCAGAGAGCACAGCTGGCCCCATCTCTCACCTGTGCTCCCGGGTCTGGTCTGACAAGGTAGCACTGCCTGCTGCTCCTCCCCACCCTGTCCAGGGCCAGTAACCACCGCAGAAGCCACCCTGGCTGGGGACATTCTCTCTTCACACAGCATCAGGACAACAGCATTCCCAGACACAGATGCCAACGTTAGCCAGATACTGTTAGCCTTGAAACAAAGTGCTCTTTGGGGACCAAGCCCCAACAGAGCAGGCCCTGGAGCAGGCCACTGGCCAAGGACAAAGAGGTGGCTGAAGGCCTAAGATCAAATGATAAAACAGAAACCCAAGAAGGGTGGCAAAGCAGGAACACACAGGTGCCTGGCCACAGGACCTGGCTGTGCCTAGGACAGGAGGCACACAGGAGGAGGCTGTCCAGCACTGTGGACCCCTGATCCCTAGTCAGGGCCACGTGTCCCTGTGCTGTCCCAGGAGACACTGTGCAGCAGCCATGCTGTTAAGTCACATGCCTTGGGAACCAGCGGGACCAGGGGGCCAGACATGCCAAGGCAGGGCTCCGAAGACCAGCTCCAGTGACTGTCCAGCTGGGCCAGGGCCTTCCTTCCTTGAGGAAGACAGTTCCAAGCCCAGCTCAGTCTAGACTGATGGGGTGCCAGGCCACGGGCAAGGTCAGGGCCACTGTGCTCCCGTGGAAGCCCGAGACCCCCTGACTCCATGGCCCTCCCTCAGAGGGCAGGGTGTGGCAGGCAGGGAGGCTGGCGGGCCACAAGCTCAGCTGTGTTCACAGGTCTGTGTGTAGACACAGCCGCACACACACCTGTGCTCTGCAGCAGGCCTGGCCCTGTGAGGGGCAAACTCAGAGCCCTGACCCGTCTCCAGGACCATCCTCCCCCGAGGAAGGGCAACTCTAGGGGTGCCCAGGAAGCACCTGAAGTTCCCGCAGTAACAGCACTGGGAAGTGCTCCAGAAAGCAAAGCCAGAAACAAGGAATCCTTAGAGATGGGTGTGTGGAGCAACGGAGGAACAAGGGAGCTGCTGGTGGCCTAGAGTTTGCACAACAAAACGCAGTAGCATTAAGTGTGCCCAGAATCAAAGTGAGCACCTTTAGCTCATGCTGACATGAATAAGAGACTGGACAGTCAGCATAGGGTAGAGGAGGGACAAGTCTCCCCACACAGGACTCCTCTACCCGAGAGGAGCCGGGGCCCCACTTCACTTCAGAGGGAGCAGTAGAGAGAGGGGAGGGGAGAAAAGCGGCTGCCCAGCCGGACACTGTGATACTGCGCCTGGTGGCCAGGGGCCACCACCCTGAGGGAATCATGGGACGTCTGAGGAGCCCAGGTGTGAGGTCAGAAGATGCTCCAGGTCTGTGTGTAGACACAGCCGCACACACACCTGTGCTCTGCAGCAGGCCTGGCCCGCACACACACCTGTGCTCTGCAGCAGCCCAGCACCTCCTGCAAATATGGGTGCAAAACCTTGATACAACACTGGGAGACCGAGTCCAGGACACAGAGACAAGGCCGCACACCGCGGGCAGGTGGGGGTCTGTGCCCAGAACACAAGGCCGGTTTGAAAGAAGACCACTTGATATAATGCTCCTATCGGTAAAGGGAAAGCCCCAGACCAACAGCTCACTTCACCAAAAACACACCCAGTGCAGCCACAGCATTCATGGATGAGTGCCTGGGCAGGGGAGTTGGAGTGCAGGCCACACTTGGCTAGGAGGACAGGGCTCCCGGGTCAGGAACAGGCAAAGGTCCACACTCTTGGCTCCTGCAGGCACCTGCTGCAGGAGCTCCATGCAGGGCAGTTAGCAAGAAGCGGGAGTCTAAGGCACCCAACTGAAGGAAGAGTGCGCCCATCTGTGTGCAGGCGACAGGAGCCAGAAGACAGGACCCCAGGATGCAGAGCTAACAACTGTGCTCAGTGGGCACGGTGCAAAGGCAAGCTGAGCTTGGACACCAGTTGTGAGCAGCCCGACGTGGAGCCGAGGAAATGCTTCCACTCAATATCATCGAAATTAACAAAATACCCGGGAATTCATTTCTTAAAATTTCTATTTTTTAAAAAATGAATTATTATTGTCTGTAGTCCTGGGGATTGAACCAGGGACTCACAATGCTATGCGAGCACTCTACCACTAAGTTACAACTCAAATCCTACAATTTTTTCCCCCACTGGCATCAGGGTCAAACCCAGGGGCACTTAGCCACTGAGTTACATCCCCAAAGCTTTTAGATATTTTATTTTGAAACAGCATTTTGCTGAGTTGCTTAGGGTATCACTAAGATGCTGAGCCTTGCTTTGAATTTGTGATCTCCTGCCTCGGCCTCCCAAGTTGCTGGGATTACAGCCACTGCACTTGGCCTAAGGATACATTTAACAAAGAGTACAAACTTGAATTCCGAAAATTACAAACATGGTTGAAGACATTAAAAATGACCCAAATAACTGGAAAGACAAGCCACGTTGGTGGATCAAAAGATTAATAACCTTAAGATGATAATATTCTAAGACTGCTGTATGGCTTTGATGCAGTCCCTAGCAAGGCCTCACCTGCCGGGCAGGGAGTGGCTCAGCATCTGCCTGGCACGTGTGAGGCCCCGGGTTTCATCTCCTTGTCTGCTCTCAACAGAACTGGAAAGGTGGTCCTCCCATTCACTTGGACAACCCTAGAAGGGAGGGACGCAGCCCATCCCCACGCCTGTGCTGCTGACACTCGTCTGCCCTCTCAGAGCCGCCAGACCCTGAAAGGCAGGGAAAGTCTGGGGTGCCTGTGGGGTGGCCCGCTGTGTGTTGTGGGGTCCTGAGCAAGGCCTGGGGCAGCTGGACGGGGTTTGGCTCAGAGTCACGTCACACTGAGATATCACTGCATGCCAGCTAGGTGGCCCCACGTTCCCACAGATTCATTCTGCACAGCATGTAAGATGACACTGGAGGGTACTGGCACGTCTCGGAATGACAAATGCACACCACGGCCAGCCTGCAACCGGTGAGCACCCCTGCATATCTGCCAGAGATATGGGAACCTGTATCTCTTGAAGCAGCTTGATCCTGAGCCCCTTCGCCTGCACTGGTGGACAGGCTGTGCTCACCCACACAGTGGCATACCTCGGCCATGAATGGGGTGGTGCTGCCCACACCAGGTGGACCTCACAGGTATAGACAGGGCAGGGTGGAGAGACTGGCAAGGGGGCCTAGCTTGGGGGACATGGGACTGTCTTCTGTCCTGAGGTGTACAACCTGTGACATGCGCCATAGGCCTGCTCCAGACGGTCACCCTGGCCACACATGGATGGAGTCCTGGCCCTGCCAGCAGGAGGGTGCTCCATGGAGGGAAGACGGCACCAAAAGCAGAAGGTGGCGGAGGGGCCTGGCGCACAGGCACGGCCACCGTCCCCCAAATCTGAGGCCTGTGCCCACACCTGGGTCCCTCTGGAGGTCCCCTGCAGCCTGCACCCACTTCTGTTGGGTCGCCTACCTGCCTGCAAGTGCTCTGGGGTGGCAAAGGGTGCAAAGCCTCCTCTGTCCTCTGTCCCCATAGTCTAGCCGACAAGAAAAGACACTTACCTGGAAGAGGATGAAGATGAGAAACAGCTCGTAGACCACACTAACACAGAGCCAAAACCGCCAGTAGGCTGTGGAGACGAGAAGCAGGTGCGTCAGGGACCAGCTCTGTGCTCCAGGCCCACCCAGCCCCATGGGGTCTGCGTGCAGCTTCTGTCCCTGCCAGGGGTTCATGAAGCAAGGTCAAACCCAGCCGAGTGAGCCACTGCTCTCTCCTTCACTGTCTTCCTGCTCGTCTCACCACAGCACCTCAGCAGGCCCATGGCTGCTGTCCTGCACCTGCTGGGCACACTTCCAACTGCACACTCAGTCCGCAGCAGGTTCTGACGACACACCTTGCATCCCACTAAAACACCTTTTAATTCCAACAGGCTTAGCTTCCTTGCAAATGTGGACTTTTTATTTATTGTACATTTAAGGGGATCACTGCGTCAATGTGTTGATCTGATGATTATCCACAGACTTCTAGTGTTAAACCTGCTACCATGCAGGTCTTGGGGCCCACACTACAAGTGCTCTGCTGGGAGGATTTGTGCCATGACCTACATGGGAGAAAGAGATGGCCCTGCCCAGGAGGCAGCAGCAGGTGGATGCGGGAAACACCTGAGGGCTGAGGACGACTGTGGGCAGCAGGAAGCTGTGTGTGGAGGCTCTTGGGGACACCCAGGACACGTGTGTGGTCCAGGGAGAGGAGATGGACCAGTGGGCTGCGAGCACTTTGGCCTGGAGGGTGGGAGGAACCTGTGGGCTGCTGAGCTGCCATAGCTGCTTGAGGGCTTGTGGTGCAAGCAGTCCAGGCCCAGAGGCCACAGGAGGACCATACCCTCGGAGCTGTGGACTCACTCGACAGGTCTGACCCTTGAGGCCACATGCCAGAGATGCCTCATGTCACCAGGCCTTCTGTGACCTCCTCTCTGCCACTGTGTATCCCTGATTATCCATGATCCCCTTCTCAGGAGGGCCCAAGTCGGACCATCTCTGATCCCTTTAGTCTACCTTTAAATCCGTACCTAAACACCCAGCAGCCCTTCCACATCCCCTCCTCTCTCCTGGAATGACTCCTGGCGTTTGTGAGTCCCTGTCCCCACCCACTGGAATGTCCCACTGAGAAGGAAGAGCAGGGTGCCAGGCATCTGGCACTCCAGCTTCAGGAGTTGCTGTGGTGGCATGCAAGCAGGAGCCAGGAGGGGCTGCTGCAGCTTGGCGGTGGAGAGGCTTGGCACACACCAGGTCTTGGGTCCTACTCTCAGCACCACAGAAAACAAAAACCCACGAAGGGGAGGCTTCTCCAATGGGCCGGGACCGCTTCAGAGGGCCTCACTTGGAATTGCAGCCAATTAAAGTAGCTCCCCAGACGGGTGACTGCAACCTCTTTTTGCTGCTCTAATGAGGCCTGGTTGCCAAGGGCCACAGAGGCAAGGCCTGACCAGGTGTCCCTGCACCAAGCCCTGGGGGAGACAGGCAGAGCCACACAGGGAGCACCTCCCGACAGCTGCCTGCAGGTCCTCCCACACCCCCCGCCCCCCGGACTCTCATCTACTTCTCACACACTGTGATGGTCAGGAGGGGTTCCCTGTCCACCATCAAGACAGACCTGAGGAGGACGGGGGTGGCTCCAGGACAGGCTTCCCATGTGAACAAAGCAAAGACTGACGAAGAAACATGGAGCTCTGAAGAGCAGCAACGCGCAGCTCAAAATAAACACTCAGACCAAGCGCAGCCCCTGGGGGGGGAGGCGAACCCCCAGGTGTGGGAGGTGGGGTGATGCTCACGTCGCCCAGGGAACCTGGTGGGGCTTCCATAACCTTGCAGACAGGCACGGCAGCCTCTGGGCCTGAGGTCCTGAGCACCTCCCTGCTGCTCAGACCAGGGCCACGTGCTGGGCAGGGTGCTGCGGAGGGTGTGCTGTGCCTGCAGGAGTGTAAGCGTGTGGGGCTTCCCACAGTGCTCCTGGGCACCAGCCTGGCAGGCACGTGGCCACGCTGCCTCTCACTGTGTGCCCGCAGCTGTGCAGCCATCTCGCTGTCCGATGGCTCTGGTCTGAGTGCCTTCTGAAGAAGACTGGGTGGGTCAGAAGCTGAGCTAGTGGACCCCAGCGGACCTGGGCAGCCTCCCCAGCCTCCCCCAGTGCCGCCCACCAGGCAGGAGACCCTGGGTGCCAGGGCAGGCAGGAGCAGCCTGCTCATGCCCTCGGGACTCACTAACCCTCAGGCAGACGTGACCCTTCTGGAGGGCACGTGTCCTAGCCCTGCACCTCTACCCCCAGGATGTCTTATTAAAAAACACTCAGGTAGATACACAACAGGCAAGTGCAAGATTCACCACTACCTAATGTACCACAAAAACTAAAAAACAGCCAGGCGTGGGGCGCACCCATAGTTCCAGCTACTTGGGAGGCTGAGGCAGGAGGATCACTTGAGCCTGAGGGTTTGAGAATAGCCTGGGCAACATATGAACATCCCATCTCAAAGACAAAACTAATCATCAAAACAAAACAAAAACTCCACATATAGTACGATTCCAATTTTTGAGGCTACATACACAAATACATCAAAATTTAATTGTGACTATTTTTAAAAAACACTTAAAAATATTTTTGTATTTTCCAGTTCTCCCCGCTGTTGAGACAGACTCGTGTCTAGTTGCTACACTTGAGCTTTGAGGGAACTGGCCAACCCTGAGTGCTGAGCTGGCTTCCCAGGTAGTGGGGGCAGAGCGGGTGATGGTGCCCTCCCGCTCTCATCTGGGGTTGGGGGCACTATGGTCCAGGAACTTGTTAGAACTCAGGGTGGGGATGAGGGAGACGGTGAGCCCCCAGCAAGGATGGTTCCCCAGGTCTCCTGCCTGAGCCACAGACCTTCCCTGCAATCCTGGGCACACCACCATCTGCAGAAAGCTGGTGGGAGAGCCAAGTAGAGTGAGGAGGAGGCAAGAGGGCCTGGGGGCTGAAGAGGAGGAAGGTGGAGGACTCTGCACCCCAGGCCTCTCCTGGCAGAGAGAGCAGTGGCCGCAGGGAGGAGCAAGGCAGAGGGGAGGACAGGACATTCACACCCAGCAGCACAGGCACAGGCTGCTCGAGACAGGAGTGCATGTGCACACACGGAGGAGGAGGGGCAGTTACCTGGATGAGGTCTGGAAAATGGCCCATCTTTGGCTTGTGTGACTCCAAAACATAAGAAAACCAAAATACTGGCCACAATACCTCTGCAAACAAAGAACAAACAGCCCCTCAGTGTGTGCAGACTTCTCTCAGGTGGGGTGGAACGTGGCTGGGACTAGGGGACACCCAAAGGGCAGGGCCGAGGGAGGAGCTGGGCTGGAGTTGGACTACCTCCCCACCCAGCAGCTGCCTCAGTAGACACCTTGGTGTCCTCTCTGGGACACCGTGCCTCAGGCATTGTGCCACCACATGAAGTCCCAACTCCACAATTCATCATCAGGGCACACTGGTGCTCCTAGAGGCCAAGAGCCAGAGGCCGGGGACGCTGGCCAGAGGCCCAGCTCTTGCCTGTTGGGGTATCTCCTTCAACACCAGGCTCACCAGCTGTCTGTGAAGTGCCACACCCCCAATATATCCAACCCAACGCACAGGTGCATGGTGGTGGCACAGCCCAGGGGGGAGCCAGGGGCCTCAGGGTGGGTACCCACCTTGGCAAGGCTCCCGGGGCAGCCTCTAGCCCAGAGGCCCACTACCCTTGCTGGAAAAATGGCCCAGGCCAGTGGATGTGCAGATGGCCCATCTGTTCTACAGCAGGCCTGCCCTGGCTGAATGTCCCTCCCCCTCCATCTTCACCAGGACATCTGAGGGCACACAGAACTCCTGCACATTCCCACACCAAGCCCTGCTTCCACACCCCTTCTGCCAGGACAGGAGCCTCAGGCACGGTGGAGACCTGCAGGGCACCTGAAAGGTCCACCCAACAGGCACAGTCCCTGCGCTGCTGGGGAGAGGAACACTGACCAAGAGAGGTGGCTAACAGGCACCCCAGACAAACCTGTGACACCTGCCAGGGGGCACCACCCAAGGGGTCTCCAGGTGGGCATGCAGAGCCGCCCAGGCCACGTATGTGAGGAGGACTTTTTAAGGTTCTTCTGCAGGAGTATTCAAGGACTCTGGAAGCCCATCGCAGTGGGCAAAGGAAGTAATTTAAAAGGAAAACAATATCCTACATTTTTCAATTTTTTTTTTTTTTTTTTTTTTTGGTACTAGGGATTAAACCCAGGGAGCTTAACACGGAGCCACATCCCCAGCCCTTTTATATTTTATTAAGAGACAGGATCTCAACAAGTTGCTTAGGGCCTTGCTAAGTTGCTGAGGCTGGCTTTGAACTCATGATCCTCTGCCTCAGCCTCCTGAGTTGCTGGGACTACAGATGTGCACCACTGTCAAATAATTTTTTTTTCTTTTTTAGCTGTAGTTGGACACAATATCTTTATTTATTTGTTTATTTTTATGTGGTGCTGAGGATCGAACCCATGATGAGTGCTCTAGCGCTGAGCCACATCCCTAGCCCCTCAAATAAATTTTTAATCAATAAAGCACACGCTCTGATCACATGTTCTTGGGCTCCCCATTGTCCTTCCCGCCTGGATCCCTCACTGGGTCCCCTGATGCCTGTCTCAGTCTCTGCAGGCTCTCTTGCTGTGACAGGGTCCTGCCCTCCCCTACTTCTGACGACCCACACCTCTTTTTTTTTTGTTTTGTTAAAGAGAGAGTGAGAGAGAGAGTGGGGGACAGAGAGAGAGAGAGAGAATTTTAACATTTATTTATTGTATTTAGTTCTCGGCGGACACAACATCTTCGTCTGTATGTGGTGCTGAGGATGGAACCCGGGAACACGCACGCTAGGCGAGCGCGCTACCGCTTGAGCCACATCCCCAGCCCAACAACCCACACCTCTAAGGACTGGGAAAGTGGCCTCAGAGCCGTCTGCTGTTTCCTCATGGTAGGTGGGGGCTGCAGGGCGTGGGGAGACCTTGGGTGTGACTGTGGTGTTGACCCTGCGTGCTGGAGTGAGGTGAGGGGCCGGGGCCTCTTGTGCAGCACCTCCTTCCCCTCCTGACCTGTCTCAGCACTCACTGGGGACCTGCACTGGAGCATTTGTCCCTCCTCCACCATTCATTCTTTCAGGTCCCGGGACCCAGGGGTGCTCCGGCACTGAGTTATATCCCCGGTCTTTTTCACTTTCTGAGATGGGATCTCACTAAATTGCCAAGGCAAGCTTTGAACTTGCCACCCTCCTGTCTCAGCCTTGCAGGGTGCTGGGATGACAGGTGTGGCCACAGCACCCGGGGGCTTATTGGTTTATTTAATCACACATCAGCATGAACCACAGACATTTATTCCAACACTACTTGATGAGTTTTTGCTCCCATTGTTCCCTCTTTTGAGCATGGGGGGGTCTTTTTTTTTTTTTTTTTTTTTTAAGAGAGAGAGAGAACTTTCAACATTTATTTTTTAGATTTTGGCGGACACAACATCTTTGTATGTGGTGCTGAGGATCGAACCTGGGCTGCACGCATGCCAGGCAAACGCACTACTGCTTGAGCCACATCCCCAGCTCCACGGGGGGTCTTTTGGTCGGCTTCTATATTACTCCAGCAGGACCCACCGCTGGGTTTTGCTTTGCTTTGTGCTCCTGCTTCCTGGCACCATGGGAAGTTCTGGGAACATCTCGGGCACTCCCTGGAGCCTGGTCCTTTACTGAGGGTGCCAGAAGCTGATAAGCACTGGTGTGCTTGCTCTGCTAGGGGAGGCTGGCTCTAGGCCTCAGCGCACACCCGCACACTCACTGGGACACACCTGAGTCTGCACATACAATCATCCACCCGCACACTCACTGGGACACACCTGAGTCTGCACATACAATCATCCTGGGTGTCCACGGGAGGCAGTGTCAGAATCCCCAGGAGATACCAGAATCCCTTAAGGAAAAGGGCACAGTGTAGAGAACCCTAAAATCACCCACAGATGGCCTACATGGCCTGCTCCTACAGAACTTGTAAATAGTTGCTACACCGTATCAGTCAGAGGACAAAGATGAGAAATCTCCATGTTCAGAACAGATGTGAGTTTTTCCTCAATGAAAGGTGTGTTGAATCCTCAGATATGGAACCCATGGACACAGAAAGCCAAAATATGGCTCCTATTTCTATCTGTAACTATTCGTCCCTGTTTCAAGCTAACCCTAAGCACCTCCTACCACACCATCATTCTAACTCCTGCACCTCCAGCCCGCCTGGCTTCAGCAACCTCAGCACGCCACAGCACAGGGCGGCTCTCTTGCCTCTGCCTCTGCGTCTGCCATCCACAGCCTCTCAGCACCTGCCCAGTGCTCCAGGAGGCCTCAGTGCATCGTGAGCATCTGCCAGTCTGCCTGCAATTCCCGGGACGCCTAAACTAGTTTGTAATCTGCACAGTTGGGGTTCACTCTTTGTTCTATGGGTCTGACAAATACGTCGTGCCAAACATCCACTGGTAGAGTACCAGAGGGAGTAGTCTCACTGCCATAAAAATGCCCTGTGGGTGTGGCTTGGTGGTAGTGCTTGCCTGGCATCTGCTGGACCTTGCGTTCATCCCTGGCACTGAAAAGGGTGAAAATAAAGTTACGTATGATTTCAGGGTGGCTGGTGAGGTCAAACTAGGCTACCTTGAGGTCCTTAGAAAGGAGAACACCCGGTGCGTGGCCTCGTCCTTCCCCTTCAAGAACCACTTCTCCTGCACTCCTCTCGCCGGGTCACGCAGCACCCTGCCTTTCCACCTGGCTCCTCTTGCTCAGGAATGGCCTGAGACCCGTCTTCCCAGCTGACAGCTGCCTCCATGCTGCAGAGAGCACAGCACCATCCAGGCCCACACTCTTTCCTCCGTTCACTACTGAAGGGTGTTGTGGTCACTTCCAGTTTGGGGCAATATAAATAACGTTGCCATAAATATTCGCCTGCAGGTTTCTTCTGTGTGGATGAAAGTCTTTAGCTCAATGGGACACCTGGGAGGGTGACTGCTGAGTTAGGTTCTCTGTGGCTCCCCTGCTGTGCACAAGCTGGCAGTGCCTGGGAGTTGAGACCTCCCAGCACCGCCATGGTCAGGTTACGGTCAGCCCTCCTAACGGGGTTCATTACTGTGCTGTCTTGTCAGCAATTTGCAATTCCCTGCGACACATGACACAGGCCATCACTTACATGGTATGTGCCTCATACATATCCTTCTTGGTGAGGTGTCTGTTGGAGTCGTTCACCCTGTTTTTATATTTTATTTTATTCTAAATTAGGGTCTCACTTTGTTGCCCAGGCTGGCTGCAAAATCATGGACTCAAGTGATCCTTCCACCTCAGCCCCCAGAGTAGCGAGGATACAGGTGTGGGCGTGCACCTGGCTTGCCCAGTGTTTAACTGTATTGCTTCTGTTCTTATTAGTCTGCTTTAGGAGTTTACAACGTGCTTTGAATACAAGTCTTTGTCAGGTGCACGCTGTGCCAACTTTCTAATAGCCTGCCTCCCTACTCACTTCACCGTGTCTTTGGCAAACCCTGATTTTTCACTTTAATGAAGTCCAACCTATCACCACGTCTTTCACCAATGGTCCACGGATGGCTGATATCCATCATGGCCACTCATGGACACTGGCATCTACTGAGGTTCACCAACATCCACTGTTAATCACGATGCTGACTGATGTCTATGGACACTCACTGAGGTCCACTGGTGACCTACTTACACGGGCATCTCAAGACTTAGGGGCATAAGGCACTGTCTCCCTAAACTGTCCCATAGACTGGGGGTGCTGCCCCCTAAGACGTCCCATGGACCTGGGCACCCTGTCTCCCCAACAACGTCTCATAGCTGTGCATCTTACACTGGCTGACCTGTAACCCAATCTGAAAATGTCTGTGAAGAGCGCAGGTCAGTGTCTGTGGTGTCCTCTGCAGCAGATGTACAGCTGCTGCAGTGCCAATCGTGCAAGACCACCCTGTCTGTGCACTGCTCTGTGTGGGTCTGCTGCTGAGCCCTCTGCTGTCCAGGGCCTGCTCTGTCCGCTCTGTCCAGTCCTGACCCGCAACTGGCTGAGCAGGAGGTGCAGGAGCATGTCAATCTCAGGTTCTGCCCCCCTTCAGGACTGTGAAGTGCTGTCTCTGTGTCATCCACGTGAAGAGCAATCCACACTTTCAATGCATCTGCTAGTTACATGTACTTTGTACAATTAAAACGTATAAAGAAGTTTAACTTATTAAATTGTAGAAAATTAATTAAATGTGAGGGTGAGAAAATCTGGAATCTCTCCCAAGGTTCCCACATATAAATGGGCTGAAGCTCATGAGTGAGCAACCCACAGATATGGCCATACAACGTCACAGGCCATCATCCCCAGGAAGACACAGAGTACATGAAGCAACTCCATTTTACCAAACCAGAACAAAGTGAGAAACCCAGCTGCCTATGCCAAGTGCAGTGCCCTGCCACAGGGTCAGAGGCCACTGGGCTGAGGAAGTGTCCACATCTCCACACAGCAATGGGCACTGACCCACACTCACGGGGCTGTGTCATTTAATTACAGGACAGTAAAGTTGACTTGAGAAGAGAGACAACTGGGCACAGTGATACACGACTACGCTACCAGCTGCTCCAGAGACACAGGGAGGCAGACATGAGCCCAGGAGCTAGAGACCAGCCTGGGCAGCACAGTGATATCCCATCTTAAAAACAAAACAGAAAACACCAAAACCCAAACCAACCAACAAAACCCAACATGACCAGGTACAATGGAGGCAGGAAGGGCACAAGTTCAAGTCCAGCCTGGAAACTTAGTGCAACCCTGGCTCAAGATCAAATTTAAAAGGGTGGGGAGCCAGATGCCATGGCGCATGCCTGTAATCCCAGCCGCTGGGGAGGCTGGGGCAGGAGGATCGGCGTTCAAAGCCAGCCTCAACAAAATCGAGGCACTAAGCAACTCAGTGAGACCCTTTCTCTAAATACAATGCAAAATAGGGCTGGGGATGTGGCTCAATGGCCAAGTGCCCTGAGTTCAATTCCTAGTAAACAACAAAGCAAAGCAAAACAAAACAAAGCAAAACACAAAAAACACAGTTGGGGGTATAGCTTAGTGTTGGAGCACCTGACTAGCACGTGTGAGACCTCAGGTTCAATGCCTAGGTATCACAAAAGAAAATGACCATGGGGGGAAAAAAAACAAGCTGGGCACAGTGGCCAGCTACTTAGGAGGTAGAGGCAGGGGTACCTCAAGTTCAAGGCCAGCCTTGGCAATTTAGCAAGACCCTGCCTCAAAACAAAAAAGAAAGAAAAGGCTAGGGATATCATTCAGTGGTAAAATGCCCCTGGGTTCAATCCCCAGTAACACCAAAAACAACAAAAAATGTGAGTCCTAGGTTCCATCCCCAGTACAGTAAAAGTAATATGAAACCTATCTTCAAGGACACCAAAAACATTCTCATGCGCCATGTGTGGTGACACATGGCTGTAATTCCAGCAAGACCTTGTCTCAACAACAACAAAAAGCCTAAGGACGAGGGTCAGTGGTAAAGTGACCCTGAGTTTAACTCTGGATCCCCAAAACAAAAACAACTCCAATATAATTAAAACGAGCGTTTGCTCGTAGCCTCTAAGAGGCCCGAAAGGGCCTAGGCAGCAAGAATGCACCAGTCTGATGGATATGGGGCTCCTGGTGTGAAGCATGGGAGTCCACAGAGGGTGCAAGTGGACCAGGACAGGCACACGCACTGCAGCCTTCCAGAGGAGGCTGCAGAGCCATGGGCAGCAAAGGCAAACGGGGTGCCTGGGTATCCCAGGCAGAAGCCAAGAGCAGGTCCAGGCCACACCAGCCAAATTATGGGCCATGAGGGACAGTTCCTTGGTGCCTCAGAAGGACGAGGGGACAGAGTGTTCCCCCATACAGAACTTGAGAGAAAAAGTGCTCAGGAGTCCCTGGGATTCACATACCCTGCCCTCTCTCTCAGGAAGCTACGCGGGGCCCCCCTAGGAGGGGGCAAGTGCTGGGTGAAGAGGCCCCTGTAGGCCTGAGCTCTGGGTCTCTCTGGGTCTGGGCTGTTCACAGCAGGAACCAGGAATTGGTGGGCAGAGCCTGGGGGCAGTGCAGCTCTGTGACTCACCTGACAGGTGTCTGGTGACACAGGCCTACTCTTCATGGGCAGGGGCTCACTCCTCCCTGTGACAATTCTTGCCCAGTGACAACAGGACGACTCATCTCTGGTTAATTTTACTTCCCATACAGAGGAACCCCTTCTGTTTTTTCAGTGCTGGAGAGTGAACCAGAGGCCTTCCTCCCCTACTGCCCCAGGGAACACTTCTCAAGGTTTGGCCAAGTCCTGCTTCCTGAGGCTCTCTTCCCATGTGTCCAACAGACACCACAGACCCCCGCCCCCGCAGTGCCCAGGCACTGTCAGATGAACCCACAGAAAAGACCCAGTTCCACTTGGAGATTCCCTCTGGGCAGATGCAGGCTGCTGCCGACAGACAGCCTCACAGCCCCACAGGCAGCCCCTTTACAGGCACCAGTGCAGAACCAAGGCCCAGCCCCGAGGCTCCTGGGCTCGCTCTCTCCTGCCATCTCCAACTTCCCAGGAAACACAAGCTTGCAGGCTCTACCTGCAACTGAGGCAGGGGGCTGCCTGAGGCCCAGGTGGTCCTGCAGATGAGGAGAGGCACCAACAAGGCACACAAAGGGCCAGAGAGCAAAGGGCCTGGGAGCAAGCTGACACCTAAGGCTTGGAGAACAGAAGAAGAGTTAGCCAAGCGGACTGGGAGGAAAACCCAGAGCGTGAGGCAGGAGTGGGCAGGATGCCAGGCAGGGAGAGACCTGCCTGTGCAGTGAAGGCTAGGGGTCTTGGGGGCTGGCTCCTCCCAGGCCCAGCAGCTGGACAGCAACTTCTCACCAGAGTGCCTGGCTGCACCCAAGGACATGAGCACCATTATGAGGTCTACGGTGGGTAGCTCCAGTGTCCTGGACAGACAGGCTGAGCACCCAGGTGTACCATAGCTTCCCACACTCATGGTGAGCAACGTGGCATGGATATGGTCACCTAGCAGGGCCTGGCAACATCTATGGGGGCATACTATACATACCATCTGTCTACCTAATTCTCACGGCAGATACTAACACCAACAAGTTTCAAAAGCAACAAAGCACTACCAAGAACTGTGACCATGAGACCCCACAAGCCCAAGGCCCACAACCAGGGCTGACTCATGGCCCCAGCTCAAATGGTCGTGAGCACCTCCCTTTGCTTCTGTCCCCATCAGGCCCATCTGGCTTCCTGGGGCTGTCCTACTGCACAAGTGGGGCTTGGGCCTCAAAGGGAACAGCAGCTTTGCACCAGCCTGAGGCTCCCAGGAGCAAGAGCCGAGTACACCTAGTGCAGAGAGTGAGGACTAAGGACTGCTCTGAGGCCAGCTCACCCCACTCGCTGAGACTAGGTCAGTCTCGGAGTGCAGGTGCTGGCTGCAAGCAAAGCCTTGTGACCAGTCTGCCTGGGAGAATCCTGAGAAATGAGGTCACAGGTGGCCACTGGGCATCCACCTGGTATGTCAAAGTCATTTAAATATTTAAAAAGTGTTAGTTTCAACACCACCGGAGAACTGTGCCAGCTAGGGGGCAGCCACAGACTCGGCAGCCCACCCTGGAGGCTGTGGTAGCACAAGCTGCAAGTGACTTACGAGGTGACATGAATTCTGGGAAACTGGTGGCCAGTTCCAGGGCAAGAAACGCCACAGAGGTTTAAGAGCGGCTGTGGAGCGGGGGATACAGACACACCTGAGGGAAGGTGGGGAGCCCAGCCCAGGACAGCCAGGACCCACGCCCTCCATGCCAACATCTACCTCTTGGTGTTGTAGGCTGTGTCCTGAGGCGTTTCCTCCAGGAGAGTCACGTAGCCCAGCGCACAGGTGAGGATGAACAGCACAGTTAAGGTGTGGGCTCGCCTGAAATCCAAACACAGGCAGTGTCAGGGCATGGCCTGCAGTACGCACCCAGCCTCTTGCATGGGAGGGCTTGGCCTTCACCACCAGCCAAATGGGCATCTCTGGCTGGCAGCAGAGCACTCTGCACACTAGCCCCACATCTGCTGAGTGCTGGAATGTACAGAAACATGGGGGCATTACTTCACAAGTAAAATTAAAACCCAGAAGTCATTTCCCCAGGTCTTAAAAGTGACTTCAGCCTTTGGCTTCTTTACCATGACTTTCCACTAACCTAATGATCTCCCTGTGGTCTTTTAGGGAGTGGTCAGCCCAGGGCAACCTGACTGTTTACCAGCCTCCTCAGAGAACACTATCTTTCCATTCTCCTGAAGACATAAAGATCACCTGGAAAATCTGACTCTGCCCATTGAGGTAGGTGGCCACACTGTCTTTCAAGCAGTCACTGAGTGCTTGTCCTCCCTTCCTGGCCTCAGGAAAAAAGGAGCAGGAACAAGAAAGACCCATCACTGTCCTGTCCAAGGCAGGAAGGAGGGTCAGGAACCCTGAGGAGGGACATCAGCCCACAGGCTTGCAGCAGGACAGACTTCAGAACTGCTGACACCAGTGCTGCTGGAGAGCGAGACCCTTCTTTTCCCCCATGTTGTTAACTGGTGCACTACAGCTGTACACCATAAGGGACTGTTGTTACACAGCCACATGTGCACACAATTTAACAATATAACTGGCCAGTGTCACTACCCAGCACTTTCCCCTTCCCTCTCAGTCTCCCTCCCAGTCCCTTTCCTCTACCCATCTCCCTTTTCATGAGATCTTCCCCACCCTTATTTTTCTCCTCTCTAGCTTCTGCATACAAGAGAAAACACTGGACCTTGACCTTCTGACCCTCTGAGTTTGACTTATTTCTCCTAATACAATGTTTTCGGTTCCATCCATTTTCCTGCAAATGCCATAACTTGATTCTTCTTTACAGCTGAATAAAACTCCACTGTGTATATATACCTCATTTCCTTATCCATTCATCTGTTGATGGACACCCAGGCTGGTTCCATAGTTTGGCTATTGTGAATTGTGCTGCTGTAAACATGTGTACTCATGTATCACTGCTGACTTTAACTCTTCGTGATAAATACAAGACCCACCTTTTTGCTCCCTGTCTTGCACACAGAATGTGTGCCTCCACGCATTGTGGGGTCTGGAGGTAACACACTCCAGAGGCAGACCTCCTTGCCCTCCCAGGATGACAGGTGTGCTCAGTGGTACCTCCCACCACCTTCCCAGTACAGTGCCAGGGCAAACAGGAAGCTCTGGATCCTGTGATCAGGCACAAGACAAGAGCTGCCATAAATCCTGGGATTTCAGTCAACCCCCAAGGGGAGGGCGCAGGGGTAGCTGGCTCTCTGCCATGAGTGGAAAATGCCCAGCTGCCATTCAGCATGCTTGTTTTGTGAGTGGCTAGGAAGGCAGGCTTGCCAAGACCAATCAGGAGAACACTGAGGCATCATCAAGAAAGGGCCGGGGCCACCCAGGCCTCCACTAGGCTCCCAGGCTGTGACACTGCCCTCCTGGCCTGTTGGCAGGCAAGACTATAAAGGCATCAACTGGCCAGTCATGCTTCCCAGACTGGGCGACGCTGGGAAAGCTCTATCCAGCATGACTGAGAAGCATCTAAGATCAGCCACATGTTCCTGAGGCTAAAGGTTTAAAGACTACTTAAGATGTGTTGATCTCAATGACTGAGAAGGTCCACTGGAGGCTCCAAGTTCTGAGACACATGCATCCAGTAAACATTTTCAAAAAATCAGACATCCTCCCTGGTGGGAGGTGGCCAGGAGGGGTGGAACTCCTCCTAGGGCTTTACCATCAGTGAAAGTGACAGAGCGCACAGGAGCTGCTCCAGGTGGTGGTCTGCAACCCTTCCAATTTTTAGACACAAATTGACCCCTCTTCACAGTGAGCCTGCAGCTCTCAATGTTCCCTTAGAAGTTCCCTTTCAGAGAGAATAATGAATGGGATAGGAGGCAGTGCCCTTGACACCTTGGACACAAACTGCAGGCTCTGTGGTTGCCAAGTAGTCACCAAGACCCAAACCTTTGCACATGGCAGCCATCACTGGCCCCAGAGAAGCCCAGCTGACTTTCAAAATGAAAAACCCTGAAAATAAGAAGTTCCTTTTGGGAGTTTTGGAACCTAAAGTCATTCCACTTTTTAAGATTAAACTTTATCTATATTAGCTTTTTGTAGCATTCATTATTAAAATTCTAAAACATGGGCTGGGAGAATAGCTCAGACATAACGCTTGCCTAGCATGGAGAGGCCTTGGTTCAATTCCAGCATTGCAAAAAGAAATAAAACTTCTTTAAAAGATAAAGTCAGCCAGGTGCAGTAGCCTATATCTATAATCCCAGAGACCTGGGAGGCTGAGGCAGGATGATATGAAGTTCAATGCCTGCCTGGGCAACTTAGCAAGACCCTTAGCAACTTAGTGAGACTTGTCTCAAAATAAAAACGAGAAAGGACTGAGGATGTAGCTCAGTGGTAAAGCACCCTGGGTTTAATCCCCAGTACAAAACACAATAGAGTTTTGACAACCCTAGCACAGCATCAGTGAGGAAGACCCAGAAGGAGCTTATGGCATGACCCTGCAGGCAGCATCAATAATCCTCTACCAGGCACCTGTCACCTTCATAGGGAAACATGAAGTTCCCCCACCCCCCACTCCAAGGTTTACTAAGAACATGCTCCTATGAGCACACACAGGGTCGGGGGGAAGCAGAACACCACCCAGGATACTCATGCAGGTGGTATCTGAAGCCAGCCAGCCAGCCCTGCATCTCCTCTGTAAAGCCTTCTGATCCCCAGCCTTCTCACAGGCAAGCTCTGCTTCCGCCAGGCACTTGCACCCCAAACACCCCTGGTGCCTCTAGTCTGCACTTCCAAAGAACCTAGCACCTGCCTTTCTTGGAGTTGCTACAGCTGCCATGGCACTGGGAGAGGAGAATGCTCAGGCTTCTGCTGATCCTGCACACTCAGTATTCCTCTGGCCAGCACCTTCATGCCTTCTCAAGTTCCAGGACAGTGACAGAAGCTAAGCTCTTGTAGAGTCCTCTGCCCTCTTCCCTACCACAGTAACGGCACCCAGCAGGGATCCCCAAAATATGTGCTATATGATTGGCCAAATTAACATATGAGTATGAAACAAGGAGAACACGCCCCCATCTCCTCTAAGACTCTGTGGCTCTGGCCATCACCAGCAGTGTAGTGAGAGGATAGTGCCTTCCTCCTGGCCAGGGGCACACAGGAACGGATGGAGAGGCCTGATGTCTAAAGGGCTCTGGAGACTGAAGAAGTCCATGTGGCACTGGCTCTGGGGCCATACCTCTAATGACCTGTGGCAACCCCACACATCTCTTCCTCCAGGTAGCTCCATGGTCATACCATTCTCAAAGCAGGGCTTGTGGGCCAACCCCCTACTGAAGCTATCCACACCCAGGGAAGATACTAACACAATCCAGAAGCAGGGCCACTCCCCCACCCCAACCCCTCTTCCCACCAATTTCAAAGGTTATCTCTCAGCTGCCACTCCCCCACTTGCAAGCTGGAGATAGACCTCACAGGTCCCTATGTGGGTGGTGGCACATACCATGAAAGGTCCAGTCACTCCCCTGCCAGGCTCCCTTCACTCCCTGATCAGATGTGCTCTCCAACAAGGCCCAGCTCAGTTCTCCTGGAGCTGCTTCTGTACAGTATCCTTTCCAAAAGGCCATGCGTCTGTCTCTTTGAGGGCTTGCCCAGGGCCCACCCCAGGACTCATTGCTCCACTGGATGAGAACTGAGTCTCCTGCAGCAAAGAAGGGCCACACACTTGCTCTCATGAATTGTACTTTCTGGTGTATGAATTTGTCTTTCTCACAAATAAGAGGGGTTAGTCCAAGGTCATGGAATCATGCCTGGCACCTGTCAGTCAGGGCTAATATCCTCAGCCCTACAACAGAGCACAGGTAGTTCCAACTATTCCTGGGCCCCCACCACAGTAAAGACCTAGGAGCCAGCCTGCCCCCAAGTCTTGGCTTCACCATTGCTTTACCAGCAGAGGCATTGAAGCAACACCACAGCCTTTGCTCCACAGAGCTCAGCAAACCCTGGCATACAGAGACATGCATGCTTGTTAAGCCAGTTCACACTGCTGCCACAGGTCAGGGCCTCCAAGCCTGTCCAGCAGAGTGGAAATGCCAGGTGTGTATGTGTGAACTGACTTTGAGGCCGGGGAAAGCCTCTCTGAGCTGGCTTGGAGCAGGCAGGGGACTCTGGGAAAGCTTCACCAGCACTGATGGCTTGGGAGACCCGACCTCACCTGATCCAGATCCACCCAGTGGTGTCCTCTCCCTGGCCCGTGGTCCCACCACCCCAATCCCAACCCCACCTGGGCCCCTGTCTCAGGCCCCCACCCACAAGAAGTGCACCCACCCCACCCAGCCGGCCACCGGCCCCGGCCGATCCTGACAGGGGTGCACCCTCCCCTCCGACAGGGCCACCGACTCCGGGGGACCCGACAGGGTGCACGTTCTCCGCTCTGCCCGCCACCGGCCCCGGCCGACCCTGACAGGGGTGCACCCTCCCCTCCGACAGGGCCACCGACTCCGGGGGACCCGACAGGGTGCACCTTCTCCGCTCTGCCCGCCACCGGCCCCGGCCGACCCTGACAGGGGTGCACCCTCCCCTCCGACACGGCCACCGACTCCGAGGGACCCGACAGGGTGCACCTTCTCCGCTCTGCCCGCCACCGGCCCCGGCCGACCCTGACAGGGGTGCACCCTCCCCTCCGACAGGGCCACCGACTCCGGGGACCCGACAGGGTGCACCTTCTCCGCTCTGCCCGCCACCGGCCCCGGCCGACCCTGACAGGGGTGCACCCTCCCCTCCGACACGGCCACTACCCCGGCCGACCAGGGCTGGGTGCGCCCTCTCGGCCGCCCCAACCGGGCCCCGCCACTGGCAGGGGTGCCCCCAGCCCCGACCCTCACCAGAAGAAGGTGTTGGTACCGTCGTCGTAGACCTCAGACTCGGTGCTACGGCGGCCGTCGGGCAGCGGGGAACCGGGCCGCGAGCCCCCTGCGCCCCTGCGCTCGGCCCTCCGCATGGCGCAGCAGTCCAGGCCGCGGGCGCAGGGCCGGGGTCGCGGCGCCGCCCGGCGGGGTCTCCGCGGAGCGGGGCGGGGCCGCGGGGCATTGTGGGACGCGTAGTGCGCGCCGGGCCGCGGGGTCTGCCGGGCGCCGGGCGCAGGGCCTGCTGGGAGGACGCCGCCGGTTGCTAGGTGACGGAGAGGCCCGCGCGCGCCCGCCGTGGCGTTGGTGTCTTAGAAACTGTGCCAAAGAACACAGTGGGTCACCCCAGAATCACAGGTGTCAGGGAGCGTCGGCTTTGGTCGGAGCCGCTGTGAAGGCTGACAGGGCCACGAAATGACACGAGAGGGGGCTGCTGCCGTGTGTCGGGGTCCTTGGAGGAGGTGGAAACGCCCCGTGCACCCCGGTGGTAGCTGGACGCCTCAACTCTGCTATTAATTGTTAGTATCGTTGTTCTGAGGATTGAACGCAGGGTCGCTGACCCACAGCCCCAGTCCTTTTTATTTTTTATTTTGAGGCAGGGCCTCCCTAAGGTGCCACCTTGTGATCCTCTTGCCTCAGCCTCCAGAGCTTCTGGGGTTACAGGTGTGCACCTCGGCTCCGGGTTGGCACCCGCCCACTTGAAAGTGAAACGGAGCTCCCTTTTGAAGAGAGTGGGGTGGGGCTCACCTGATCCCCAGGCCCTCAACCGAGGAGGGGGCATAAAGAAGCCAGCAGCTCAGGCTCGGTGGGGCGGGTGGGGGGTCCTGTTTCAACAGGAAACGTGGCAAGGTTGCTGATAATGCAGCATCAGGAATCTGACCATGCAGATGAAGATGTGCAAGAGATTGGGGCCTCTTGCTAAGAATTTCGTCGCATTTATTTATTTATTTATTTATTTTCTGTGCTGGGGAGGGAACCCTGACCCTCCTCCTTAAGCAAAGGCATTGAGCCACATCCCCAGCCCTCCTAAGAAAATTGGATCCTTTCCTCAGTGGTTAAAAGATAGAGGTGATCTGGAAGGTATTCCCAGGAAGATAGGATTCAGAAAAAAAAGATGTTAAGTCCAAGAAGGGCAATTCCGAGGGCAGTGAAGATGTAAAGAAGATGAGAAAAATATGCAAAAGGGCTGGGGATGTGGCTCAAGCGGTAGCGCGCTCGCCTGGCATGCGTGCGGCCGGGTTCGGTCCTCAGCACCACATACCAACAAAGATGTTGTGTCCATCGAGAACTAAAAAATAAATATTAAAAATTCTCTCTCTCTCTCTCTCCTCTCTCACTCTCTCTTAAAAAAAATAACTTTAATAAAAAAATGTAAAAAAAAAAAGAAAAATATGCAAAAGCAAGGGCAGGCTTCTAACAGATGCTCAGGGACCAAGTGGTCAGTGAGGCAGAACAGGAGGGTGGCACCCACCAGGAAAGCACTTCCCAATGGGAGACATCAAGGAAAGCAACTGTGGCAGTTCCAAAAAGGAAAATAAAGAGATGGTTATGTAAGGGTCCAGCGAAGTGTCGGAGGAAGAGACCACAAGAGACTGCTTCATGCAATTGGCAGAAAGGGATTTATTGATTCATCGCACTGAGGCTCAAGGCTCACTCAGGAAGGGAGAGCGGCCCAGAGCCCAGAGCAGAGGTCAAGCAGAGCTTAAGTACACTTTTTGGAGAGGGTGGGGGGCTTTGCATACATCAAAACAAATCATCATGAGGCACGGGAAAATTGAACAACAACTCCAAGACACGATTAGTACATTCATTGGCGGGAACAGGCTGGATGGGGGTGATTGGTCACTTCTAAGTGAGGTACACATTCAAACTGATTGGTTTTAGGGCCTCAAGGACTAGGTGACATTCTACACAGAGTCCCAGGTTATTAGACAACCAGTGGAAACAGTGGGGATATTTACTGGGCAGTTCCAGTATTGTCCTAACAGCTACAGGGATTACAGGTTCTGGGGGTAGCAGAGGAATTTTAACAATACCTAGTCTTTCACTTTTTAACTCAGGCCCTGCAGCTTGGAAACTTTACAATGCCCGGTCTTTTACACTTTAACTCAGGCTTTGCAGCTTAGAATCAGCTTAGAAATTTTATCTTTACAGTTAAGAAGTCCAAACTCTAGAGGAGAGAAACCCCACCAAGCCCAGGGGAAGGGGAAGGGGAGTGGGTCACCTCAGAATCACAGGAAAAGACTCCTTATCCCAAAGAAGATACCTGACAGTGCGCCTCCCCCTCACACCTGGGGAGGGTTAAAAGTAATGGTGAATTTGTTAGCAGAGGGTCAGATTGAGAAGGCAGGGTACAGGCTTCTCGCCTCCAGCAGCCAGGGGAAGGCAGGAGGCAGACTGTCTCCCCATTCTGTACCCTGAGCCCTAAAATAAAATTAATTTTCAGAAATATGTTCCAAAAGCTAACTTTCACCAGCAAATGCTGTTGAAATTTACTTCATTATAATATCATAATTTGGGGGGCCATGGGGATGGGAAGGTTGAAGCCAGATTTAAAGTTAGGTAGTCAGTGTAGTTAGATAAATCGGGTCTAATACCGAGTGAAATCTAAAATGGAGGCCATGCTGAGAATGATTCCGGGAAAAGCAGGACAACTCATGGAATGTTAATGAAGTCCAGGAAAAAGCCCAAGGCCAGAGCCCATCCCAAAGAAGTGTTAATGAACAGCCCCCAGCAAACTTGAAGGTGCTGACTCAGAAGTCCTTCCTGCCCAGATTACTTCTTTGGCTCACCTGTGTCCCACCCCTGGGCCTTCCAACCTACAATCCATCACCAAAACCATAAAAAGGGGAAACAACCGCACTTCCACGGATCCCACCTCTTGGGTCCCCTTCTTCCTCCGGGAGAAGTCTTCTCCGCTGTCCTTTAAGAAACTTCTAATTTCTACTCTGACCTGGCCTCGCCTGCTTCTTTGGTGTTATTCTTCATCATTGGGGAAGCAAGGACTCGTCACCCGTCAACAGCGGTAACGAGGATGGTAAAATGAGACAGACATTATTACACTGCTGGAGTGACTCTGTACCATGTACAGCCAGAGGAATGAGAAGTTGTGCTGAAAATGCATTCTACTGTCATGTACAACTAATTAGAATAAATAAGAATACTGCCAAAATATCCCTCTAAAAAAATAAATAATTTGTAATTAAAAAATGATGTTTACATGTTATCTGGCATTTGTGTGTCTTAAAAATCTATGCCAAAGAACACAGATGTGAGAGGCAGCTCCTAGCTTTTGGAAGGGTAAGGCAGTCACTGACTGTCCAGGTACAAGGAGAATTGGAATTGTGTGTAGATACAGTTTCTAGTCACTGAAGTCATGGCAAACACAGAGTCATACATTGAAAGAACATAATTTTATGGGTTCTGTTAAGCTGGGTCAGGTGTTGGGAGATTTCTGTCAACATCCAAAGTCAGATTTGATTATATGACTTTTGTCCTGAATTCATGTGAGAGATGATTTTAAATTCAAGAAAGCCCTAAGTGTCAATTCATTCTGGTGAGGTTCCCACATTATGTTTTTCCTTTCTTATTTGCAAATCTTGCAGTTTTCTACTTGGTGGTTGGAATTCTGAAGTCGGCTTCCCCTCGAGCGCACCAGGTTTCCTTACTTTCTTATTTCTGACCCCTCCCCCAGGTTGGGTGAGGGCTACCAGGACTGGGTGTGAGGTCAAAGGCAACCTATGACCACTCTTGTTTTACATGAGATTCTCCTCAATTTCTAAGACCCAGAGCTCAGGGAAGGAGAGATAGTGCTTGAAATCATGCAGAGTGGTTATCTTTCCATCTGCGCTGCTGTGTGTAGTTTTGCTTCCAAGTCTTATTTGAGATGGATCATTCTTACTTGGTCTTGGAGGTGGCCTCGGCAACATCTATTGGATTCCTGTATTGTTGTGATTTGGTTCTCTCTTATTTCCCTAACAATTCTAGAAAAATAGAACAGTGCTTTCCTAAGACCGTAGCTCAATATATACTCATGCTGTTAATGAGTGGCATCGAAGGACAGGTGGATAGGAGGATGGACAGACACCTGGAGGGTAGAACCATAAAGCATGTTGAGTTTTCCTACTAGTTTCATTATTAGCTGTGCAGTAAAGATAACAAAATCTAACATGTATTTTGAATTTATAAAACAAATACATTCAAAATATATTTTTAATAAAAATGGCCTGGAGAATAAAAAATAATAATATCAAAACTTCCACCCAGGGAAGAGCTGAAGCCTCATTTCCATGGGAACTACATAGGAGCATGCTGTCAGACTGTCTGGGCGATCATTCCCAGCTGGGCCTGGGAGAATGCCTTCCCTCCTGTATCTGCACTCCCTTTCCAAATGACCTGCAGCTGGCCCTGGCATCGCAGAGTCCAGCTCTGGGAGTGATTGTTCCTGACCTTATTTGCAGCAAATAATTCTCAGTGCTCTGTTCTGATTCAGTTCCCACCAAGAGGCAAACCCATTCAATCTGATGACAGTTTGGAGAGATTTTTTTTTTTAATTTAATTTTTTTTTTTTTTGTAGTTGTAGATGGACAGCATGCCTTTATTTGTTTTTTTTTTTTTTTTTTTAAAGAGAGAGTGAGAGAGAGGGGGACAGAGAGAGAGAGAATTTTTAATATTTATTTATTTTTTTCTTGGTTCTCGTCGGACACAACATCTTTGTTTGTATGTGGTGCTGAGGATCGAACCCGGGCTGCACGCATGCCAGGCCAGTGCGCTACCGCTGTGCCACATCCCCAGCCCTTTATTTGTTTTTTTAAGTTTTTTTTTTTTTTTTTTTAATGCGGTGCTAAGGATAGAACCCAGTGCCTCACACAGGCTAGGAAGTGCTCTGCCACTGAGCTACAGCCCCAGCCCTTGGAGAAATTTTATTAAGAAAAAAAGTGGAAAAACAAAGAGCTTAAGAATGTGGTTTTGAGCTGGACATGCTGATCTGTGCCTATAATCCCAGCAGCTCAGGTCCAAAGCCAGCCTCAGCAATTTAGCAAGACTGTGAGCAACCTAGTGAGGCCCTGTCTCAAAGAAACAAACAAAAGGGCTGGGATGTGGCTCCTGGTTAAGGCCCTTGCATTCAATTGCTGGTACACAAAACAACAAAAAAACACATGGTTTTGGCTATGGCTTGAGTCAGGAACTTTTAGCACCTTTTCTCGATTGTTGGAGATAAAGTTCTCTCTCTCTGGAAAACATATATTTAAGGTTTAAAAACATTTTTGGTCTATTGGTCTTTGCTACTGTCCCTGTCCCCGTGAAAGCCATATCAGCTCAATCACTGGTATACCTTGGAAGGTATACCACAGCTGCAAAGCAATAAGATTTGAGATAAATGCTTTGGTTTTCCCTACATAATTGCAAGTTGAACAATTATATTTATTTATTTAATTGCTACCAGGGATTGAACTCAGGGGCACTTGACCACTGAGCCACATCGCAAGCCCTATTTTGTAGTTTATTTAGAGACAGGGTCTCACTGAGTTGCTTAGGGCCTCACAGTTGCTGAGGCTGGCTTTGAACTCGCAGTTCTCCTGTCTTAGCCTCCCAAACTGCTGGGATTATAAGCATGCGCCACTACGCCTGGCTCAATTATTTTTTTTAATATTTATTTTTTAGTTGTAGTTGGACACAATATGTTTATTTTATTTTATATAGTGCTGAGGATTGAACCCAGGGCCTCACACATGCTAGGTGAGTGCTCTACCGCTGAGCCACACCCCCAGCCCAAGTTGAACAATTATTAAAAAACAAAACCCGTTTTCATTAAAAATGGAAGCCAGTCAGGCCCAGTGGTGCACACCTGTATTCCCAGTGGCTGGGGAGGTTGAGGCAGAAGGATCATGAGTTCAAAGCCAGCCTCAGCAACAACAAAGGTGCTCAGCAACTCAGAGAGACCCTGTCTCTAAATAAAACACAAAATAGGGCTGTGAGCTGGGAATGTGGCTCAGCAGCCAAGTGCCCCTGAGTTCAATCCCTGGTACCCCTTCAAAAAAAAAAAAAAAAAAAAGAAGCAGCAGCAGCAGCAGCCAGGCATGGTAGTGCATGCATTAGTCCTAGTACTGGGGATGCTAAAGCAGGAGGATCACTGGAATCCATGAATTTGAGACGAGTCTGGGCAACATAACAAGGCTCTGTCTAAGGAAAAAAAAAAATATATATATATGTGTGTGTGTGTGTGATGGTATATATAATGGATGGTTGATTTGGATTTGGGGCTGCAATATAGCTGGGTGGTGGAGTGCTTGCGTAATATACAAGAGGCCCTGGGTTTGATTTCCAACATGAACCACACACAAACACAAAAAAATTGTCATCTGAGTTTACATGTCTGTATACACAAATATTAATGTCTAAAAAGTTGCTACCTTAAACTTTTGACCAGGCAAGTAGGAGAAATAGTGAACTCCGAGTCACTGGTGTTACTGAAAGCTCAGTCCTGGCCCCTGGTGCCAATCCAACCAGGAGAAGACAATCTTGAGAAAATGGAGAAAGAAGTTCCATTACTTGGCTAGCAAAGGAGAAGCACAGGGGACTCCTGTCTCAGAGGCTGTGCTTCTGCCCGTGGGGGAAACAGGAGTCTTTTAAAAAGTGATTCAGAAGCTACATTCCATGTGTTCTTTGTTCAAAGTTGTAATTCACTTGTTAATTTGGGAGATAGTAATTTCTGAGATGTTCTGGTGCCTTCCCCAAAGTCTGGCGTATTTCCTTCCTCTGGTGTGTGCTAAAGAACAGATAACTCTGCCTAGGATGGGGAAGAAAGGTAATCCAGTTTCCCCTGAGATTAAGGAGGAGGAGGGAAGGAGGTACAGGAATTTTTGCTTTGGGGGATGGTGGGCAATGGGTTAGCTGACCTGG